>NW_027362761.1:1090463584-1091003584 GCF_046119375.1 Phyllobates terribilis | reverse complement strand
TGTGTGTGATTGAGTGAGTGAGTATGTGTGTGCAGGTAGATATTATTGTGTGATGTCTGTTTATATGTATTTTTGTGCTTCAAATGTGTTTATGCGTGTATGTACAGTACAGACCAAAAGTTTGGACACCTTCTCATTTAAAGATTTTTCTGTATTTTCATGACTATGAAAATTGTACATTCACACTGAAGGCATCAAAACTATGAATTAACACATGTGGAATTATATACTTAACAAAAAAGTGTGAAACAACTGAAAATATGTCTTATATTCTAGGTTCTTCAAAGTAGCCACCTTTTGCTTTGATGACTGCTTTGCACACTCTTGGCATTCTCTTGATGAGCTTCAAGAGGTAGTCACCGGAAATGGTTTTCACTTCACAAGTGTGCCCTGTCAGGTTTATAAGTGGGATTTCTTGCCTTATAAATGGGGTTGGGACCATCAGTTGTGTTGTGCAGAAGTCAGGTGGATACACAGCTGATAGTCCTACTGAATAGACTGTTAGAATTTGTATTATGGCAAGAAAAAAGCAGCTAAGTAAAGAAAAACGAGTGGCCATCATTACTTTAAGAAATGAAGGTCAGTCAGTCCGAAAAATTGGGCAAACTCTGAAAGTGTCCCCATGTGCAGTTGCAAAACCATCAAGAGCTACAAAGAAACTGACTCACATGAGGACCGCCCCAGGAAAGGAAGACCAAGAGTCACCTCTGCTTCTGAGGATAAGTTTATCCGAGTCACCAGCCTCAGAGATCGCAGGTGACTCGATGTACAATTTTCATAGTCATGAAAATACAGAAAAATCTTTAAATGAGGTGTGTCCAAACTTTTGGTCTGTACTGTATATGTCTGTATTTGTTTGTGTGTGTGCGTGACTGCGTGCGGCCTCACGCTGTGTATAGATGGCTACGTGCGGCCCCCTGCTGTGTATAGATGGCTACGTGCGGCCTCCCGCTGTGTATATATGGCTACGTGCGGCCTCCCGCTGTGTATAGATGGCTACGTGCGGCCTCCCGCTGTGTATAGATGGCTACGTGCGGCCTCCCGCTGTGTATAGATGGCTACGTGCGGCCCCCTGCTGTGTATAGATGGCTACGTGCGGCCTCCCGCTGTGTATAGATGGCTACGTGCGGCCTCCCGCTGTGTATAGATGGCTACGTGTGCTCAATATTAAGCAATACAATTAATGTAAGGCTATGTGCCCGCGATGCAGAAATGCTCCGGATTTTTTTTGAGCGTTTCTGCTCTTCCTGGCAGAAAAAAAACATGTGGATTGTACATGCGTTTTTCCTGCCAGGGACAAGCGGATGTGAAGCTTTCTTCACATGCATTTCCGCATGCGGGTGTCAAGCGCTTTTCAAGCGATTTTAGCATCACTTGGAAAAGTACTTGACAACTTGGTCACAGTATATAAATCCATGCAACCGGCATGGATTTATATAGTGTGACCGTAAAAGAATGGTAAAAAATAAATATATACTTCCCTTCCGCAAAATAATTGGTAGTGCTGCGGATTTTTCCACAATGATAATCCGCAGCGGAAATTTCCGCAGCATGTGGCAGACCTTCTACCAAGCGTTTTTTAATCGTTTCTGCAGCGGAATTGCAGCTGCGGAAACGCTTAAAGAACGCCTTGTGGGCACACAGCCTACAAAAAATTATTATAATTGATATATTAATATTGTGCCAAATTAATTTCACGTGAACTATCACATGATCTATCACAGGGGATCATGTGACATGTGATACATCAGGTGTGTGTGTGTGTGTGTGTGTGTGTGTGTGTGTGTGTGGGGGGGTCCGCGCCTCCTAAACTGCCCGGGGCCCTTGCTACTCTTAATCCACCCCTGGGATCTCAGTACCTAATGGCAGTCAGGCTACCTCTGGCGAGCACATGGAGGGCTGTGCGGCCCTCCAAAGAAATGCCACCCCAAACCATTACTGACCCACTGCCAAACCGGTCATGCTGAAGGATGTTGCAGGCAGCAGATCGCTCTCCACGGCGTCTCCAGACTCTGTCACGTCTGTCACATGTGCTCAGTGTGAACCTGCTTTCATCTGTGAAGAGCACAGGGCGCCAGTGGCAACTTTGCCAATCCTGGTGTTCTGTGGCAAATGCCAAGCGTCCTGCATGGTGCTAGGCTGTGAGCACAACCCCCATCTGTGGACGTCGGGCCCTCATACCACCCTAATGGAGTTGGTTTCTAACCGTTTGTGCAGACGCATGCACATTTGTGGCCTGCTGGAGGTCATGTTGCAGGGCTCTGGCAGTGCTCCTCCTGTTCCTCCTTGCACAAAGGCAGCGGTAGCGGTCATGCTGCTGGGTTGTTGCCCTCCTACGGCCCTCTCCACGTCTCCTGGTGTACTGGCCTGTCTCCTGGTAGCGCCTCCAGCCTCTGGACACTACGCTGACAAACACAGCAAACCTTCTTGCCACAGCTCGCATTGATGTGCCATCTTGGATGAGCTGCACTACCTGAGCAACTTCTGTGGGCTGTATTAGTCCATCTCATGCTACCACGAGTGTGAAAGCACAACCAACATTCAAAAGTGACCAAAACATCAGCCAAAAAGCACTGGTACTGAGATGTGGTCTGTGGTCCCTACCTGAAGAACCACTCCTTTATTGAGGGTGTCTTGATAATTGCCAATAACTTCCATCTATTGTCTATTCCATTTGCACAACAGCATGTGAAATTGATTGTCAATCAGTGTTGCTTCCTAAGTGGACAGTTTGATTTCACAGAAGTTTGATTTACTTGGAGTTATATTCTGTTGTTTAAGTGTTCCATTTATTTTTTTGTGCAGTGTATATATATATATGTTTTACAGCTCTGGCAAAAATTAAGAGACCACTGCAGTTTTCTAAAAATCCCCATCTCTACATGTCTGACAGCCATTCCATTCCAGTGTCAGTTGAATTCCAACCAAAGTCCACCTCATTCTACTTAATGTGCTTCTGATTAGGTGATCACCTGAACCAAATCTTATGTAACAGGGGAAAGTACAAAAAACATTGCTGTGGTCTTCACAATCCTCTTGCAATAGGACAAGCTGGATGACAAAACAAGTGCTAGGAAGAGCCCAAAAGTAATTTGAATGAAAAAATAACTTAACCATGCCAAAGGAGTTGAAAAGAAAAGTCTTGAGTGAGGAAAAGAAGGGCTCAATTCTGGCTTTACTAGCAGAGGGATACAGTGAGCGTCATGTTGCCTCCATCCTTAAAATTTCGAAGACGGTAGTCCATTACAACAAGGTCAAGCAGCAGACATTGGGGACAACAAAGCTACAGACAGGCAGAGGGCGAAAGAGACTCTCCACTGACCGGGATGACCGTCATCTTATTCGAATGTCACTCAGCAACCGCAGGATGACATCAAGTGACCTACAAAAGGAATGGCAAATGGCAGCTGGGGTGAAGTGCACGGCAAGAATAGTTGGTAACCGGCTCCTAAAGGCAGGCCTCAAGTCATGTAAAGCTAGAAAAAAGCCTTTCATCAATGAGAAGCAAAGGAGAGCCAGGCTGAAGTTTGCCAAAAACTATAAGGATTGGACCATAGAGGACTGGAGTAAGGTAATCTTCTCTGATGAGTCTAATTTTCAGCTTTGCCCAACACCTGGTCGTCTAATGGTTAGATGGAGACCTGGAGAGGCATACAAGCCACAGTGTCTTGCACCCACTGTGAAACTTGGTGGAGGATCGTTGATGATCTGGGGACGCTTCAGCAAGGCTGGAATTGGGCAGGTTAGTCTTTGCGAAGGACGTATGAATCAAGCCGCAGACAAGGTTATCCTTGAAAAACACTTGTTTCCTTCTGCTCAGGCAATGTTCCCCAACTCTGAGGACTGTTTTTTCCAGCAGGACAATTCCCCATACCACACAGCTAGGTCAATCAATGTGTGGATGAAGGAGCACCACATCAAGACCCTGTCATGGCCAGCCCAATCTCCAGACCTGAACCCCATTGAAAACCTCTGGAATGTAATCAAGAGGAAGATGGATAGTCACAAGCCATCAAACAAAGAAGAACTGCTTACATTTTTCTGCCAGGTGCGGCATAAGGTCACCCAAAAGCAGTGTGATAGACTGGTGGAAAGCAGCCAAGACGCCTGAAAGCTGGGATTAAAAATCATGGTTAGTCCACCAAATATTGATTTCTGAACGCTTCCTGAGTTAAAACATGAGTATTGTTGTTTCTAAATGAATAAGAACTTGTTTTCTTTGCATTGTTTGAGGTCTGAAAGCACTGTTTCTTTTTATTATTTTGACGATTTCTCATTTGCTGCAAACACATACAAAATAGAATTCTTGTAGAAACAGTGCAAATAGTTTATTTTTATCAATAAACAAAAGAAAAATCGAACATCTGTATTTGGTGACCGCCCTTTGCCTTCAATACAGCATCAGTTCTTCTCTATACTTGCACACAGTTTTTGAAGGAACTCGGCAGAGGTTGCTCCAAACATCTTGGAGAATTGATCACAGATCGTCTGTGGATGTCGTTGGTGAAATCCTGTTTCTACATGTAATCCCAGACAGACTCATTGATGTGACCGGTCAACTCCTATAAGAGCCATGGCAATGATTGCCACGTAAAATTGCTAAGAAATTACTTAATAAAAGGAATAAAATGACTCCACTTCATCAAGTACAATAGTTTTCACGCTGTTCTTGAGGGGATGTGCTGGTGTAAGACCCTCCTGATTTATTATGAGACCCATGCCCCTTAATGAATCAGGAGAATCTGACAAGTAGCATGCGCAATGCCAAAATTTTTTACTTCATTCCAGGGACCGAAGTAAGATTTCTGGCGTGAAATATGTCATGAATTCGATAAGCTGTGGTGTGATGCCTGATTCAATAAGCGTGATGTCGCTGTGAGAAACTGTCGTGAAAACACCAGAAGTCATAATTGTTGCACAACTTCAAGTTGTGTAAAAAATTGTGACTTTTCAAAGCTTTTTATTCCAGAATTCTGGCGAAACTGCTTTGATGTATTGGGGCCAAAATCTATAAACTTTAGTTCCTATTTCTACAGTTCAATGTGTATACACTACAAGGCACAAATAAAGATCATAATGGCAACTTCTACTTTAGCAATGATGAGGCAGAGTCTGAAGAAAATGGAAATCCTCTGAAGAAGGCTCATCGGCTATATGGTCTTAGAGAAGACGTACACTGTGTGCAGAATTATTAGGCAAGTTGTATTTTAGATGATTATTTTTATTATTGATCAACAGCTATGTTCTCAATCAACCCAAAAGACTCAAATATCCAAGCTTAATATTTTTGGAAGTTGGAGGGTTTTTTTTTTTTTAAGATTTGGCTATCTTAGGAGGATATCTGTTTGTGCAGGTAACTATTACTGTGCAGAATTATTAGGAAACTTAATTAAAACCAAATATAATCCCATCTCACTTGTTTATATTCACCAGGTAAACCAATATCAGTGCACAAAATTTAGAAATAAACATTTCTGACATGCAAAAACAAAAACCCAAAAAATTAGTGATCAGTATAGCCACCTTTCTTTATGATGACACTCAACAGCCTTCCATCCATAGATTCTGTTAGTTGCTTGATCTGTTTTCCATCAACATTGAGTGCAGCAGCCACCACAGCCTCCCAGACACTGTTCCAAGAGGTGTACTGTTTTCCCTCCCTGTAGATCTCACATTTTATGATGGACCACAGGTTCTCTATGGGGTTCAGATGAGGTGAACAAGGGGGCCATGTCATTATTTTTTCTTCTTTTAGACCTTTACTGGCCAGCCACGCTGTGGAGTAGTTGGATGCATGTGATTGAGCATTGTCCTGCATGAAAATCATCTTTTTCTTGAACAATACCGACTTCTTCCTGTAGGTCTGGCAGTAGGTCTGGGAGTTGAGCTTCACGCCATCCTCAAACCGAAAAGCTCCCACAAGTTCATCTTTGATGATACCAGCCCGTACCAGTACCCCACCTCCACCTTGCTGGCGTCTGAGTCGGAGTGGAGCCCTTTACTGATCCAGCCTCTGGCCCATCCATCTGGTCCATCAAGAGTCACTCTCATTTCATCAGTCCATAAAACCTTTGAAAAATCAGTCTTAAGATATTTCTTGACCCATTCTTCACGTTTTATTTTATGTTTCTTGTTCAAAGGTGGTCGTTTTTCAGCCTTCCTTACCTTGGCCATATCCCTGAGTATCGCACACCTTGTGCTTTTTGATACTCCGTTGCAGCTCTGAAATATGGCAAAACTGGTGTCGAATGGCATCTTGGCAGCTTCACGCTTGATTTTCCTCAATTCATGGGCAGTTATTTTGCGCCTTTTTTGGCCAACACGCTTCTTGCGACCCTGTTGTCTATTTGTCATGAAACGCTTGATTGTTCGGTGATCACGCTTCAAAAGTTTGGAAATTTCAAGACTGCTGCATCCCTCTGCAAGACATCTCACAATTTTGGACTTTTCAGAGCCCGTCAAATCTCTCTTCTGACCTATTTTGCCAAAGGAAAGGAAGTTGCCTAATAATTAAGCACACCTTATATAGGGTGTTGATGTCATTAGACAACACCCCTCCTCATTACAGAGATGCACATCACCAGATTTACTTAATTGGTAGTTGGCTCTCAAGCCTATGCAGCTTGGAGTAGGACGACATGTATAAAAAATATCATGTGATCAAAATACTCATTTGCTTAATAATTCTGCACGCGGTGTATATCAAGGGAATAAGCTCATGAGCAATTACAAAAATTCTGGAACTTTTTGATAAAGACAGAACAGTTACCTGCAACAAATCACAGCTTTACAGGACAGAGCGAGGTCGAGGAAATACTGTCTGACGCCAAATGTCAGCGCATACTTCAGGGCTTTGCCATCGATAATTAAAGCAAAATCATTCTCCTTCCTGAGCAGGTCTCCAAGATTACTGCAGTGATGACTCAGAATTTCACGAGTTGTCTACAAGAGGAAAAAAATAATGTAAAATTATACCGATTCTTAGCCTAATATGAGCCACGTTACACGAGGAATTTTGTTTTCTAACAATCCTAAACATTTAACGGCATAATCTACCCTCTGTAACTAAATTATTGCAGCAATGCATCAAAACTATAAAAAATGAAGCAAAGTTGCAATAAAAATTTTTTCCATTAACTTTATACAGGTCCTACACAGAACGACTGCCTGCCCCACACACCACTGGAAGGGCTCCTTCTACTTTAATATTGGTGATCAATACCGTCTTATCAAGTGATAGCTGATAGTTAGCATATGTCACCACTTTATGATCAATGGTGGTCCAACCTCTTGACCGAACCAGAGAATGAAAAGGCTGTAAGTGATTTCGCACAGCATGAGACCATGACTAAAGATCGTTAGCCGAAACGCGTTAGTTGTACAGTTGTGGATCACTGTGGTATGCAGATACGTTGGACTTTTAAAATATGTAAATAAATGTGAAGTTTTATACTTACCTTTTTTCACCATCGCTAATGATCATCTTTTTCGGATTTAGCACAGCAGCTCCTTTACAGTATGGTCTCCGGCCACCCAACTGTGCAGGAGACTGCCCCGCCGCTCACAATATTGGCCTTTGCTACAGGCTTCGTTCATAGCAAGATAACTTGGGGGGCTGCTGCATAGGGGAAGACTGGGAAGGGGTCACAGTGCTGAATTATACTTTTGACTCCATTCGCCTCAGGATCGCTAGTGGTGTCCCCCCAAATCCCCTTATGAGACGTGCATACCACTTCACAATGCCCGCTGCTGTTACAACACCACTGCGGTTTGCTGGTAACAAACACCTTACAGATTGCTTTCTTGTATTTCTAAAAAAAAATGCACTCTGCTTAGCGTCACCCTTGAGTACTGTTATGAGAAGTGTGTGTTTGTGCTGAGTAACGCGTCTTTAACATAATCATTTCTGACTTAGTCCTTGAGAACCCGGCAGCCAATCTCTACAAATTACAAACATGGCACAGGACAAGTGGAAATGAAAAAGGAGTCTACACGCCGGAGACGCTCATCTGTATGCACAATATTAGTACCAGCGAGGGCACAGAAAAACTAAATCTAAAAGTCATTAGCCTTCCCTGCATTTGTGTTCAGTACAGCTATATACATACGCACTCCCGATGCTATACACTCAGGACCATGCGGGTAGGAGTCTGTACCCTGCACAGAACTTTACATTTTATATACAGTATGGATATAGGTTCCTTAAAAGGGTTATCTGGCACCGTCCACAGTCGCTCATTTTCGCCTGGAATGTGATCGGTACCAATGATGTAATGTCCCTACAACCTGCCAAAGAGCGTCCATGAACCCCGCTGAGCACGCTCGTGTCTCGGCAGGTGTACGGGATCTTAACGTTATAAGAAGGGAGCAGCACTGGACTTTAATAAACTTTGTAGATACTTTTTGTTATTTACATATCATCGGTCATGGGATGAATCATTTATATTGTGAGATTTATTCCCAATTCTGATGGTTAATTCTACAATCAGCCCATTTCACGCAATCCCCTTTTATATTATGGCTTTGGCAATACATGGAGTAGAACATCCCGATGCAAGGCCCCGAGCATGCAACTGTAATCTGTGCGGGAATCTTGTAAGAAATGTTTACGTTCTCAGCAGCGCCACCAGTGGCCAAATTAAACATTGCACAGTGATAACTGAAATAAAAAGGGCTGTCTGTGTATTCACAGACCAGGTAACTCCTCCAGAGCAAGACACTCTGCTTTAGCTAAGAAATGAGCTCCTGAATGGGAGACACCCCATAATTATTTCATAATTTACAGTATTTGATGATGAGCTAGATACACTAAGCAAAAAATTTAAGGGTAGTTATACAAATTAGATTAATTTTGGCCGAAGCCACTGATTGGGGCGAGACCGCCCAAGGCTGCATGTATAGTGGAGTATATGGAATAATTGGTAGGGGGCGCTAGTGGTTTTGTACACAGAACATGCTGCGGATATGGCAGTAAAGCATAAAGCTGCTGAGGAAGTGTAATAAAACTGATATGGTATCTGTGCTGGTACTGGTACGACTGAGGTACTCCCAATGAGGTGGAACAAAGTTTTTCTAGAATAAAATAATAGTTTATTTGGTATTATTAAAATAAATAAATGGTAAAATGATGGTCCTACGTACCTGAACTATTGCCAGCAACTATAACTCTAATACTCACCCAAGCAACTTTATTATCGTTACCTCCTGGGGCGATACAAATCTCCCTATCTACGTCTCGGGGAACCTCCAAAATCCACCAAATCATAGGACTGCTCCCTCAACCCTGGCATATTAAGAGACGAGTGGGTCCACCCCCCTGCTGCATCTCTGTACTGCCAGACTAGCAGGAACCGGACCTCTTATTTCACCGTTATAAAATCTAGGTCCCCAGTATCAGGTAATTGCTTTCTAGGACATCCGAATCCCTCACCATTAATGTTGCGCACCTATGCATTATTGTATTCTACCTTTTATTCCCAGGTATCTGTAATACACACCACAGTGTACACCCTCATCGGTCCGTGCAAGACATTCATCCGATCAAGTCTACCCTTATACAGGTAAACCCTATCCGGTTACCGCATAATCCGCCACTTAATTGTTATTCCCTAATCTATACTCCCCCTCTATTAACAGTTTATACCAAACAACCTGGACGTCCAAACGTCCCCATCATCTCAAAACATCTCAGGTAACCCTCCTACCACCCTTGAGACCAACCCCAAGAACTCCTCAAGCATCCATTAGCCCACCATCTGACGCCCCCCTTTTTGCTTCTTCCCTTAGGGTCCACTATGGTGGACTGACCCCACGTCTACTTCAGCCCTCCACTCCAATTGGGACTCTTTTCCTATTGTCATTTTACCATTTATTTATTTTAATAATATCAAATAAACTATTATTTTATTCTATAAAAACTTCTTTGTTCCACCTCATTGCGAGTACTTCAGTCCTGCCGGTACCAGCGGAGATATCATATCAGATGTATAGTGGAGTGTTGACTCTCCATTGAAGGCAGATATTGGGTAAAGATGGGTGATGCTCGATGAATTTCCATACGTCTGACAATGACAGGGGTGTCAGATAGTGGCATATTCTCCTTTCTATTAAGAAAGCATGTGCGCCTGGTTGAAGCTGAGTTTGCGTGTGACTTGAGAGGTAGAGCTTTAGAGAAGACGATCCATTTTCAAATTAATGGTCAGCATAAGATGCAGTAGCCCAGTAATAGTATAATCTATCAGAAAATATAAAAAACTAGAATGTGAGCTCAGCACAGCCTCCTCCAGAGGGATCGGGCAAACGCTCCACCTTATTATCAGCCATATACCGCTGCTACAGATCGCACAGAGGACACAACATAATGTTTCATTACTTGTTTCACCTGAAAGAGCCACGTGAGCTCAAAATAAACAACACAATTCAAAGTCTGTGCGTGATTCAACAAAAGCATTACATGGTGACATGGAGAGGTCTACTTACATCCAGCGACCCCTCATTTATGACAATCAGGCCCATGTTCTTGGTCAGCAGTCGGCAAGAATGTCCTGGTAAAAGAATAGAATTATTTTTTTTTAAGTCTGTTTTCTTAGAAGTATAACAAAACTTTATGCTATAAAGGTGTTTTTTTTCTAAAATCATTGGAATCCATTAAAAGTGTCTTAGTGAATGTCCTGGGGGTCATAAGTGAAGATCATATTTTATTGTGAAAATAGCTCTAGGTCTCAACATAAAAATGTAAGTAACAAAAAGCAATAAATGTTGGGTTCTTAAGTTTATTTATGATTCCACATTAATAAAGACATAAAATAGAAGTGCCATTTTGGATTTTTAAAGAAGTAGTCCAGTGAAAACAAGTTATCACCTATCCACTGGATGAGTGATAACTTCTTGATCGGTGGGGGTCCGATCGCCAAGACCTCCACCTATCGGCAAAATAGGAAATTATTTATCCCTAATAAGGCACCTTTTTCTCAGTTACAAAATGGAGTGTCAGGTTGAATGCCAGACCGCCGCATCATTCATTCTCCATGTCGGAAAAAGCAGAGTGCAGCGCTAAGCAGTCTCATAGGGAATGAACGGAGCAGCGGTCACACATGTGTACTGCAGCTCCATTCTGATGGGTTCGAGTTCCAGCGGTCAGATCCTCACTGATCAATAAGCTATCCTCCAGACACACGATAACCTGATCTCACTGGACACCATTAGGGGTATATTTACACTAGGTTTTTTTCCCGGCAGTCAAAAACATCTGGTTTTTAAGCAGAAGATGCTTCAAGAAACACTCCTCGTCTCTAGAGCTTTGCAATCTTGTGTTTTTTTTGTTGTTTCCTGAAACGACTTGTCAACTTTTTTTTTCCTGCCAGCATTTTTGGGTAACTAAAGAATCTTTTTGGCGTCTTTTCATCTACCTTTTTTGAATTTTATTTGGAAAACCAATGAATAAAATGCTATTTTTATTTGAAGTAAAAAATCTTATAAAATGCTCAAAAAAACATCTAGAGATCTTCCGGGCATTTTTTAGGCCTTCCTTTGGTCTTGTAGCTTAATGAAGAGGATGTTTCGTTCTTTTGTTTTAAACATTTTGTGAGCGCTTTCGCGAGTGTTTTTAGGAGTGGAGCTGCTCAAAAAACGCTGGGAAAAAAAAACGCAGTAAAAATATGCCCCAAGTCATCTTTTATAGAACACGTCTGCAAATTGTTTCTAGTTTGATTTCTTATCCTAAGTCATGTGACAAGAATCATCAGAGTGGATATTGACTTAAGATTGCTACATCCAATAGGGAGCGGTAGAGTTCAGTCGTATTCCTCTCTGAAGAGGCAATTTGCATATTTAAATTCCCAGAGGGGCAATGCATGGACTGTCTCATAATGTCAACTTGGCACTCTCCACAAAAGGAGAAACTTTATCAATTATGTGTCAGAGGCCTTTCACCCAGCCAAATCAGATCTCCTGACATGCACTGAAGAGGGGCAAACAGCCCGAAACAAGTGTCTGCAAACGGAGCTTCTGGTTAAGCTCCTTATCCTAAGCCATGTGGCAAAGCTCGTTAAAACGTCGACACTGACTTTTTTGATTGCTACCCCAAAAAGTGACACAAGAAGTCTAGTTCTCTTCCTCTCTTATGAGGCCATTTTCATATTTTTTAGAACATTAAATGATAAAGTTTCTCCTCATATCGGAAATATATCAGGCAACAAAAGTAACCTCCTAATAAGATTTATGTCTACAAATTGCCGTCAGGCTCCTTTCACAGGGTCGGGGATATTCCATGTCATAGTAAATGAATGTGTAGAGAAATATTCCTCCAGCCTTCGGTTTTACCTTTTTGAAATAAAACAGATTTATCCTCTAAATAGCCAAACTATAATATACAGTAACGTTATTATTGGAAAGCCGCCTTTTCTGCTCTTTACTCCAGTCTTGCAGTCTCCGACACAGAATTGTGCCCTACTCGTATCAGTAATTACTGCGTCTTTATTAAGCACAAAGGTTACCTGCAATTATATAGACTGTAAATGTGACGCCCAGCTGCGCTTGGTATCACAGATCCTGGAAGAGTGCATTGATGGATTCCTCCACAAGAGGCCCCCATAAACATTCACACATCTTCACCTTCCACTTCAGACCACCAGAGGGAGCCCGTTAGTGATATAAATAGGGAAGGTGGAGCTAGGTAGTCAGTCTGGAGTCGACAGAGAGCCAAGTCTGTTGAAAGAGTTCCTGCAGTAGAGAAGCCTGAGAGAGGTCAGCCTGCAGTGGAGCTCAGTCCAGACTCAGTTGTAGCTCAGAATAGTGAGCTTTAGGCGTGCCGGCGCCATAAGATCGGTGAAGCGCGGCAAGCTGCCGTTAGTGTGTATAGCCTAGTGAGGGCCCGAGTAGGCCGAAGGCGAGTGGAGAGTTAGTACATAGGGGGCAGAGGAGCTTAACTGGCTCACCCCGAAAGTAGTTACCGGACACCGGGTCCGAGCTTACCGGGATCTCTATGACCCAGTAAGGCATACCCGGAATCCCTGGAGAACTACAAGTCCTAGGATCGCTAAAGTGCTGATACGTAACAGAGCCGGGAGACACATAGACCCTGCAAGCTGAGGTGCGTGTATTCCAAGAAAAGGCCCTACCACAAGGTCAGCCAGCGCAGGACAGAGACAAAGTTAGGCCTAGCTCCAGGCAGGTCAGAAACTTACTACGCAGAGGCAAGTAACAGGAGGCCCTACACCCGCTCATTGGGGAGGATCCGGATATGCACCCTTCACCCTACAGTGCTCCGGGACGTGCCTGAATTTCCATGAGTAAAAGGTACTGAAGTGACTATCGTGTCTTTCCCTGTTCTTGCTCTGACCCAGCTGGGTCTCACCTGTCCTACATTCCCCTCTCCGTACGCTGCCCTGAGGCCCAGCTCCACCTGTGGGAGCTATACCATCGAGCTGCCTTATCAGCCTCAGTGGCCTGCGCAGCGTTGGTGATTCTCACCAGAAGCCACAGGTGGCGTCACGAACTTTCATAACACTAAGAAATCTAGTAGCCCCTTTTTAAAGAGTGACCCCAGGGTACGGGCCCGGGAGCCGACCACCGCGACATCCCCAAGGCCAGGCAAAGGCCCGGGTACCGAGTCATCCCCATCCCCTGGGCTGGTCATATACTCTTTCAAATAAGCTAGTTTTCCTTAAAATGGGGTATGACCATCTTTTAAAATAATGGCGTATCGCTATGTCAGCACTCAATGATCGGTGGGTTTCTCATGCTCATGTCTGGGACGCCCACAATCCTAAGAACAAAGGGGTTATTTGAGGCTGTGGCCCCTTTACTGTCATTTCCCAAGGATGGGCAAAATCGAATAAGAGGTGTGGGCCTCGTAAAAAAAAAAAATGTGGTTCAACTTACTCCTCTAAGCAATAGGCTCAAGACTGACAAATTAAATTTCAGCCTTGATAAAAATCCCCCCAAATCTAATCTGCCCAATCCATAAGACTCCATAAGAACTAGACTGGCCGAATCTGGACACTCAATAGGTTTGTCCAACATTGATCCAATATGTACGATCATCTGGAACAATACCCAGCTAGGTAATATGGGATGAATACGCTTTAGGTGGTGACAAGCGTTAGTGGTGATTGGGCCACATTTTCTTTGCGTTTTGCGGTACAGTTTCCGGTCATATACGCTGTAACTTCAGGTAAATTGTCAGATCCCAGGAGCCCTAGTGCCGTGAGTATTACTGATCGGAGACAGGAGGAACCTCAGTTACGGATGTGATGAAGGCGTTTGAGCAGTGGCAGGGTTGACATCTCTACCGTTCAGGTTTGGAGTTATGACGCTACAAACTGTGTAGAAAGTCAACTTTTATTTGTGTCCAGGAGAGAGAACTTTCGGCTGAATATATCACTTTTATAGCGTTCCAGTAACCATGGAGGTTCATTTCTATAAAAGCTCCAGGACTTCTAAAGGAAAAATGGAAGGAGACGCCTGACAGGAGAATAGGATGATTTTTTACCCTTTCCCAGCCTAGCTTTTTGGGTACTACATTAAAGGCATAGCACAAAACCGATAAATCCTACATGTATCACAGGCTGGAAGAAAGGATTCCCATCCAAGCTGTACTCTCCCCGATACATCAGCAGGGTCCGTGCGGCTCCGCCAATTCCTTTACACGCAATTCACAGCAGAGCAGCAAGAGCTACACCGCAATAGCCGGGATCAGTCATTTCTGGAATTACTAATCACAGATGACTTCTCTTTAAATATTCAGAGGAACATAAGTAGCAAAAGTGGACATCTGGATGCTACTCGCCATCGCTGAGGATTTGATCTACAATGCAACAGCTTATTGTAATAAATATTCTTGGCATAGAGCAATCCTGACCGGTCACTAAAGCTGTTCTCATGCAGCAGACACAGTGGCATGTAGGCTCGCTGGTAAGGCTGAGCAGTACACAGCCTCACTGTGCACGCGCGGGGACCTGTAGCCGGACATGTAAAGCCGCGCATGCGCCCCACTAATGTCAGCGCTCGCCGGGAGCAAATTTTAAATACATGGACGGCCCCAGCAGTGAGTGAATGGGGCGCCTGCCCCTGACTGAATAGCAGGATCACACCCCTATGGCTGTATATAGCAGGTAGGATATAAGTAATAAAATGTTATAGAATCATTATAACACCACCAATTTTAATGAAAAAAGCTTGTTAGTGATGCACATTGCATCACTAACCAAGCAATGGGGACAGTATATACAGTAGATATGACATGACAGGTTTCCTTTAAGAAGAGGTTGTCCAATAGTGGCAGCTGCTTTAAAGGGGGTTTCCCATGAACGAAAGTTGATTTTAATTAATAGATCTTGGAATAATTATAATTTACACAATTGGATGTGTTTAAATAAAATGCTCCTGTGCTGAGATAATCTTATAAATGTGCCCCTGCTGTGTACTGTGTAATGGCTGTGTCTGACTGTGCAGGAACATGGTCTGATCATACCACATCTCCTGGGCAGGGGAGGACGCAAAAGAGTATACAGACATTACAGCAGGGGATCACAGAGGATTCTTTCTGTGAGGTAAAACATTTCCCTGCCTGTTTTTAAACAATGTTTTACTTCAAAGAAAGTATCAGCTGCAATCTCCTGCTGTCCTGTCTGTATACTCTTTTGCTTCCTCCCCTGCCCAGGAGTTGTGGTATGATCAGACCATGTTCCTGCCTGTTTTTAAGCAATGTCTTACATCACTGGAAGAAATCAGCTGTGATCCCACGCTGTCCTGTCTGTATACTCTTTTGCTTCCTCCCCTGCCCAGAAGATGTGGTATGATCAGACCATGTCCCTGTATGGTCAGACACAGCCATTACACAGTACACAACAGGGGCACATTTATAAGATTATCTCAGCACAGGAACATTTTATTTAAACACATCCAATTGTGGAAATTATTATTATTCCAAGATCTATTGATTAAAATTAACCTTTGTTCGTGGGAAAAGTCCTTTAAGGGCTTCTCTATGAAGATTAGGGAAAGACGTTATAGATGTGTCCATCCTCAACTTTTTACTAATTTCATATGATATCAAATCAATACAATATCACAACATGTTACAAAAACCCTGCACGGGCTCACAATGACTGGGTGGACAGACACATGTGGCCTAAATGTATCTTCACAATAAAGGACGCATTATTTTCCATCCACTCATCTTGTCATATGGCAAGGCAAGAAAAAAGGTGAGGAGCGACACATCCGTTTGATGGACCATGACTGTACAAAGAAACAGGGAATATAAGAAGGGAGTAAGTGTGCACTATGCATCATAACTTATCCCTGGATCTGCTGGAAATAGGCGCCATGAAGACTATAATACAAAGTATGTGCACATCAAATGATCAATACAACCAATATATCCAGTTTAGAAAACCTTAATTATACAATAACCACGTCATTTTATTATATGCTGCATACAGTTTTGTAGTGATTGGGTTTGATCTACACTAGTATTTACTATAAACAGATTATTTTACAGCTTGTCCATAATCCGAGTATACAACAGCAGTACCACCTACTGGCCGCTGAATAATACTGCAGAGGTTACATGGTGCAGAAACACAAAAAAAGCACTAAATTTGCATTACTAGATGAATAATCAACTATAAAGGGGACCTGTCATGTTGAGCAAACGACATAACCATTAACCATCATTTTATAAAACAGGAGACGCTGAGTAGACTAGGAAAGATTCAGTATAACTTGTGTCCTACTCATATAAATCCCAGCTCATTGTCAGTGGGCGGTCCTATCAGTAAATGACTGCTAATTGTGTATGCATGCTCATACAGGGAAAGCTGTCAGTGACAGAATGGCTCAGAGGTCCAGTGGGTGGTCCTAGCTGTGTATGTATGCTCATACAGGGAAAGCTGTCAGTGACAGAATGGCTCAGAGGTCCAGTGGGTGGTCCTAGCTGTGTATGCATGCTCATACAGGGAAAGCGGGGAGTCACAGAATGGCTCAGAGGTCCAGTGGGTGGTCCTAGCTGTGTATGCATGCTCATACAGGGAAAGCGGGGAGTCACAGAATGGCTCAGAGGTCCAGTGGGTGGTCCTAGCTGTGTATGTATGCTCATACAGGGAAAGCTGTCAGTGACAGAATGGCTCAGAGGTCCTGTAGGTGGTCCTAGCCTTTGGATGCATGCTCATACAGGGAAAGCGGGGAGTCAGAGAATGGCTCAGAGGTCCAGTGGGTGGTCCTAGCTGTGTATGTATGCTCATACAGGAAAAGCTGTGAGTCACAGATTAGCTCAGAGGTCCAGTAGGTGGTCCTAGCTGTGTATGCATGCTCATACAGGGAAAGCGGGGAGTAACAGATTGGCTCAGAGGTCCAGTAGGTGGTCCTACCTGTGTATGCATGCTCATACAGGAAAAGCTGTGAGTCACAGATTAGCTCAGAGGTCCAGTGGGTGGTCCTAGCTGTGTATGCATGCTCATACAGGGAAAGCGGGGAGTAACAGATTGGCTCAGAGGTCCAGTAGGTGGTCCCACCTGTGTATGCATGCTCATACAGGGAAAGCGGGGAGTCACAGTTTGGCTCAGAGGTCCAGTAGGTGGTCCTACCTGTGTATGCATGCTCATACAGGGAAAGCGGGGAGTCACAGTTTGGCTCAGAGGTCCAGTAGGTGGCCCTAACTGTCTATGCATGCTCATACAGGGAAAGCAGGGAGTCACAGATTGGCTCAGAGGTCCAGTGGGTGGTCCTACCTGTGTATGTATGCTCATACAGGGAAAGGGGGGAGTCACAGATTGGCTCAGAGGTCCAGTGGGTGGTCCTAGCTGTGACTGACCGCTTTCCCTGTAGGATCATACATACACAGATAATGTCACAGATAGGGCCGCCCACTGGACCTGAGCCAAGAAGGAGCAGTGATTAGTACACACGTTATAGTGGATCTTTCCCTACTATATCATACATAGTCTTCTCCGTTCCTTCTGCTCTTTAATAAGGTGACAAAATATTGGATAGTATTTTTATTGTGACAGGGCCCTTTAAAGGATGAAAATAATAGTTGGAAGAAAGCAATCTAGTCTGAAATGAATGGAAGCAAAACTGTGTGAACGTGTCTGCCTTTAACCTGGAAAACCACTGAGGTTAGACATGGTTGAAATGAGACTTTGCTTGCCGACTCCTTTTTGTTCCCCTACGTAATATATACACAAATTCCATGCAGATTTACACTTGGTGGTGATTAAATAGCTGGCGCACTACGCTTAGTAATATAGTGTGCCGCCGCTCATTAGTATATTAGCATAGCACGGCCATTTTAATATAAACTGCATTAGTAGCACTTCTATGCACATTGCGTAGCTGCAACTACTGAGCAATGTCAATGCGGCTGTTAGCTTGGAGGATGCCACATCTGTACTAAAGCCTCCTGGCTGCATCCACTTCTGGTTACGTCTCTACAGTGGTTTTTTTTCTCTCTTTTTTTAATCACCCTTAGGGTATGTTCACACAGAGTTTTTTGAGCAATTTAGGAGCAGAACTTGAGTGGAAACTCTCCAAATCTCCTCTAAAACTTAAAATTTCAGTTCTAATTACATGGTAACAGTAACATTAGTGGGGTACATTCAGTTTATTAATTTACCCTCCAGTCTAAGCCCTGCAGTGTTTGTGCGCACCGAGCTGCTAAATTACTGGCAAGCGTGTGTTCACACATGACCGCAGATGTGAGTTGAGAATTTTATAATGAATATGCAACAAAAGGTATCCCATAATCTGCAGAAGGAACGGATGCTGAAGATTTAGAAATCGGTAGTGTGTGGATAACATTTGTGAACTCTCATTCACTTTACGGCTGATGTAATTCATTGTGGATTTTTGTATCCTCAAATCCATATGAAAACGTGTGAGCAGATCCACAATTACCGGTATGTGAGGTCCTGAGAGAATATTCATAGGTGTCACATGTGCAGATTATAGATCTGACAAGTATTTACTACAGGATTCACAGCAGAAATGTGACACTTGGATTTAATTCATCTGTGTTTGGCTGATCTGTCTACTTGCTACTTATTCTCACAGATTTTATTCCACAGGGAATCTGTCAGCAAGTTTTTGCTATGTAATCTGAAGACAGCATGATGTAGGGGTTAAAACACAGATTTCAGCGATGACTCTCTTATCAAGCTGTGTGGTTTTTTGTTTGTTTGTAATGATTGTTTCAGCACCAGGAGCTTATCATTGCTGGGAGTAACTTGTCCTGTGAGCCCTGGTCCGACTCCACCCCCTCATGTGATAGGCAGCTCACTGTCTATGGACATTGTATATACAGAGCCTGGTGTGGGCGGGGTTAGCTTTCTCAGCTCTGCTTCATTCTAAATCTAAAATCTCTGCTTGTGTCAGAACGGCTGCACCCAGTAATCTAAGTGATACATCGTTGGTATCAGGGTCTCTTTCCCTACATTAAGTTGCTCTCAGATGAGGTAGCAAAAACATGCTGAAAGATTCCCTTTAACTGAGAAATATTCCACAGCATGAGAATGGGGCTGCAAAGAGAACATGCATGGGATACGGATTGTTTGTGAATTGATCCTTTGTGGATTCAAGTTGATTTACAGTGAAGCTACAGGGTTCTAAGGCAGAAGGAAAAACTAATAAACACTTCTGTTATGTCTCAGTGACTTATCTATTAAAGGGAATCTGTTTTTATTATCTTATCTGATATAAGGACAGAGACCTCGATTCCAGCAATGTGTCACTTAGTTTACTGGGTGCAGCAGTTGTGATAGAATCACAGTTTTCTCTGGTGCAGAGCTTGGGAATGCTGAGCCCAGTATAACCCTTCCCACACCACTTGGACAGAAAGCTGCTAATCAATGCTAAGGGCGTGGTTGGACTAGGAAGTACGATGCACCTAGTCCTGTAGTGATAATCTCCTGCTGATAAAACACGGATTCTATTGAAAAAGCAACACACAGCCTAGTCAGTGACACATTCCTGGAATCAGGGTCTCTCAGACAACATATAAAAAACCCTGCAGACAGATTCCCTTCAACTCTGTATTTCCATTGCAGCTGAGTTATTTTATTATTGAGGGTAACACAATCACTGGTGAATGATAGATTTGCAAGCTCAGTATAATGAAATTATTATACCTGTAATTCTATTCTAAGAACCACTACATTTTCAGTGTCTTTTAATAAGGGAAGAATATAAATAAATGAATTATGTAAAGTCAGGAAGATTAAGTAATTTTACTATATTTACCCAACACTCACTTTAAAGGATAAAGACCATTTAATTAATACATGGATGTGCAGAAGGCTCCAGAGTGAACCGGGATTGTCCTAATGGGACAACTCTTTAAAGTATACTGAGAAAATGCCGCTAATTACTACAGAAGATTATAAAAGGCAGAAAAGTGATCATAACATGCAGAAAACAATTATAACCTGTTACTTGCCTGCTAAGATATGATGAAATTAAGGGACAAAGCCCCAGGATGTGTGACTGAGATTCTAATGACTTTTCCATTTATGAGTTTTGCAGTTATAGACACTATGGATCCAATCTACACTTACATTTCAATACTCACACAAATAAAAGAAATTCTTAAAAAAAAAAAAAACCACACTGACAGCAGTATGGAAAATTTTTAATCATCAATGGGGGCACTTTTATCCCTGTTGCAAAATGCAGCAGCAGGTCTGATGCCCGATCATTGCTCCATTCATTCTCTATGGAGCTGCCAGATAAAGAAGAGCAAAGTGCTCACAGCCCCATAGAGAATGAATGGAGCAGCGATCCGGCATGTGCACTGCAGCTCCATTATAACAAGGGTAAAAGTGCCCCATCCTATCAATCTGTGCGGGTCCCAGCGGTCGGACTCCCACTGCTCAACAAGTCATCACCTATAGAGAAGAGATAAAGGGTTTGTTCAGTGAAAACAAGTTAAAGGGAATCTGTCGCCCCATGGGAGATATCAGACTTCTAATATGGGCATAAAAGTTATAGAAATGTAAATCTATATACATACCTGTGTGGCCCATATTAGTGGTCTGCTTGCAGAGAAATGTAGTTTTATAAAATCTGTTTTCACATGCTTGGCATCCCCTGGATGCCAAGAAATCCCCGCCTATCTGTTTAGGAAGCCCAGAAATCCCCACCTATCTGCTTATTTTGCATCCCCCCCTCCCTTGCACATCACAGATCCATGGGGCGTTTGCCAGCAGCACTTCCTCAGGATTAATCCACATGGTCCAGGGCACAGAGGGTAGAGGTGCTGATCTACTGTGATCCTCAGAGAGCCTCCATGGACACGATGAGCTACAGAGGCGCCGCACAATAATACTGTCCTTCTGCCGCCGTCAGCTGCTCCTGGAGGAGGGAAGGAGACTGGGACCTCCGGTCATGGATGTCCACGTGGATCCCAGCGCTCACGGGTCACTGAGCGCTCATGCCGCTAACATCAGGAGCGCTTTTTTCCTCCCAGCCCCATTCTTACCTGTAGTGCGCAGGCTTCGGGATCCGTGTGGACATCCAGTGACTGGAGGTCCCTGGAGGGGGGGGATGCAAAATAAGCAGATAGGAAGGCAAGAAATCCTCACCTAAGCAGATAGACGGGGATTTCTTGGCGTCCGAGGGACGCCAAGCATGTGAAAACAGATTTTATAAAACTCTATTTCCCTACAAGCAGACCTCTACTATGAGCCATACAGGTAAGTATAGATTTACATTTCTATACCCTGTATGGCCATAGTAGAGGTCTCATATCTCCCAGGGGGTGACAGATTCCCTTTAAGCTCAATCTATAAACCTTCACTTTTACACTATGAAATCAAAGTACAAGATATATTATTGTATTTATTCATATAGATCTCTACAAGATCATACTGCACCTGACATATCAGAAGGGGACTCATCACCAGAACCTTACCACCTATGTCTGGCAATAAACACATGATTTATCAGGAGTGTAATCATTATCATAAAAGCGCCCACCAACCAGTCACAGAAACCTGACCTGGATCATAATAAGAATGGATAGTGCACTGCTCGAGCTGTGCACTGGTTGAGTATATGGTTAGGCTGACCAGCTGCAAACCTGCACGGTGAGCTCAGTCTGTCTGGCAATTAATATATTTATATGTATTATATAATGAATTATATATTCATAATTCTGCCTAATTATTATTATTCATTTTTTAAGAAGCCCAGTTTAAATCCTTAAATTCCAAATTTGCTTGGTTCTTATGGGGTTAAACAACTTTCTTTTATTTGGGGGGAGCGGGGGCGGGGAGTAATATATATGTATATTTTTAATTTGTACAATATTTACCAGTCCCACAAGAGACTTGTACATGTGATCCTTTGATTGCATAGATAATACCTTGTGCTACTATCGCAGTGCAGAGCATTACCCAGCCTTTTAGTGTCATACCCTCAAGCAGAATAGTAGATTGTGCTGGAGGCACAATCTATTAGGTTTTGGAAGACTAGAGGCTAGTGTTGGGCCTCTGACTGCCATAGCAACCATATGCTCTTCGTGATCGTGCTGCGGGGATCTGATGGAATGACAGAAGGAGCAATCTCTCTCTGTAAATATCCTTACATGTCGAGGTCACATTGTCATGTAAGGGGTAATTAAGCAACTGAAGAGAGTCGACAGTGCTCATTCCCTGCTGATTGCTCTATGCTAGCAGCGGGTGTAAGAGCTGTTAGGCAGAGGGAGCCCTGGGATCACAACCCTGGGCTGAAGATTCATTAACTTTCCACATCCTAAGGGAAAGTGGCTCATTCAGTTAGGATGTGAAAAGGCAGCACTGTAACAGAATGTGGTTAAAGGGGTTGTCCAGCCTTGGTGGAAATTTTGGCAAGCTCCAATGCTTGCCGAATCCTAACAGTGTGTAATATTTACAATGCTGGGATTCAGAAAATTGTATACTTGTGGTCATGTGATGACATCAGGAACCAGCAAGTGAAGCCGAACCCCAACATGGTACATCTTACACACTGTTAGGATTCGGCAAACTCCAATGCTTGTCAAAAATTCCACCAGGGCTGGGAACCCTTTAAGAAGGAAAAGTACATATGTGTGGTGTGTTAGTGCCTGGTGAAGTCACACATTTGTAGCAATAAACTTTCTTTCTGCAGATGTCACCCTTCAATCCTATTATTTCATGCAGTCACTGTAACAGGAAATAAAACAAATAGGTTGCATAACACAATGTGTGATGGTGAAACAGCACTGTACCGATGTTAATAGCGGTTTCCTGCTTATCTCCCGTCAGAATCCAGATTCTGATATCAGCTTTCACCAAGGTCTCAATGGTTTCTGGTACGTTGTCCTGTAGCTTATCTTCTATGGCTGTTGCCCCGAGTAAATGGAGGTTCTAAGGTAAGATAAAAATACATTGAAGGTTTACGCATTACAGTGAATTATAGATGTGAAATGTTCTGTATGGATATCTGTCACAATTCTGTTTGCTGACATTTGCCCTGACCATGATGACCAAGAACATTACGAGGGTGTCCAAACACACAATGCCAGGCCACAATTTGATTCTTGTCCTCATGGCATATAGCTACTACGAGTACAGGCACCTTCAGCAAGGAAATGTTTTACTAGTTGTATCACACTTGGAACAAATAACTAATAAAGGTATGCCAACAATAATCCCACCTTTCAACTTCCATATTGGATGCTGGTGCCAGAGGTAAATCAATAGTTTCCGCCAGTGGGTGAACTTGTGAACGAGATTTCTAACACAAGTTCCAAGCCAAAAATTTGGACACCAGTACCTCAACCTCATGACAAGTATATATAGCGAAGATAACGGCCATCTCCTAAAATTATTATTATTTAGACCTCCTGATCTGTTTAGCAGTCATGTGTGTAGGTAAATGAGGCCACAAAGGGTCTACCTGCTGTGATTTGGTGGTCACAGTCAAAACGGTTTGGGCTGATGTGACATTAAGACTTAATGAAACAGTGACAAAGAACTTACGGCAGCTTTAAGTCCCTTAAAGGATTTGTGGGAAATCAATTTTTAATTAACTTTTGCTAATTTTCTTTTTTTCATATTGCACTCTCTATTAAAAAAAAAAATATATATATATATATATATATATATATATATATATATATATATATATATATATATATATATATTAGAAATCTTGTAACTTTCATACTGGCCACTGGAGATAATTTAGGATTTAAATTGGTTTCCTTTCAGGAAAAGTGTACATCAGTTTTCTTATCCGTAGTGGCAGAATTCCAATGACCAATAACACAACTTATAATATAGGACCTTTCCTTCACACTAGACGTTGCACCCGCTCATTAGATGCTTCAATACAAAAGGTTGGTTCTGAGTCGGTCTATTGCTGCTAATGTACATGTGCACTTAGTGATACAACAGTTAATCAGAGCCTAAAAAAAGCCCCACTGGCCAGTGTGAAAATGGCAAGATTTCTGATGTTCAATACAATTTATTACATGGGAAAAAAATTGCCATTTTTTTTTTAAATACATTTATCACAAAGATCAAATTTAAACAATAGGTCATTTTCTGTTGACACATTCCCTTTGACGAGGCGGCCAACCCTATTTGGTCCCATTTTTTATGCTAGGAGAACTGTGCAGGAATCCTGTTGAACCAATTTCGTAACTCCCACTTTTTAACCAAGGGGTCATAAAATGTGTGCGTAAGACGCAATTTTTACTTTTTTTCGCCTTCGTAGGTGTCTGCAGTATCCCCAGCAGTCTTAAGATGCCAGAAGTTGGTTATAGAGTCATCTGTAATGTATGATCAGTTTTGAGAAGATGACACTGATCTTCTTAACCAACACGTGTAAGGACCGGCCACGGGCAAGTAATATATAAGAAGCCCGAGTGCGGCTTGTAGTACCCATCCAGTGACTAGCAGAATTGTCTGTCAATCCTATAGTTCACAGATAAGTTCATGTCCTACTTGTGAGGCCTATTTCCAATTGCTCCCAAAAGAGACATATATATATTTCCGCAACCATAAGCGGAGAGTAGATATATGACAGGTACTGGGTTTTCCTTCTCGGTGCTAGCTGATATGTAAAGATCTGTGCCCTTGGACTGTATCCCTGAAGGTTCATGTACCAATTTCTTAAAAAAAAAAGGAAAATATATCGTGATTTTTAAAGGTTAGAACTGCAGATCAACACACGGGAAGTCGAGTCAACTCCGCCAAACACATGAAAGTGAGCAAAATGTCTTTTTTCCATTTCAGAATGGCAGGTCTTAGCACTTTGTGTGCTGATGAAATGTACGACATAGTGCAGACTCCTGATTAAATTACGCTTTACAATAACACCGAGTCCGCTGTGAAACATGGAAATGAGTAAAGGCGTAAGCTCAGGACATGACAGAGTTCACACTCTGGCATAAATAAAGCCATGTAATAAAGAGGACACTGTGCCCAGGTTCGGGGTAATTAGAGACTTTTATAGAGTAATAATTGTAGTACTGATCTAATTTATTCAGCTGCTTTATGATCTCAAAGGTCCATGTAATTGTAAAATATGACAAGCATTTCTCATTATTATTATTTTTAATAAAGACTACAAGCAAATAAGGTAATAATAATCTTATATCCAGATTTAAAAAAAAAAAAATGGGATCCTGCCAGGTCCAGATAAAAATGAAATATCTCCTCTTGGCATGTTCTTATGAACCTGGTTTTTTGAACCAAGAACTTTACAGACCAGATGTAATCCTTGAGTCCTTGTTCAAGTGATTTTCTGCGACTTAAAGGAAATGTGTACACTGCAGTTAAATTTAATTGTGGAAATACATTGTACCCTTTTACATTGCATATACATTATAATTGTTTATATATATATATATATATATATATATATATATATATATATATATATATATATATATATATATATATATATATATATATATCTGCAAATTTTCTTTTTAAACACTGAAGTCGGGAGTTTGTATATTTCTACCAACATCACTCAGCAGTTTGTAGCTGCAGACTTTAAGAAATATGCAATGGAAGGACATAGGAAGTGTTTTAAAATATAAATCTGGAAATTTGTGACGTGCATTTGTAATCAGCCCACCCTGAGTCAATACTTTGTAGGACCACCTTCACTACAATTAGTGATGCAACTCTTTTGGGGTATGTCTCAACTAGCTTTGCACATCTAAAAGGCGGAAATTTTTGCCCCTTCTTCTTTCTACACTCGCTCTCAGTAAGATTGGATGGAGGCATCTGTCAATTTTCAAGTCTTGCTACAGATCCTCAATGAGATTTAGGTCCACTGCAGCTCTGGCAGTATATACTGTTTAGGGTCAATTACCTGTCAGAAGTTGAACATACGTCCCAGTCTCAAGTGTTTCGCAGGCTCTAACAGGTTTTCCTCCAGAATTGCCCTGTATTTAGCCCCATCTTCCCATCAACTCTGACCAGGTTCCCTGTCCCTGCTGAAGAAAAGCATCCCCAAAGAATGATGCTGCCACCACGTTTGATGGTCGGGATGGTGTTTTCAGGGTGATCTGCAGTGTTTCTACCACACACAGTGTTTTGCATTTAGGTCAAAAAGTTATACTTTGATCTCATCTGATCAGAGCACCTTCTACCTCATGCTTGCTGTGTCCCCTACATGACTTTTTGCAAGATGTAAATTGGACCACTCTTACATAAAGGCCAGCTGTGTGGAGTATATAACTAATAGTTGTCATGTGGACAGATTATCCCACCCAAGCTGTGGATATCTGTAGCTCTTCCAGAATGACTATGGGCCTCTTGGATGCTTTTCTAATTAGTGCTCTACTTGCTTGGAATGTCAGTTTAGGTGGACGGCCATGTCTTGGTACATTTGCAGTTGTGCTATACTCTTTCCTTTTTTGGATGTTGGATTGAACAGTGCTCTGTGAGATGGTCAGAGCTTGGGCTATTTTTTTTTTTTTTTTTTTTTTTTTTTATAACCTAACCCTGCTTTACACTTCTCCCCAACTTTATCCCTGACCTGTCTGGTGTGCTCCTTAGTTTTCATGATGCTGTTTGATCCTTAATGTTTTCAAACAAACCTCTGAGGTCTTCACAGTACATCTGCACTTATACTGAGAATAAATTACACACAGGTAGGCTCAATTTACTACTTATGTGACTTCTGGAGGCAATTGGTCACTCAGGATTTTATTTAGGGGAATCAGACTACAGAGGGAAGAATTCAAATGTACACCAAAATTTTCTCATATTTTTAAAATAATTGGAAAACAATGCATCATTTCCTTTACACTTCACAAATACTGGATACTTTGCGTTGGTATGTCATATAAAATCCCAATAAAAGAAAAAGCAATCGACTTCTGAAGGGCGAATGTACAGAACCTGAGTCCGTATACTGCGGACGTTGTTGGAGAAGGTTGCCTTAGGCTCCAGTGATTTTTTTTTTAAACAAATCATTCAATCTTTTGGCTCTGATGACCGATCAACGTGTGGTAATTACTGTAAGTATTGTATCCTTTGAGTATAAAACGCATCAGAAACAGTTATGCTACAAACTTCTTACAAGGAAGCGGCCACGAGTAAGATAAAAGTCTATTTAGTTTTAAAAGAGGTGAGAAGTCATTTGATGATCAACCTCGTCCTACACATCTTTCAACCGCCCAAACTGATGAAAATTACCCAAGCCATTCTGGGAAATCGCCATTGGATCATTGTTGAACTGGTGGGGTTGACTTTGATGATTTCAAGGAGCTCCTGTCAGCAAATTTTAATGGAGGATGAAACAAGTTGATGCAAAATTCCTGCCTGGCAAGAACAGTTTGATTATATTTTATTTTTTTTACCTAATAGGAAACAAAACTTCCTAGCCCCAAATTGTGTGTGTGAAACAGCCATCACAGGATAGGCAAAAATATTGAGTAACTAGTTAAAAAAAAAAATCCCTGAAGCCAAACGCAACCATCTTCAATCACGTCAGCCGGTATAATGATTCAGAAGGCTTCAGCAAACATTCACCTAGTGGCAGAAACCAGTACTACAAGTGCCCTACCTCTTTTACTCCAGAATACAGAAATGATTTAATAAGCCCCAAAGAGGACATGTGTACTACCTTATATTTAGATATAAACATACATGCAGTACTAAGAAAAATAATGTACCTAGGCCAACTTTACAGCTCCCTTAAACCTCCTTTAAAACCACAAAAATGTGATTGAACTAATTATATAAAAATCAACTAATTTTAAGCCTTACGGCTCAGAGACACAGAACAGACACCATGCAATGAATTAGGTAGTGTTTCTGCGCATCGGAGGTGTAAATTTGTGAATGACATCACCGCCGCCTCTTGCCGCCATAGTCTTTTACTGCTTCACTACTGTTGTTCTATGACCTGGATAACAAGATGTTAAAAGCAAAACTGCCTGCGCTTCCAGTCCCCATCCAGGTGAGCTTTTACTGTGCAGACTATAAAAGCAAACCTCAAACAGGTGTGAACATGAGTCGAGCAAGGGACTTAAAAAAGCACAAAGTAACAGGTGCACTTCCTTGAAGAAACAAGAAGCAGAGGAAAAAAATACATCATCCAGAAGGATACGGTCCCCGGAATAGGGACCATGCACAAACTAATCTGAGGATGAACGCGCTGGTGCTAATTCAGTGCATAAATATTTTACATTAGGCATATCCACTGGACTCACATTGGAAAGCACGGAGAAGAACATCTGACTGAGGAATGTTTTATTTATTCTGCACATTAAATTATTTAGGACACCGCCAATTTTGTGGGTCAGAGTCCTGATGTGCGGCATGCCGCCTCTAGATCTGGGTGTACCGATTCCTTATTAATGATGACCCAGCACCATTAATAGGCAGATGTAATGTATTTGTTGCAGCCCTTTATTGTAACTGGGGTCACAAAGCGCTGCACATTCTGGATTTATAAATAGGTAAGTAACTGTTTTCATATAAAGCAGAGTAACCTGGCAAGGATGATAATGCCTTATTCTAATAATATATTCACATTATAAGTTATAAGAAAACGAATATTTGCCAAAAAAAGATTTAGTGAATAGTTATTACATTTACTTCCACAGTAAGGCGCCACCTGGTGTTCAAAGTGTATGGTAATAAGCAAGTCCACCTAATGACCTGAGGGCTGGTGGACACACATGCTCAGTCATTCTCCCCGCCCAGTTCTCCGCAGAGCAGCCAATAGAAATAGTTTTATGCCCCGCTTGCTCTTTCTAGTGGTAGAAATGAACACAACTGGTGTGGGGATAGTTACTGAATCTAAGTGTCCACCAGCATGAACCTACACGGGTCAAAACAGTTTATTTTTTGATGATGTTGCAATATTTATAATAATTAATGGAGAAGAAAAAAAATTGTATTAATTTATCGTACTTCTAAAGGAAATCCAGAAATTTTTTTTCACATTTTTTCTCCATTAATGCACTCCCCACATGTCTATAACAAGCTATACTTTTTTACTTTTGTTTATACTCGGTATATCCCATGATGCATCAGCACATCATAACATGGGCAGCTGGAGAATGTACAATGTCTGTTTGCTGGGGAACACTTTGGATTATTCTTCTCTGCATATTCTCCTAAATGAGCAAATAAGTGAACGGTCATAATTTTCATTATAATCATATGAGAGGAGATGTATGATCATCATCAGTAACTCTGATAGTTTCTTTTTCTTCTTATGAAGAACTTCTATGACTTAGATGGTGACCGTCTTCATGAAGCATAAAGCCAAGTAATTTGATTCCATGGCCAAAATGAGGAGAAATCAATGAATTTTGAGATTCAAAGGGGCAAATAAATAACACTAATATATCAACTCATACTTGACAGCATCTACGGTACGTCTTTTGATTAGTACGATGCAAAAAAAAAAAAAAAATTAATTACTACTTCAAATCAACTTTTATTAAATTGTCAAGGAACTGACACTTAAACATTAGAGGACATCATCAGCTTCTCTGATGAACATGTAAAAAAATCCCATTGACAAAGGGTTTCGGAAAATTTCCACTTGGATTTTAGTACAGTGCCGCAGACTCAGCTAATCTTGCCATCAAAAGTAGAACCAATGTGAAGAGAGTCTAAAACAATTCAATAATACTAAGATTATTCATAGAGGTGTGAATACTATATCATGCCTAGTAAATACTGTAATAAGAAAAAAAAAACACTTCTGATCTGCCAGCCTTTGGGCTTTTATATGTAAAGGCTGTGTTTCTTTATTATTTTATTATCCACAGGATATATAATAAATACATGATCGCTGGGGGTCTGGGTGCTGAGCACTTTCCCACCCGGGTGTGAAAAATAAAGTTTACCGAGAATGTCACCTCTGCTTCATTACTGGTCTACAACGTGCGTCATTCACACGGTACTTTGGGACCCCAGTTCTTATGATTGGTAGGTGTCCCTGAGACCTGAAGCGATCATACCTTTATGCCTTCTCCTGATATATGTTCATTACAGGACGACCCATTTAACTTTCATTTTTCTTATTTTGGGTTAACATTTTGTTTCTTCCCCAATGGTTGACCCGGAACCAATAAATACTGTACAGCATGACTGGAATACCATGAAACATAATCATTTACCTTTTCTATCAGTTCATAGCACTCTTCCAGTTTCAGAGCCCTGTTCTGTAGGGAGGTGGAGGCTCGGAGATACACGTTGAGCCATTCTTCATAGACGCTGTCAGGAATAGCGGCTACAGCAAAACAAAGTGTCCTCAAACCTGAAGACAAGGCATAAAGAACCATAATGTCAATTCCAGTGATAATATACTATGGTTCTTCAAGGAGGCACATTCAGTGCAGGTGCCAGGAAAATCTACAGACATACTGTGTGATTCATGCATCAATAAATCGTCCAACATCTAATAGAAAAAAAAAGAACACAGGCTACTGGAGTTCCTAACGAATGCCTTCCTGGTATAGGTCAGTACGTGTACACGTTCAGTGTATACAGTGGATATAAAAAGTCTACACACCCTTGTTAAAATGCCAAGCTTTTGTCAGGTAAAAATAAAAAATCATACTAAGAAGAATTATTTCAGAACTTTTTCACCTATAATCTGTTCAAATCCATCGAGAAACAAATCAATTTGAAGGGGAAAGTAAATAAAAAACACAAAACTAAAATAAGTGTAAAAACCCTTTCATAATTGGGAATGTGGTTGAGTTTAGAATCAGCCAATCACATTTACATTCATAGTAAATATTAGTCACTACACAGCTTCCATCATTTACCGTGATTCTGGTTAACCCCATAGAACGTTTAGCTATAGTGGTAGGATTTTCCTGACATTTTCCTAGTTGAATTTAACAGCACAAGTCATTTTCTGTAAACAGCTTGCAACACAGCAAAGGGATCTCACTGTTGAAAGATATCAGTCAGGAGAAGGGTACAAAAACATTTTCAAGGCTAGTTATACCATGGAGCACAGTGAAGACTGTCATCAAGAAGTGGTTTAACGTTACCAGAACAGTGATACTACCTAGAGCTGGACCTCCCTCAAAAATTGATGAAAGGAGAAGATGAAAATGTATCCGGGAGGCTGCCAAGGCCAAGAGGCCTACAGAAACATTAAAAGAGCAGCAGGAATTTCTGGCAAGTACTGGTTGTGACAACAATTTCCCGTATTCTTCATATGTCTGGACTGTGGGGTAGGTTGGCAAGATGGAAGTCTTTTCTTACCAAGAACAACATTCAAGCCCGGCTATGTTTTACCAAAACCTATGTGAAACCTGCATATGGGAAGACGTGTTATGGTCTGATGAGACGAAGGTTGAACTTTTTGGTCAAAATTCCAAAGGGTAAGTTTGGTGCAAAGCCAACATTGTGCATCACAAAAAAGAATACAGCTGGAACTGAGGCTTTAGTCAAGCTGGAGGGAATTACATACAGTTCAAAGTATCAGTTAATTTTGCATTAAAACCTTCAGACTTCTGCTAAAAAGCTGAAGCTGAAGTAGAATTTCACCTTTCAACATGACAACGACCCTAAGTATACCTCCAAATCAACAAAAGAATGGTTTTGCCAGAAGATGGTCACAGTTTTCCAATGGCCCAGCCAGAATCCACACCTAAATCCATTTTTAAAATCTGTGATTGACCTGAAGAGGGCGCTGTAAACAGGAGATGCCCTCCCAATCTGACAGATTTGGAGGAAGAGTGGGCAAAGATAGCCACTTCTAGATGTGCCATGCAAATAGTCTTACCCCAAAAGACTGAATGATGACAGAAATTTGAAGGGTACTTCAACAAAGTATTAGTCTAAGGGTGTGCATATTTATACAACCGCATTATTTTAATTCTTTAATTTTTCTTTTTTCACCTGAAAAGATTTCAGTTCATTTTTCAATTGAACCATACATATATTAAAAAGACATTAAAAGGTGGAAAAAGTTCTGAAATGATTCTTCTACATGGCATTTTAACAGGGGTGTGTACAATTTTTATATCCCCTGTATGTCCAGATTGTGTCCTGTGGTACACACTGAACTCGTGCTGCAAAGGTGTTAAAAGGACACGGCCAACACTATCTTTTTATATATTTGTAAGAAGCCCAAGAAAGTTGCTCTGCAGCACTTATGACCTAGGCATTAGTTTGCAGTAATATCGCAATACATTACAGTGTATCCAGTTTTCAATAGAAGCTCATGTAAAGTCATTAACTGAACATCCCCATGAAGTAAGAGAATGTTTATTTACATTTCAGGTTGTTCTAGTGACAACTGGGGGACACGCTGATATTAAATGGCCCATCTAGTATTCACTAAGTAGGTGGATTTGCTCCATAGGGAAATTGTAATTATTCATCTTACCTTCTGTAGCAAACTGTTCCAGATGTTTCAATGTAATTTCTTTGTACTTGGATGTTTCAGCCAGGCGGTCGTAAATAACTGTGTCCTATCACAGAAGAAGAGATAATGGCATAAAGTAGAATTTCAGTTACACGTAGGGCGACAGGTTGTGGGACCATCCAAGAAGAGGGAAATTTAGTTTTATTCACAAAGGTAACTTTTGATTTAAACAATGGCTGGACATCAGATCTGCATTTGCGGGGCCAAGATATAAGGATGATATCTGTTTAATACCAAAGAGGGAAATTAGTAATTTGTGTGTGCTGATGCATTAAAAGGAACCTTGCAGCCCTGGTCTCCCAAGCCTCCACCATTTATTTATTCCTATGTTAATACCCTTCCTAACAAGCCCAATTTATTGACTAATTGATTGATGCATATTACAAAAAAAACTATTTTATTATTGTACGGCTGATATGCTAATTAGTAGTCATCCCACTAATCATGTTACCACATCCCTGTGGGCATGAGTAACATGATCTGCAAGAGTGATGTCACCCAATCTCTGCCTCCCTGACAATACGCAGAAAGCCAGTAATGATAGTATGCCAAGCCAGTGCCCTAACCACACACTCAGCTCTGCCATGCACACACACACTCACCCACCTCTGGCGCTCATCTCTGGCAACCCAGACACACTTGCCCACCTTTGGCGCCCAACTCTGGCAGCCACACGCACTCACCCACCACTGGCGCCCACACTTACCTCTGGCACAAACACACTCACCCACCTCTGAGAAACACTCACTCACCTTTGTCAAACACTCACAATCGCCCACCACTGGCGCACACACACCTCTTACCTGTGTCCTGCTCCTCTTCTCCGCAACTAGCCATGTGACCATAGACTGTCACGTGGCCCAATGGTCCTGGCAGGATTTTCAGTCTTTACATCCAGTTTTAGCCATGTCTTGAGAAGGACCCAAATTTTGGTTTTCACAAAGTTTGCTACTTCAGTGTTATTAGATCTGTATATAGCTACTGAAGTACAATTATCAGCATTTCATACGTTTTCAAACTTTTGTCAAATACATCAAGTTTATAAAAAGACTCAATATTTACAGAGTTAACACTTGTTTTTCAAGATTGTGCCAATCACTCTGGAGGCTGGATATTAGCTCCTGGGCCAAATAATGACCACCCATTCTTGTCCAATCAGTGCTTGGAGTTTATCCCAATTTTTGTGTTTTTGTTTGTCCACCAGCTTTTTGAGGATTGACCACAGGCTCTCAATTTTGCCAAAGAACAAAGAATTGTATCTAAATATCATGCAGGAGCAATGTCTCCTAACAATCCAGGAGCAATTTGGTGACGAACAATGCTTTTTCCAGCATAATGGAGACCATGTCACAAGGCAAAAGTGATAGCCAAGTGGCCAGAAAACTCCCCAGATGTTATCCCCTGTGGTCACTAATCAAAAAGTGAGTGGGCAAACAAAGACACAGAAATTGTGATAAAAAGCAATACTGATGAGAAAAGAATGGTTGGTCAGTCAGATCTGGCCCAGAGGCTGATATCCAGCGTGAACAGCAAAAGTCTTGAACAAGGAGTCACCTCTGAAAATATTGAGTCTTTACATAACCTTGATGTATTGGTCATGAAAAAATATAAAAATTTATGAAATTATGATAATTGTACTTCAGTAACCAAACTAACATCTGACTAAAAGATCTGACAAACCGCAAACTTTGTGAAAACCTAAATTTGTGTCAATCTCAAAACTTTTGGCCATAACTGTGGACTGAACAATGCAAAAAGGACATATCAGCACCCTGATCCACTGTTGTATTCAGCTGTATCTGTGACCTTAGGAAACAAACAACTGAAGTCGGGACATGCCCCGGACCTTCTGGGACAGCTCCTCAATTCGATATTATGCCGCTAAATTTGGGACGGTTGGGAGGTATGCAAAGGGCTCTAAATGTAGAATTCACTCTACTCTTCTGTGCATTGTATGTTACTGTACAATTGTTCACTTTAATCTTCAGTTATTAACATAAGAATAGCTGCATACAGTCATGGCCTAAAGTGTTGGCACCCTAGCAACTGTTCCAGAAAATGGAAGCTTTTCTCTCAGAAAATGATTGGAACGTCACGTTTTCTTACACGTTTATTTCCTATCTGTGTATTAGAACACAAAAAAAGAGAGGAAAAAAGAGGAAGATTTACATAGTTTCACACAAAACCCCAAAAATGGGCTGGACAAAATTGTTGGCACCCTCAACTTAATATTTGGTTGCACACCCTTTGGAATAAATAACTGCAATCAATCGCTTCCTGTAACCATCAACAAGCTTCTTACACCTCTCTGCTGGAATCTTGGACTCTTCTTTTGCAAACTGTTCCAGGTCTCTCATATTTTAAGATCTCTCCACAGGTGTTTAATGGGGTTTAGATCACAACTAATTGATGGCCACTTCAGGACTCTCCAGCACTTTCCATTAATTTCTGAAAGGACGTTTCGGGTCATTGTCCTGCTGGAAGACCCATGACCTAGGACACAAACCCAGCTTTCTGACACTGGGCACTATTATTGTGACCCAAAATCCTTTGGTAATCTTCAGATTTCATAATGCCTTGCACACAGTCAAGGCACCCAGTGCCAGAGGCAGCAAAACAATCCCAAAACATCTTTAAACCTCCACCATATTTGACTGTAGGTACTGTGGTTTTTTTTTTTTATTTGTAGGCCTCATTTCATTTTTGGTAAACAGTAAAATGATGTGCTTTACCAAAAAGCTCCATCTTGTCTTATCTGTCCACCATACACTTTACCAGAAGGATTTTGGCTTACTCACGTACATTTTGGCAAACTGGAGTCTATCTTTAAGTCTCTGTGTCAGCAGTGGGGTCCTCATGGGTCTCCTGCCATAGTGTTTCATTGAATTTAAATTTCGAAGGATAGTTCACGCCGACACTGATGCACCCTGATCCTGCAGGACAGCTTGAATTTCTTTGGAACTTGATTGAGGCTGCTTATCCACCATCCGAACTATCCTGCGTTGCAAACTTTCATCAATTTTTCTCTGCCGTTCACGTCCAGGGAGATTAGCTACAGTGACATGGGTTGTAAACTTCCTGATTATGTTGCGCACCGTGGACAAATGAACATCAAGATCTCTGGAAATGGACTTGTAACCTTGAGGTTGTTGTTTAACAATTTTGGCTCTCAAGCCCTCAGACCGTTCGCTTCTCCTCTTTCTGTTCTCAATGCTTATTGTGGCACACAAAGACACACAATGAAAAGACTGAGTCAAATTCTCATCTTTTTATCTGGTTTCAGGTGTGATTTTCAAATTGCCTACACCTGTTACTTGCCAGAGGGGAGAGTTTGAACAAGCATCACATGCTTGAAATAGTTGTTTACCCACAATTTTGAAAAGGTGCCAAAATTCTGTCCAGCTCACTTTTGGGGTTGTGCATGAAATGATGTCCAATTTCTCATTTTTTTTTTGTTCCAATACACACAAAGGAAATAAAACATGTGTATAACAAAAACATGTGTAATTGCAATCATTTTCTGGGAGAAATACTTCATTTTCTGGAGCAATCTAAAGAGTGCCAACACTTTCGGCCATGAGCAGGTGTTTTTACATTATAGATCTGTATAGATCTGGATTCCAGTAGAGATCAACAGTCCGACACTCCACGTTGCCTACAAAACACTGCTCTTCAGAGCTAAGAAGCAGGGATGACGGGATGTAGATCTCCCTGGCTGCAGATCTCTCTACTGTGGATCCTGACTAGCCCCATATCTCTGAATTGTTGACTGTGCTGAAATGAATGTGTAAAATAGCAGAGGCTTCCATCACAGCTCTTCTATACTGTGCTCATCAGCATCCACCATCAAGCACATCATCAAGCTAATTTATGTTTTGAATACACACTATTCTTCTGTGCACTGTATGGTCTTGTACACAAATCTGCCAGACCCATTTTATAATCTGCCATACACATCAACAGAGCTGCATGTGTGTGTTTTTACATCATTGATCTGTTAACTAGTTTCCAACAAAGATCAACAGTCCTGCGCGGCACTCTGCTCCGCCCGTGCGGCACTCTGCTCCGCCCGTGCGGCACTCTGCTCCGCCCGTGCGGCACTCTGCTCCGCCCGTGCGGCACTCTGCTCCGCCCGTGCGGCACTCTGCTCCGCCCGTGCGGCACTCTGCTCCGCCCGTGCGGCACTCTGCTCCGCCCGTGCGGCACTCTGCTCCGCCCGTGCGGCACTGCACAATTGACACTGAGGAGAAGCAGGGTGCTGAAGGGAAATGCAGTTTCAGCACTGTAAAAGTAGGACTGCCCATTCAGTTATGTGCAGCTGGAAGCATAGAGGGGTAGATGGAGATGAAAAAATACAAAAAGATACAAAAAATAACCTTTATCTTGGGATCATACTACATTCACTTATGTGTCTCATGGTCCAAACCTGGACTGTGATGCATTGACTGTCCACAGGTCTCCGGACCAAAACATGACAGCCTCATATATGACTAAGGCGGTCAGGTTCAGGTTAGGAAACCTATGGACAGTCTGCGCATCATGGTCAGAAGATACAGAAATGGGCCATTAGATACAGATGTCAGAATTAGTCACTCTGTATATGAACAGAAAGGGGGTTGTCAGGGAGTTTTACACTGATTGGATATTGATGACTTATCCTAAAGATAAGCAATCAGTGGGGTGTGATAACCAGCACCTCCCTCTGATCAGCGGTTACTGATGGTGGATTAGGACAGGCGGTGGATGTGCATTACCCGGCTTTGGTCAGTATACTGCTGACAGTGAACAGCTGATTGGCGGGGGTGCAAGGTGTTGCACACTCAGTGATCAGATATTGATGACCTATTTGAAGATTAAGCCATTATTGTGAAAGTCCTAGACAACCCCTTTAAAGCACCACTCCAGTGTTTCTTCTTATTTCAGCACTGGAGTGGTGCAACTAATTTAAGTTCCCCCCAAAAAAAGGGATAAAAAAAAGTTAGAATAATACTCACCAGACACTGTCTTCAGCTGTTCCCGGCGACACTCTGGTCACGCACCGCCATCTTCTGACTGACCGGAAGTCAGAGGTAATAGTCACTAGCTCTCAATGTAAGTTTATGAGAGTTTCGTTCGGATCTCGTACACTTCCATTAAGTAGTGACTTCCGGATTGCACAGCAAATCCTTGAGCGATCTGGCAGGTCAAACCCTGCAGAAGACCAACCGGAGCACCGCAGAGAACAGATGAAGACGGCGGCTGGCGAGTATAATACTAGGGGCAGGGAACTTAGATTAGTGACATCACGTCATCACTAAAATATAAAAACCCTGCTGGAGTGGTGCTTTAAGTATGCATTTACATATGTACGCAGAATTATTAGGCAAGTGAGAATTTTGACTATATCATTATTTTATGCAGACTTTCCAACTCCAATCTGTATAAACGTGAATGCTTATTGGATGAAGCAGATCAGGTGATGTGTGTTTGTGTAAGGAGTTAGGGTGAGGCCTAAGGGTACAATGTTCTTTATGAAGGAGTGCAGAATTTGTAGGCAGCTTGATTTCCTCAGGCAAAATGGGGCCAAAAAAAAAATGTAACTGACTGAAATGATAAAAATGTTAAAAGTCCTACAGAGGGATGCAACACTCTTGAAATTGTTAAGTTATTTGGGTGTGATCACAGAACCATCAAAAGCTTTGTTGCAAATAGTCAGAGTTGCAAAAAATATGTTGAGAAAAAAAAAGACGAACATTAGAGGAGTTGTCCGGCTTTAGGCTACAAGTCTGCAGTCATTCTATGTGCGCTATGAGGATTCTCTGGTGTTGGGAGGGGCGGGGGCTTACCGCGGGTATGCAGTCACATGCCGACTAGACATGTGCAGCCTCTCTCAATGCAAGTGTATTTTGGAGATGTCTAGTCAGAATGTGCCCAGAAGTATGCAAATCGCATACTTGCAGTCACATGATTGCTTGCCCCGGGCGCCGAAGAATTCTCACAGAGCGTGCTCACAGAGCGACGGCCTAGCAACCTATTGAACTGCCAAAGATTTGAGAAGAATCTATGCTTCAGCAGGAAGTCTCTTTTACCATGTAAGTCTATGGAGCCCTGTTCTGACACTCCATACTGACATTGTAAAAGAGATTTCCAGGTCACACAGAGCGTTGTGTGACCCAGAAAACCTGAAGAGCAGAGACATCACTGAGAAGAGGAGCGGAACGGCACTTGATAATGGGGAAGATGGGATTAAGGGGGGGTATATTAACACACTACATTATATACACAGATTTAGTAGGTGCAGTGTATGTTACTTACTGCCCCTTTGCAGTACAATCGCAGTTTCCCTGATGAGTTACGGACAATCACTGACATACGTTTTCGATTACTGCAACAAAAGAATCATGAGACAAAATATTTCCAAAGTGTTGTCAGGCAGCTGGGATAACACATAAAATTATTTAGCTTATGAGGGATTTCTCACTTTAGACATTTCCAGAAGTAGCAAAGTTGAAATGATTGGCATCGGCGGTCACTGCAATACTAATTGAGTAATGATTGCACTATGCAATTAATGTCCGTGTGCCCCTGACAGTGGCACAGCATGCCAAGCGTGTCATAACGTATGCTACATGTGTATGGCGTATCCACAGGGAAAGTCATGAATGTCTGACTGCAGGCTTAGAGTGAAATGGCAATGGGAGTTCTAATGAAGTTGAGGAAGAGAAGAGGCAAAAACCCCCGATCTCCCAACAGGTGATGATCCCACAGGTAGGACTCCACCGAGCAGACATCGGGGATGCCGTGTAGGTCTATACTGCGGAGAGCCCTTTAACTGCTAAAGATTGTCTTCACTTTACAGCAATCTGACCATTTACTTTATTTTTCAGTATGCTTACTTATATAGTGCCATCATATTCCACAGCACTTTGCAGATATGGTCATAGTGGTCCTCATTCGGGCTCAAAATCTAAATTCCCTATCAATATGTTTTTGGTGGGATCTGAACCCAGCACCCCAGAGCTTCAAAGCAACAGTGCTAACCACTGAGCCACCTTGTTGCCCATGACATGCGGTCTCAGCACACTTACTATGGTCCAAGGTAGCGGTCAGTGTGTGGCTGCACAGTCACTTAATACAAGGCGCAGTGGCTTTCTTCTTTTGCATTTTTAAGAAGTTAGCAATTTACTTGCTTAGTGTCAATTGCAGCACGGTTTTGCAGAAACAATTTGGCTATTTTGTTAATGGTTTTCTAATAACATCAGAAAATCGATACGCCACCTGTGAAACTAATGCACCATATCCGCACTGTGGCTGCATGCCCACCTCTACATGGGACCCCGGCTTTACTGTCAAGCACCAAACAGCTCCCTGGAAATACTTGTCATCCCAGGAGAAATACAAGGCTTGAACCGCAGCATCCCTGTTACTCTTCTGGGAAATTCATGAATAAATTGATAACCGAGTCCTAACATTCCCCCTTTTGATATCACTTTATTTTCGAGATAGTGAGCATCGTCTGCAGATTCCTTTAAAGCATTATTAAACTTTTAAAAGCCAAAAACAGAAGAATATTACCTTGTAAATTCCAGCACATTCAGTAGCTCAAACCTTTCCTCCTGGCCCAGCTGCAAGACATTGCAAAAAAAGTTACTGCCTGAATACTGAAGATATATGGACATGTTGTGATCCACTTGATACCCACCCGACAGACACGTCTTACAGATCTAAGCTGTTCCCAGGAGACTTATCTGAACACAAGATTTTCTGAGGGAAATGGTTCCTGTAACCGTGGCCAAACCGCTCATATTCTTTATTCTCAGGAAGAAATATGCTTTCTGTATATACTATGCTAACTCAATATTATGCCCCTAAATCAAGGAGCGGGGCTGTGGCCTGGAGGAGAGGACTTCTACATAACTAGCCGATATAAATGAACATTGCAGGGTGGTCATGTGCATGTAACAGGTTTATGCAGAAAATCCAGGACATGTATGTTCCTCACAAGCAGAAAAGGTCATTCTTGGAAAGGTCTTGACCCGCTATAGTAAGGAGTCACATAGTAACAAAATGATGTGTGTGATGCTAGTCACTACTCACGGACAAGCCATGAGGCTGGGTAGTCAAGAGGTCCGAGGTCAAAAGCCAAGAGGGTTCGTCATAGACAGAGAGGTGAAACAAAGGCACATAGTCAGGAAACAGTCCGAGGTCAGAATTCCAAGATGGTAGCAGATCACGACAAAAGGGCTAGGCAAACTGATGGTCAAGACAAATCCAAGGTCCACCAGCAAAGATCAGAATACCAGACTAGGAGAACAGAGCAAAAACACACCACTTGAGCAAAGCTACAATGACCTAATATTGCCAGCTACTTAAATAGCCTAGCAATTATCCAGAAAAGAGAACACGTGGAGGAAACGCAAACACTACACTGACAGCCCGACGCGCCCCTGCCATCCATAGGGTGGCTGAGCTGTCACTCGCAGCGTCCCTAGGACACAGCAAGTGGCTGGCAGGATCGTGACCATATGTTTCTATAGTGGGAGATACAGTCTTTACCAGACACCATCACTATCAAGGTGAAATCAGAGGAAGGACTGCCGGATAGATAGGGGGCTGATGTGATCTAGATAGACACTTACTACATAGAAATAAAGACAGTATATACAGTACAGACCAAAAGTTTGGACACACCTTCTCATTTAAAGATTTTTCTGCATTTTCATGACTATGAAAATTGTACATTCACACTGAAGGCATCAAAACTATGAATTAACACATGTGGAATTATATACTTAACAAAAAAGTGTGAAACAACTGAAAATATGTCTTATACTCTAGGTTCTTCAAAGTAGCCACCTTTTGCTTTGATGACTGTTTTGCACACTCTTGGCATTCTCTTGATGAGCTTCAAGAGGTAGTCACCGGAAATGGTCTTCCAACAATCTTGAAGGAGTTCCCAGAGATGCTTAGCACTTGTTGGCCCTTTTGCCTTCACTCTGCGGTCCAGCTCACCCCAAACCATCTCGATTGGGTTCAGGTCTGGTGACTGTGGAGGCCAGGTCATCTGGCGTAGCACCCCATCACTCTCCTTCTTGGTCAAATAACCCTTACACAGCCTGGAGGTGTGTTTGGGGTCATTGTCCTGTTGAAAAATAAATGATGGTCCAACTAAACGCAAACCGGATAGAATAGCATGCCGCTGCAAGATGCTGTGGTAGCCATGCTGGTTCAGTATGCCTTCAATTTTGAATAAATCCCCAACAGTGTCACCAGCAAACCCCCCCCCCACACCATCACACCTCCTCCTCCATGCTTCACGGTGGGAACCAGGCATGTAGAGTCCATCCGCTCACCTTTTCTGCATCGCACAAAGACACGGTGGTTGGAACCAAAGATCTCAAATTTGGACTCATCAGACCAAAGCACAGATTTCCACTGGTCTAATGTCCATTCCTTGTGTTGTTTAGCCCAAAACAATTCTCTTCTGCTTGTTGCCTGTCCTTAGCAGTGGTTTCCTAGCAGCTATTTTACCATGAAGGCCTGCTGCACAAAGTCTCCTCTTAACAGTTGTTGTAGAGATGTGTCTGCTGCTAGAACTCTGTGTGGCATTGACCTGGTCTCTAATCTGAGCTGCTGTTAATCTGCGATTTCTGAGGCTGGTGACTCGGATAAACTTATCCTCAGAAGCAGAGGTGACTCTTGGTCTTCCTTTCCTGGGGCAGTCCTCATGTGAGCCAGTTTCTTTGTAGCGCTTGATGGTTTTTGCAACTGCACTTGGGGACACTTTCAAAGTTTTCCCAATTTTTCGCACTGACTGACCTTCATTTCTTAATGTAATGATGGCCACTCGTTTTTCTTTAATTAGCGTTTTTTTTCTTGCCATAATACAAATTCTAACAGTCTATTCAGTAGGACTATCAGCTGTGTATCCACCAGACTTCTGCACAACACAACTGATGGTCCCAACCCCATTTATAAGGCAAGAAATCCCACTTATTAAACCTGACAGGGCACACCTGTGAAGTGAAAAGCATTTCGGGTGACTACCTCTTGAAGCTCATCAAGAGAATGCCAAGAGTGTGCAAAGCAGTCATCAAAACAAAAGGTGGCTACTTTGAAGAGCCTAGAATATAAGACATATTTTCAGTTGTTTCACACTTTTTTGTTAAGTATATAATTCCACATGTGGTAATTCATAGTTTTGATGCCTTCAGTGTGAATGTACAATTTTCATAGTCATGAAAATACAGAAAAATCTTTAAATGAGAAGGTGTGTCCAAACTTTTGGTCTGTACTGTAGATATTACACAGATCGATGGATAAATAAAAGGCAGTAGATAGATAGTAAACAGAAACAGACAGGATACCGTATATCAATAGATAAGATAGTAGACATTATATAGATGGGATAGAAAAGAGACAGATATGATACAGTATATAGATAGTAGATATTATATAGATAGGATACAAAAGATAGACAGACCGTATATACACCGCATTCCAAATTATGATGCAAATTGGATTTAAATGAAGGTGTGAAAATGACGTCAGTATATAGAGTTTCTGACTGACCACTTTCTTCCATGGTACAAAAAGAAGAACTGTGCCATCCATAGCAAAATCATCTTCATGCTGCAAAGAATACCTCCGAGTCATAGGCTGCTACGGGCATAAAAGGAGAGAAACTCATGGTGTTGCCACCATCCTCCCCTGACCTCAACCCTATTAAGAACTTTTGGAGTATCTTAAAGCAAAAGATCTATGAGGGTGGAAGGCTGATCACATAAAATCAGCAGCTCTGCAGGTGATTCTGACATCCTGCAAAGAAATTCAAGCACAAACTATCCAAAAACCAGTCCAATGGTTCCAAGAATTAAGAATGTGATATCAAATAAGGGGTCTTGTTTGGAAACTCTGTTGTGCATAATAATTTGGAACAGTGCACTTTCAGTTTTTTAGTTTTGAAAAAAATCCTGTTATTGGGAGGTTTGTCCAATAAAATGTGATTTATCCTCTAACGGTTGATGATTTGAACATTGTACTGACTCATTTCCATCGATCATTTAGGAAATCAGAAAAAACAGCATTTGCATAATAATGTGGAACACTGTGCAGATAGTAGACGGTATATAGATTGCAGACAGTATATAGATTGTACACAGTATACAAATTGTAGATAGATATATATATATATATATATATATATATATATATATATATATATATATATATCATACAGTATGTAGATAGAATATACCTAGTATACAGATAGATAGTATATAGATAGTAGATTGTATACAGTATATAGACAGATAAACCTACTGATTCTATAATGACAGAATCCGGGGTCCTTCCTGTAAACACAAATCGCAGTTGCTTTGCGGCTCTTACTAGAGCTCCTTCATCTACAAGATAAAATACATCATCAAATATTTATTGAATCAGTTTCATAGATGCTAAGGAAGACATGAATCATTATATACAGCATAAAGGGGGACATAAATCATCATACATAAAGGGGGACATAATTCATCATATATAGAGTTGTTTCCTGTACCTCCTTAGAAATGATTAGATGCCGCTGCTCTAAATGATACTTTCCTCTATTGCACCCAGTCACAACCACAGACTGCACACAAGACTGACTGATGGTTTTTGCAGTCTGTCTATCTTCCCCTATGAGTGATACTCCAGGACTTCAAGGAAACGCACAGTATAAAGCATGAAGTGCAGCTTTCTGGAGCGGACATGTCGGATGTTTTATGAATAATCAATCATTTCATTTTGTTTTCTTATAGCCTGAGTGACTAAACTTCACTGAAATTCACTCCAGAGCTTTTACTGTGAACTATCAAAGAAAAAATTCCTATCTAAAAGTTCAAATACATTTTTCTATACTAGTATGCAAATGAGCACTCCCCCAGGAGGAAGAAACACTGACATTACCCAAGCCAGACACTCCCCACACTGGTGATACCTAGATTTCAATTTATTCATAAATGTCTAGGCGGAATAACAGGGCCGGTGTCAACCATCAGCCATGCCACTGGTGGGCCGCAGAAACCTTCCTTTTCTTATCGCTACAAAAGTTTCATGACGCATTTGGCTGACAAAATCTGCATACACCTGTTTCAGGATTTCTGCCCCTCAGCAGTAGCAAGCAGGGTGCTGGATAGATGCTTTAGTGCAGTCCTGGGTTAGCCACTATTACACCACTACCATTAGCTCTTCCTTTTCAGGGCTGCTCTGTTGATGGGTGTGACGGCAAATGTCATGTTGATTGACAGCCGGCTCCTTGATAATAGGTTGGAGGGAGGCGGCGGCTGTCACATAGCATGACTTTGGCAGTCACACCCCATCAACAAAGCGGAAGGGAAGAGAAGCTGCCGCTCTGTCGACATGATGTCAGTGGAAGCTGCTGAATCGCCGGCAGGAGTGGACTGTGACCGGGACAGATCGGTGCCAGGCACAACAGGCAGACTTATCAGACTACCTGCCTGTTGGTTCATAGGACTACTGTAAAAAATATATATAGTCCTGGACAACCCCTTTAAGCACATCTTTGGCACCAATGGACAAGGGTAAAGCAATCTGACCAATGAGAAGCCAGACAGATGTGGTCCCCAGGATTTGCAACAAATGCACATAACCTTGTGTATTCTAACAGAGTTGGTTTTCCTTGTATTACGGTGACTTTTACATCGCACAACATTTAGAAATGATGGATATAACAAGGCTGCAGCTTAATTTACATTGTGAAAGCCAGACTGATTGGGAAAAGGAGAGAACTGCTCGTTTAATAAGACAAAATCTATAAAGTCTGCTCCTTTTTCTTACCGGGAGAAGAAGCTTGATAAATAATCTGGTCTCCGTCACGCTCTGGAACGGCGGTATGACAGATTGCCATCATTGTGAGAAACTCGCATATGACAGGGGCAGTGGGCTGAAAAACAGATGTGACACGAAAATTAAATCAGCCGACAGTTACTCATACACTATAAACCTTATTCCCCCATCATACGGCTAACATTCATTATTAATACTGGTTAAAGGAGGGATATTGCTTTCTCGCTGCAACGACATCCATCCAACATCTCATTTCTACCTTGTTATAAAAGTCGGTCCGACAATCTGCAAATTTTGACTATTTGTTTAAAGGGTTATTTCCATGACACAGTAATGAAATATCGCTAGGATTTGCCATCACTTCATAAGAAAGAGGGGGCCACAGCACTAATTCAATACAGCTGACCCTTCAGTCATTCCCTGCACCTCCCCAGCCGGGCCTCTGCTGTGCGGGGGAACTGCAGCACCGCTTCATCCCAGGAGAACGGGCTAGGCTGCAGTTCCCAGCACAAACAGGTAGCAAGCACTTTATAGGCAGGAAAAAGCTCTAAAAGGCCATAGAAACTATAAAGGTTCGGTAAAGGCGCCAAATGTCAGTCCCTAATTGAACTCCAAAGACATACTGATAGGGAAATTAGATTGTGAGCCCCAATAGGGACAGTGATGATGTCTGTAAAGTGGAATTAATGGCGCTATAGAAGTGAGTAAAATAAACATAAGCCATGACATGTCAGTAATGACCCATTAAGGAGCACTGAAATTAGTGGCATAATTGCAATTTGAGGAGGACCTATTAGTTCTAGGGATTACCTTAATTCTCCATAAACTATTTAGGAGCATTTTTTCCCCATGACTAGGTTGTGTCATTTTAATATTCCTGATGGAAAATTATGAATAAACGAACTATAACGGTATTACCATTCAGTTATTCTATTTATCAAGTGAGTGCACTACTAGAGTTTAATACTGGCAACACTGATCGGGTAACATTGGACTGAGTTCGAACAAACCTAACTGGTGACAAACTATTCATTTATTCATACATTTCTAAAAGCAACAACAGGAATGGTGTCAGACACACCCTTAGAGGTGCAGGGGAAACATTATCCTATCACTATAAAAGTTTTGCTACACGTTTGGCTGAAAATCCGTGGTAGAGTCTGAATTCCAAATTGGGCCATATAGTGAAATATGCAGTGAAAATGATAATGAGCATGTTACATATTTGAAAGTCTGCAGTATGCTTTGTTCTTGTGCAGACATTTTCCACTACATGTAGATGTAGTTTTTAAAACCCTATTTACTTGTATTTGTATTGTAAATTGTTGCAAACCCACAGCAAGTCCTAGGTGCAAATGTGGTCTAACCCATTAGAAGCAGCTATGTCCTCCTCCTATAGATTAACCCATAAGAAGCAGCTTTGTCCTCCTCCTGTAGATTCTCTCAGAGAAGATAATCTCTATACCCAGCATGTAGTCTGGTGAAATAAAAGTAAAGTCTGCATCTCTTGTCATTTGGTAATAGAGAAATCATATGATTTACTAATGTTATCTATTTGAAAAAAAAAGGTTGTATAATTTCACCTTAGGCCACTTTTTGTGTTTCTCAGAGCCTAGATGTCATCTTTAAGTAAGTTTTTCTGTTCAGAGTCAAAAACCACAAGCAAGTGACGACAGTATGTGAATAAGCACTTATTGTCATTACAATGCAGCCTCTAAATATGAAATTCTATAAGTAATTCTTAAAGGGAATCTGTCAGCAGGTTTTTGCTAAGTAATCTGCAAACAGCATGAAGGAGAGGTTGAAACACAGATTTCTGCAAAGCCTCTCTTGCAATGACTGTTTTAGCACCAGGAGCTTATCATTGCTGCCACACAGAAGCTCGTGCCTACTGGCCCAACACGACCCCTCCTGTGATAGGCACCTCACGGTCTATGGACAGTTTTATATATGGTGGGGTTAGCTTCCTCAGCTCAGCTTCATTGATAAATCTAACAACTCTGATTGTGTCAAAATGGCTGCACCCAGTGAACTAAATGATACATTGTTGGATTCAGCTTCTCTTTGCCTACATCATGCTGCTCTCAGATGAGGTAGCAAAAACCTGCTGACATGTTAATTACTTATGGGTCATTTTTATGACTATTGATTTTATAATAAGTATATAGCATCCGCCAGCTACAGCGTTAGCAGAACCATAACTAGTTACTTTATTGATGAAATGAATCTTCTCATAACAATGTATTCCTCAGCCAATTGAGGCTGTTCCCTGATGTACTGACACTGGCACATAGGTCTATTTTATAACAATTAATTATATCCTTCCCTGACAGCACTGTACACCCGGTCCCTCTGCACCCAATTTAATTTGCACCTACACAAAGCTCCAATGTATTCATAGTTCAGACCTGCACATAGCAGCCCTAACCCCAGGACGATCTGCTGGATATGCCACAAGGACAATAGGTTACCTTACATTAGTATGTGACCACAGGTCACAAATCTTAGAAATTAAATAAATGTATTATGAACTAACTAAAGGCCAGAAACAGGAACGATGAGTTAGTAATACTAGAGATGATTAAACAGAGAAAAAAAATATTCTATCCTCTCAAAAATGCATTTACAGAACTTTAACATGTTACATACAATAAATATCAAAGACATGTGAGGCGTTAAATGTCATGTGCTGTCATGAGGCTTAGGCTGCCCAATGTCCTCATATTGCATAGAGTAATGACAGAGACCCTATTCCTGCGCCGGGTCACTTACTTGATGTCTTGCTGTAAAACATTTCTCCCATGCATCAGTAGCTCTGGGGCCGTCCTTATTATGTGCATGTACCACCGAGGTGTCATTCATGAGCAGTGGTCCCTCTCTCCCCCCAACAACTGATTAGCAAGTTCCTTCTTATGCGCAGCATAGGGTGAAATCTGGCAACCGGCACCGCGAGGGCATGTCAATTCCCACAAATGAATACCAAGAATCCGCACTGGAAGATGGCTAATAAAGTGTGATTTTATGAGGCCACTGAGTGACCCAGCGATGGACTCAGACTGTTATTAGGATTAGGTTTTTAATATAAGGGCAGCACAAGAGACAAACAGGATCTCTTTAATGCTTGTGACAGGTTCCCTTTAATGTATGCCTAGCAATGCAAATAGGTCCTGATTCATCAAAGTTTTTAAGTCCAAAAAGTGGTAAACAAAAAGCGCTAAATTGCCCCAAAATTTTCAACTTTTGGTGTTTTAACGCCAGTTTCTCCCAGCTTTACAAAAAATGTCAGAGCTATGGAGGGACAAGGGCGTGATGCCACAGCTTCTCCAAATCATGATGAGCGGTGGCGTTCCCTACGCCTGGAGTCTCAGGGAGTGGAGCGAGATTTCTGGCATGGTGCACCTCTTCATGAATCAGGAGCATCTGACTCCACCACGCCACCTCGTCAAAACAGTCAGGAAAATCGCCAGTCTTGGTGAATCATGGCCAAGGTGTTTGTCAAGCATCTAAGATTGTCTATAGAAACATAGAATGGTAGAGTTGGAAGGGAGCTCCAGGGTCATCTGGTTCTACCCCCTGCTCAAAGCAGGATTCACTAAACCATCTCAGACAGATGTCTGTCCAGCCTCTGTGATGATCCTTTTGCAGGTTCACCTACGAAAACTTTGTTACGACTTTTACTTCTGCTAGATAGTCAAGTTCGATCGTCTTCTCAGCTCTCCGCCAGGGTCTTGGCGGACACCGGCGGGGCAGAACCAAGGGCCTCACTAAGCCATCCAATAGGTAGTAGTGATGGGCGGTATGTACAAAGGGCAGGGAGGCTGTGCCATGGGCACCCGAAGCAGGAGAACAGTAAGTTAATGAACATACATTATATGGGTAAAAGTATTGGATCCCCTTTATAATCATTGAATTTAGCTATTCCACTCATTACCACACACGTATAATATCTGCCCCCTCGTCATGCCATCTGATTTTACTAATCTTAGTGAAAAAAATGGCTCGTTCTAAAGAGCTCACTGACCTATGATTGCCTAAAACTAACCTGCAACTACGTCAATATCTTAGGTTATGATTTCCTCTTCCTATTTGGAAAAAGAAAACTGAAAACTGGATGTAAAGTGGTTTTGTTTAATAAAAAATTATCGGATTAAGAGAAAAAAACAACCTACTGATACCAGTGCCGCCCTTTAATAGGATGTCACCATTGTAACAAGTGAGTTCATGATATTTCTTCCTTCCTAAATATTCCACCATCACATGGGAGTGTTATTACTGAAAAGTGCAAGCCTCTATGAACTGCAGCAACTCAGCCAAAAGACTATGTAAAATGACAGCGTGGAGTCACCAACTGATGGGGCAAATAGTGCATATAAGTCACTAACACCCTATTGACTCAATAATGGAGCAGTGGCTCAGTGGTTAGGACTGTAGTTTACAGTGCTGGGGACCTGGGTAAAAAAAACCCTCAAGGATAACATCTGCTAGGAGTTTGTATATTCTTCCCGTGTTTGTGTGGGTTTCCTCTGCATTCTCCGGTTTCCTCCTACACACACCAAAGACATACTGATAGGGGATTTAGATTGTGAGCCCCAATGGGGACAGTGCCGATAAGGCCTGTAAAAATAACTGAAATGGAATGAAAGGGTTAAATTCTGCGCTGCCGGTAGATCAAGGATGGAGGAGAAGAGCAGTATCCAGGTATGCGGTTTATTTGTCAACGTCCAAACTCCTTCATCAGGACAAACAACAGTGTCTTAATCAGCAAACAAATTGTACCCTGGGAACTTCATGGCATGGGTATCCATTGATGAGCAGAGACATTTAAGCCTTACATCTCTAAGCACAATGCCAAGTGTCAGATGGAGTGGTGTAAAGCACAATGCCATTGGATTCTAGAGCAATGATTGATGGATCACGCTTCTCTATCTGGCAGTATGATGGACCAGTTTGGGTTTGGAGAACATTATGCGCCTGACTGCATTATGCCAACTGTAAAGTTTGGCGGAGGAGACATAATGCTATGTTGATGTTTTCAGGGCTCGGCTTAGGCCCCTTAGTTCTAGTGAAGGGAAATCTTAAAGTTTCAGCATACAAGACATTTTGCCAATTGTATGCTTCCAACATTGTGCCTTTTCCTTATCTGGATAATTGTGCCACAATGCCCAAATAAATGATCATAAAGCATTTGTTATGGCCTCACATTGTGAGGTTGATTCTATCAGCCGTAGGTCAAGGTGAGCAGCATTGACTAGAGGCAATGGTGCAGAGGAGCTGGACTTACTGGATGGCACTTGGAATAGTAATAACCATTACAGCTGGATATGCAACTCAGCAGACAGAGAAGCGCAGAAGGAAGCAACAGAGCCACATGTGTGGACTGACTTGGAAGAGCAGAATAAAAGATGCGTCCGCTCCAGGATTGTTGGAATGTATTCGTTATCAGGAAACCAAGAGAGCAGAGTTTGCTAAGCAGAACCAAGATAAGCAGAATCAGAGCCAAGTCTAAGCGTAGCTTGAGTTCTGGAAAACACATGATAGAGTGCATTACTCCTCAATTCTAAGGCAGCACGTAGCTAACTAAGCTGGCCTTAAAAGTCCTGGTAAGATGACAACGAGGTGCTTGCTGGATTACCACAGTAATCCGGAGTGTATCAACACATAGGAGAAGGGAGCAATGCCTGGCGATGGAGCTGGGACAGGCAAGTAACAGTATGGTGGATGAGTTTGGTGTTGAACAACTTGAGCCCTGACTTCAACAATATCCAACAACTTTGGGGTTTACTAGAAGGTAAATCGTAAGCAAGGCTTCTTCTCCAACATCTGTGTCTGACCTCACATATTGCTCTTCTAGATGAATGTCAACAATTCCCCAAAACAGATTCCAAAACAACTATACATCAGATAAATTAAGTGTAAACCTAGCATGCTATTAAACTAATAGGTCATATCCACCTATTTCATTGCCTTATTAGAAATAGTTGGCGTTCAAAAAAACCCCAAAAATTGTAAAATGTTTCATCTTCAGCTCCTATGCACAAGCAGCTTTCTACATGGTTGCACACAACAAATGGAGTGTGTAGTCTTCCACGCTTTGTTGCCACACATCTCTTAGAGGAGAAAGTAGTATGAGATTCACAAATAGGTGTGAACACGGCATTAGAAGATTTATTCAAAATTGTTTGCAAAGCTAATTAATATTTTTATACACAATGGAATAATAATAATATAAAAACTAAAAGTTGGAAAGGTGGACAACGAAAGACTTTGTAATACGTTCACTTTTACAAAAGAGTGAACAACGGGAAAAAAAAAAAAGTACAATGGGATCACACAACACAATGGTTCTAAGATGAAAAACTTGGCACTCAAGATGACTCAATAAAGTTTGAGAATTTAATAGTAGAAATAGTAGTACAAAACAAACATTTCCCACTGCCATCCCCCTTGTTATAAGAGACCACACAATGGTTTATATAGAAGCTGGACGCTGCACCTCTCATTCATGTCCACTACCGAAATTTCTGTACACTGAGGAAGGTCTTACATGACCAAAATGTTTGTTTTGTACTACTTTTTCTACTATTAAATTCTCAAAATGTATTGAGTCATCTTGAGTGCCAAGTTTTTCGTCTTACTGCTCTGGGGTTGGACCCCGATCTGCCACAGGAGTGGGGTAACCTACCATATTTACAACACAATGGTTGGCTGTTGATAACCTAAAAATGAAGTATAAATGTATTTTACATTTCAATGCAGCCACTGTTGTGGTATCATGGTCTCATGGATCCCAAGAGTTGTTACACCTAATTACAGTAATTTATGGCCCACAGCACTTACATGATTATTTTCGAGATTTTCCAATAAGGTTGAGTCCTGAAAGCCCTCGCCATCACTGCTTGGTGGTTCATGCCTGAAATGAAAAAATACAGAAATCTGTATCACAACTCCCCAGTACAAGTAACTTACATATACAATATAATGCATAGTCCTTAGTGGTGACCACTTCTATTACACAACCCAACATGCATGCGCTCAACTAAGCATGGCTAGCACAAAAGGCGTACATGGTCTTCAGAAGAGTGCAAATAGCCTATACAAAGAGGAAGAGAAGAGGTTTTTCTAATGCCACCATTTGGAGGTAGCAATCCTAGAAGGCAATAAGATTCTTTTAATGATTTCGGATATAAAGCCAAAACAGAATCTTCTCCAAAATTAAAAGAACTCCCTTTGTGTGCAGCTATTTTGTGGTGCAAAGTAGGAGACTGGTAAATAGGAAATCGTGATGGGTCGTTCTTGATCGATCCGGCACAAACTGCGAACTTTGGAAGCTATCACCAAAAGTGAGAGTTGCTTGCAGTTCCTGAGTGGCTGACCAAGGGTTTTCGAACACATTGGACTGCAGTGATTGTACCTTTTATATGTTTTCATCTGTGTGTGGACACATATTTACTAGAGATCCATCTTCGATTTAAAGGAAAACTCTTTTTGAGGAGTGTAGACAAATGATCCAGCTCACCAAAGAGAGTCTTAATACCCATCACTTGAGTGAGAGGCCTTTGACGGAGGTCTATGGGTAGAGCACCAAGCTTGCATAGGGAGACTTATAGGACTGGTGATGCTCCCGGGGGAAAAAGTTATCCAAACAGCCTCTTCAAAGAAGAACAGGTGGCACTAGAGATCCTGAATGGAGAGAAGATAACGAGCAGTAACTTTCTCTCTAGCAGAGTCAAAGTGTTCATGTCTTGCTTAGATGGCCATTCATCTCAATGGCCACCACTTAAAGGGAATCTGTCACCCCCTGGGAGATATCAGACCGCTACTATGGCCATACAGGGTATAGAAAAGTAAATCTATACATACCTGTATGGCTCATGGTAGAGGTCTGATTGCAGAGAAAAGTAGTTTTATCTTTTTAGTTTTCAACAGGCTTGGCGTCTAGGGGACGCCAAGCAATGCCCGCCTATCTGATTATTATTCCCCTAAATCACCGCCTATCAGCCTAGTTACCATTTTCCCTCCCTCCCCCGCACGTCACAGGGCGCTGTGATGTGCGCTTTCCTTCATCACCTCCCTGCGCATGCGCAAAGCGTGGCTCTTATAGACCGCACTCTGTTTCCTCCTGGAAGGGTCTGTATGAGCGCAGTGCCGCAGTGCTCTATTGCGCAGGCGCCGGGGAGTCACTGTGACTTCCGCTCTAGTGACTCCCGGCGCATAACAAGAAGGTTTTCTGCGGCACTGTGCTCATACAAACCCGTCTGGGAGGAAACAAAGCGCGGTCTATAAGAGCTGCGCTTTAAGCATGCGCCGGGAGGTGAGGAAGGAAAGAGCATGACACAGCAAGCTTTAGATTTTTATACTTTTCCCTCCCATTGTTTTTTGCTTTAAATTATTGTTTATCATTTGCTCTTTTGTATGTAACGTATACAAAGAAACTGTCACTTGATTATTTTCTCAGGAGATATTCCACATTATGTACTTAAACTTCATGGGTGCCAATAACGACGAGCAGGACTGTATGCGTGAGAGCCTTGATAGACCAAAATAAGTTTTAATTCACACAAGCCTGTCAACAGTGGAGGATTTTACCATTCAAAATGCTATTTTTGTTATCAAAGATATGTGAACCCTGATGGAAAACTTATGGACTCCGCTTTAAATAAGTGTAAGAGAGCAAAAAAATGCCTTTTAAAAAAAAAAAAAAACAAACAAAAAAAACTTTTATTTGACATTTTGATAACAAATGCAACAAAATTTCTCTAATTTAAAATTGTACTTATTTTTTTGCTCCCCACACAGGTATTTTTTTTTTTTTTCCTTAAAGTGAACCTATCAACTGGTAATTATTTTTTCATGTATTTAACCGCATTTGACATGCTGATCAGCGGGTGACCAGGTTCTGAGACCCCCATCAATCCCTCAAAAAAAGAGATTTAAACTGCTTAGGATGCGGAGGCGCTCGGCTTCTACATTCAGGGTGCACATATGGGCTCCACGGATAGTCCACTGGTCCCTACACCGCTCTGTGCAGAGGCCCAGACTTTCCACTGAGTTTGTACGCCGCTCTGTATGAGCACTGCAATGTAGGAGCTGGGCGCTTCAGTGTCCCTTCAGAGCTGTTTTATGAATGATTGGTGGAGGTCTCAGATCCTGGACTCCACCGATCAGGAGCATGTGATCACAGAATGTCAGAGTTGGACGGACCTCCTGGGTCATTGTGTCCAACCCCCTGCTCAATGCAGGATTCACTAAACCATCTCAGACAGATGTCTGTCCAGCCTCTGTGTGAAGACTTCCATTGAAGGAGAACTCACCACCTCTCGTGGCCGCCTGTTCCACTCATTAATATGGGGTTAAATGCATGAAAAAAAATTAACAAATGGTAGGTTCACTTTAAGGGAAACATTAAAAAAAAACAAAACCTGTAGATAATTCTAAACATAAAAAGTTGATCTATATTTCTATATTAGCATTTCCAAACATATATAAAAAAGCATAAAAATCACAAAAAAAAAAGAAATAAAAATCATTTAACCAAGGCCCAATGTAGAATATAACAAATTACAATAAAAACCCCTTGATGCACAATGCAGAAGCCTCATGTCTAAGAGGACCGTTACCGAATTGGCACAAATTGGTAATTACTGTACTTTGTACATATGTCTGAGGCGATCATACATACAATAGGACAAGACCCACCCACAAGAGGGGCCGCATACACATGCAGCGGACAGGCCCACAGCTGAAAAACACAATGTGACGGAGCGTCTTTAGTCTTTGAACTGCTTAATGTAAAAATATGCAAGTTTTGCAAGGAAACGGCTACAAAAACGAGCAGCCAATCAGAATAGCGGCAATGGTAAAACCGCTTTTCCCTGCAAAATTATCGGATTTTCGAAGCACGAGTTTCCACCCGTGAGCTCAGCCACTTTGTATGAATGCAGTCGAAGAGCCACAACACCTGAAGAGCGCTCAGCCAACACCTATGTCTGGGGCCACAAATATAACTTTGTGGTGTTATATCAGAATCTCTGGGCCAAACTTGTTTTTGCCTGAGTCAGCCATTTATTTTCTCCGATGCATTTGAACTATTTCCCCTGTTTAACATTCCTGAGTATATCATGGGCAGAATTAATAAAGCAGAATTTTTTCTTTTTTGAGCTATTTGGACTAAGATATTTTTTTTATTTTAGTCTTCATGTATTTAAAATATAAAGAGGACAAGTTCACACAGCATATTTTTTCATGCTAAAAAATCTGATACTGTGGATTAGCAATTTGCATTACCATAGATCCACACGCTGACCCTAGTGGGGGTAATGTGTGTGCATACCTACTATGGTTACCACCTTAAAGGGCTACTTCCTCCTTCATAGATGGATATTGTTGGAGAGTGATAATAAAAATAACCACTTTTTTCAATTTATTACTTCTTAAAATTTACAGTCGTTTGAGATATTAACCTTTTTTTTTTCCCTTTACAGCTAATGGCTTAGGACAGACCTGAGCAAAGTGCTGAGACAGCCAAAGGGCTGAAACAGTGGCCCTGGTGTCGCACCATGCCTTCGCCTGGCGTCTGTCAGCATCCTCGGGATGACATCATTTCATGGCGTCAGCTGTGCACTGTAGAGAGTCGGAGCATGGGCGAGAGCAGAGGCAGATCGCTGGGGGAACGGGAGTGAGGTATGTGTTGTATTTTTTTTTCATGTGTATGGGATGCTTGTATGTATACACGAGGCTATGCGGGGGCTCTTGCTGTATACACGAAGCTATGCGGGGGCTCTTGCTGTATACACGAGGCTATGCGGGGGCTCTTGCTGTATACACGAGGCTATGCGGGGGCTCTTGCTGTATACACGAGGCTATGCGGGGGCTCTTGCTGTATACACGAGGCTATGCGGGGGCTCTTGCTGTATACACGAGGCTATGCGGGGGCTCTTGCTGTATACACGAGGCTATGCGGGGGCTCTTGCTGTATACACGAGGCTATGCGGGGGCTCTTGCTGTATACACGAGGCTATGCGGGGGCTCTTGCTGTATACACGAGGCTATGCGGGGGCTCTTGCTGTATACACGAGGCAATGCGGGGGCTCTTGCTGCATATAAGAGGCTATGCAGGGGCTCTTGCTGTATACACGAGGCTATGCGGGGGCTCTTGCTGTATACACGAGGCTATGCGGGGGCTCTTGCTGTATACACGAGGCTATGCGGGGGCTCTTGCTGTATACACGAGGCTATGCGGGGGCTCTTGCTGTATACACGAGGCTATGCGGGGGCTCTTGCTGTATACACGAGGCTATGTGGGGGCTCTTGCTGTATACACGAGGCTATGTGGGGGCTCTTGCTGTACACACGAGGCTATGTGGGGGCTCTTGCTGTATACACAAGGCTATGTGGGGGCTCTTGCTGCATAAAAAAGGCTATGCGGGGGGCTCTTGCTGCATATAAGAGGCTATGTGGGGGGCTCTTGCTGTATATAAGAGGCTATGCGGGGGCTCATGTTGTGTATAGGCGGCTATGTGGGGGCTCATACTGTATATAGGAGGCTATGTGGGTGCTCATACAGTATATAGGTGGCTATGTGGGGGCTTATACTGTATATAGGCGGATATGTGGGGACTTATACTGTATATAGGCGGCTGTGTGTGGGATCATACAAAATTTTAGGGGGATGTCAGCATACTTACTTGCTCAATATCAAGTGAAACAATATTAATATAGAATAATTATTAATATGTTAATATAAATATTGAGCAGAATTAATTTCAGCCTATTGGTTCGGCCTCCACAACAGTCACAGTCTCTCATGTGGCCCCTTGGGAAAATTAAATGCCCACCCCTGACCTAGGAGACTGACCACAGATGCAGGTCAGATGGTAAGCACTGGCTGGGGTTAGGAGGTAAAGCACTCCAACGATTATAGCAAGCTCCAGGACAGTGCGTATGAGCTTTATAGACAGCAGAACATGCGCCGTGTTTACAAACGCTTTTCTACTGTTTGACAGACAATAAGTTGTAAAAAAAAATAAAATAAAGAAGATTTTAACAACCGGCAAATTACAAAATCGCTTGTTTTCACAAGAACTATCCAACAATACCCCATTCATGAAAATTGGAATAACTCTTTAAAGAATGAACTGAAAAATCGATACCAAATGAACAACACCGAAAACCACGGGTATCACAATTTAGGCTGTTTTCATACTGATTTCCGGGATGAAAATGTGCCAGAATCAATGTGAACATGTCCTTGTTTTATAAAATAAGTATTAAATGTCAAACTTTATGGGCATAAGTAGATCTTACGCAATGTATCACTAATACCATATAATCTATTCTACATATGCATCTTTTATGTAACCGCACAGTGGAAAGCAAAGAGGCGGTAACTAAACAGATTGGACTCATACACCAGAGAGTCCTTGCAGACGGCTCAGGGATAATTACGCTCTGAACAGCCCCACAAGGGACAGATGTTACAAAATCACACTTAATTTGCACAGCGACCTCAGGAGTTCTTGTTTTTAAGAAACATCTTAAGCAAATCTTTCCACATTTATTTTTTAAAAAGCGAGTAAAGACGTATTGCCATCGAGGTGGACTCCTGCACTGACCTGCACACACACAGGTCCAGAAATATTTGGGCAGTGGCTGCATCTTCGTGATTTCAGCTCTGCAGGCCACGGTGTTTGATTTAAAATGAAACAACGGAGATACAATTGGAGTGCAGGCTTTCATGTTGAATTTAAAAGATTGAACAAAAATATCCTGTGAGACATTTAAAAATTGTAACCATTTTTCTACAAAGCCTCCTCATTTCAGGGGCTCAAAAGTGATTGGGCAAATTAACTTTACCATAAAATGTTCATTTTTAATACTTTATAGAGAATCCTTTGCCGGCAATGACTGCCTGAAGTCTGGAAGCCATGGACGTTACCAAACACTGGGTTTCCTCCTTTGTGATGCTTTGCCGGCCCTTACTGCAGCTGACTTCAGTTGTTGCTTGTTTGTTTGTCTTTCTGCCTTAAGTTTTGTCTTAAAGGAGTTGTCCGGTCCACATTGATAAATCTGTAGTCACTCTGTGTGACTGCAGACTTACGAATCCCCCCAGCACAAGCACTGTGGCGATTCGCCGGTTTTGTGAGCTGGGACTGGAGGGTACGTATGTACGTCCAGTAACTACACTGGTATAGAGCGATGCCCTTCAGTCGGCTGCGTATCTAGTCAGGGCGCGGCCACCCTCAATACAAGGGAGCGAGATCGCGTCCACTAGACGGGCTCTGACAGGGAGACGTCTTACTCATACATACCCTCCAGTCCTGGCTCAGAAACCGGCATATCACTGCAACACACTGTGCATGCACTGGGGGCACTCATGAGTCTGTAGTCAAGCAGAATGACTGTACGCAAATGGATGTGAAATGCTGCTCGATGGGGCTGAGATCTGGTGACTGACTCGGCCATTGCAGAATATTACACTTCTTTGCCTTAAACTCCTTGGTTGCTTTGAGTCGTTGTCCATCTGTCCTGTGAAGTGCCGTCCAATCAATCTTGCTGCATTTGGTTGAATCTGAGCAGAAAGTATCGCCCTGTACACTTCAGAATTCATCCGGCTGCTTCTGTCACATCATCAATAAACACTAGTGACCCAGCGCCATTGGGAGCCATGCATGCCCGCGCCATCACACTACCTCCACCATGTTTTACAGATGATGTGGTGCGCTTGGGTTCATGAGCCGTTCCATGCCTTCTCCATACTTTCATCTTCCCATCATTCTGGTACAGATTGATCTTTGTTTCATCAGCCCATTGAATGCATTTCCAGAACTGGGCAGCTTCTTTAGATGTTTTATTTAGCAAAGTCTTATCTGGCCTTTCTATTTTTAAGGCGGACTAGTGATTTGCACCTTGTGATGAACCCTCTGTATTTGCGTTCATGAAGTCTTCTCTTTATGGTAGAAAGATACACAGCGCTTACTTCTTGGAGAGTGTTCTTCACTTGGGAGGATATTGTGATGGGATTTTTTTTTCACCTTGGAAAGGATTCATCGATCATCCACTACTGTTGTCTTCCGTGGATGTCCTGGCCTTTTTGAGCACCCAAGCTCACCACTGTGCTCTTTTTTAGCAAGATGTACTAAATTGTAGATTTGGCTACGCCTGACATTTCTGCTAGCTCCTTGATGGATTTCTTCTTTTTGTTTCAGCCTAATGATTGTCTGTTTCTCTTCCATTGAGAGCACCTTTGACCGCATGTTGTGGGTTCAGAGCAACAGCTTCCAAATGCAAATGCCACACCTGAAATAAGCTCCAGACCTTTTACCTACTTGATTGATCAAGAATTAATGAGGGAATAGCCCATGCAGCTCATTAAAGAGCTTTTTAGATAATTGTCCAATTACATTTGGTCCCTTTAAAAAAAAAAACAGCTACATATTAAAAAGCTGTAATTCCTAAACCCTTACTCCAATTAGGATGTGAATACCCTCAAAATAAAGCTGAGAGTCTGCACTTTAAGCCCATGTTAATCATATAACTATCTTGAATATGTTTTGGAAAACAGTTAAAATGCCCAAACTTGTGTCACTGTCCAAATATTTCTAGACCTGAGTGTAACACTCCTTACTGTTAACTACAATATAGCGCTTCAGCATTGTATCTATAAGAAAATAACTTTAGTCCACATTTACATGACTTCTCCAACATGCTGGAGAGGAGAACAAGCACAACGCACACATGCAAGAGGGGAGGCCTGCCCCGCTTACCAGTCATCTTCACAATACCTATTGTCCTCGGGGTCTGGACAGTGACTGCACAAGAAGAAAGAGGAAAAACATAGAAAAAGAGTGAGCCCGCCATCAGACGTCCTTTTATCACCCATGTGTTCTCTCCATATTTTTTTCACGGATAGGAAACATAGAAATTATAATCTATGAGGTTGTTTACATGCCTGTGTTTTTTGCAGACTGTCTCCCCGCAAAAAAAACAAAACAACAAATGGAGACATTGCAATTTTTGATCCGAATCATGGATCAAACTCGCTAATTCAATGAGTCAGTAAAAAAAATGGACACCAAGCAAACGCCATCATCTGTGTGTCACCTGATGGAAGTCAATTTTTTTTTTACTGATTAATGGATTGGAAATTGTATTTTTTTTTTACACTAGAAAAAAAAAACAGATGCAACAATTATGATAAAACAAGCACTCGGGCCAAAATGGATGAAAACAGGATCCAGCACACTGATGAAAAACGGTCCTTATTTTCTTGTATAAAAAAACGGAGGTCTGAATGAGGCCTTGGGGCGTATTTTCTCGCTTTTGCTACCAATCATATATATCAGTCATATACTCTAATTTCACGGTTGCAGCTCACTAAAACTAGAGCATAAAACAAAGCAAACAGTCCTAGGAGAGGATACTGTTCACGTCAATGGTCAAAAAGACTAAAGCATTGAAGACAAACAATAAAAGAATGAACGGTTCTTATGTATATCCAGGACGAACGTATATACAGTATATTGCGGTATTAACATCCGTGGTATTACTCTGCTGCGGCTTCTGACGTAGATCAGACAGTACAATTCTCCTGAGAGCTTTCATCTTCATCTCTAACAGACGCCATGTACTACCTCAATGGCCATTCAATGTAAAAGCCACCATTTAAAGGGAACCTGTTACCTTGAAAATACTGTGCAATCTGTGGGCAGCTTGTTACAGACGAAGAAGAGCTGAGTAAAACGATATAAAGATTTGTGGGAATAGATTCAGTAGAACGTGTATTTTATTTAAATCCCAGCTCTTTCTATGCTTAGGAGTCCAATGGGAGGTCCTAATCTGTAACTGACAGTCATTCCTGTATCCACGTGCATAAAAAGATTGTTGTCATTTGCCAAGTAAGACCGCCCAGTGGACTCCAATTTATATAAAGAGCTAGGACTAAAAAAAAACCTGAAGTGTTCTTGAATGTTTCCCATAAACCTTTTGATGTCGAGAATTGAACCGGCTCTTCTCCATGGTGAGAAGACCCTTTCAGCTCAGTTCTGTCATGTTCATAAGTGTATTTCTAACTTTGAGCACCAGTTTAGTGTGCAGTTGGGTGATTTGATAAATAGAGCGCGCTAATAAAAAGCTGAATGTAGTTTAGAACAGTAATCAAAATTCTGCAAACTTCAGCGCCGCAATGCCAGTTGTGCAAACTTCAGCGCCGCAATGCCAGTTGTGCAAACTTCAGCGCCGCAATGCCAGTTGTGCAAACTTCAGAGCCGCAATGCCAGTTGTGCAAACTTCAGAGCCGCAATGCCAGTTGTGCAAACTTCAGAGCCGCAATGCCAGTTGTGCAAACTTCAGAGCCGCAATGCCAGTTGTGCAAACTTCAGAGCCGCAATGCCAGTTGTGCAAACTTCAGAGCCGCAATGCCAGTTGTGCAAACTTCAGAGCCGCAATGCCAGTTGTGCAAACTTCAGAGCCGCAATGCCAGTTGTGCAAACTTCAGAGCCGTAATCCCAGTTGTGCAAACTTCAGAGCCGTAATCCCAGTTGTGCAAACTTCAAAGCCGATCCCTTAGCATTGCTTTCTGATTCAATGTCTGCGCACACACAAGCTTGAGCTAGTTATTTGTATTTTGGAATTATGTATTAATGAGTTAAATGGAGTTCACAAGAGACAACCCCATTGTATAAAGTGGCTGCAGGGGTGATCGGCTAAATCTAATAGGTCCAGTTTCTAAAAAAAAACAAAAAACTAATTTTGCATGGAGAAGTTTTGGAAAACCAGGCAGTCAGCCACTGTGGAGAAATCAGTACTGGGTGCACTTAGCCTGTACACCTGATGACAAATCCATAGAAACGTACAGTACAATAAAAGTACTGTGCAAATCCCGTTTAATGCACTGTAGAAAAAAAGAAAATCTGTGCAGTTTTTATGGCATTTTCTTTATGTGGCCAATGTCGGCCGGACATGTGATCTTTGTACTGGATTTAGTAACAGGACAAGTCCTGCAGCATGTGAACAGACCTTAATAAGTCACATCGACAACATTCTAATAATTTTTACTTACCCGTAGGCAATTCCTGCGATGCTACACTTTTTGAATTGCATGACATTGCAGGTCAGAGTCCCAGTCTTATCGGAAAATATATATTTTACCTATGTATAGAAAAAAGCAAATTCATGTTTGAGTCAAAGTCTGGAAAAAAAAATGATAGAATGGGCAGGTTCTGATCTGACGGACTTAGTTTAGACGTACCTGCCCCAGTTCCTCATTAAGATTTGATGTTCGGGCCATGGCGGAGGTATCTGTTGCTTCATAGTGCATGTCCATATCCTACAGGGAAGAACAGGACACAGATGACATTAACAAAGGGAATATCTAAAGAACCTAATGCTTTCATTTGTCGGAGGGATGAATGGACAGACCAGAAAGTTAAAGGGGTTGTATAGGCTTCAAAAACATGGCTGCTTTCATCCAAAAACAGAAGACGTGTCCAGACGTTGTGTGGTATTACAGCTCATCTCCAGGCGACCTGTCAATACTTGTGGTGTATTTTCTACTCTTGCACACGGATAACATGGGAATGGCATCTGACAGCTGTTTTTTTCCCCCAAGAATCATTTGCTTTCGCAATTCTAATCTATAATTGAGTTGAAAAAGGAAGTCTCCATTTTTTTTCTCCGAACAACCGGTTATGAAAAAAAAACAACAAAAAAAAACCGTCGATATCAACTTGCCCAAAGACTATAATGGTATGTGATCTATCCATGAAAAACACGGACAGGAGATGGACATGTGAATGGGGCCTAAGCGAAGAAGACTTGGTTGCAGAAATCATATCCACATGCGCTCTATGGATAAATATACATTAATATCTGCTCATGAATGTTAAAAGCAATCTCTGATTAAAGGGAATCTGCCACCAGTTTTTTACTACCCCATGTGAGAACAGCATGAGGTAGGGACAGAGACCCTGATTCCAGCGATGTGTCACTTTTTATCGGGCTGTAGTTATGATAGCTATGACGTTTTCTCTGCTGCAGATGTAGCAGTTCTCTGAATGCTGAGCTCTGTATAACCCCACCCACACCACTGATTGGCTGCTTTTTGTGTACACTGTGCATAGGCAGAAATCTGTTAAACTATGTTGGGTAGGGGGACGGACATGGTTGGACAACACGGCACGAGACACCTAGTCCTGTAGTGATAATCTTCTGCAATCACAGTTTTCTCTGCTGCAGATCTAGTAGAGCTCAAAATCTTAAGCCAAGTATAACCCCGCCAAAACCAGTGATTGGCAGCTTTCTGTGTACACTGTGCATAGGCAGAAAGCTGTTAATCATTGGGGAGGGGACATGCTTGGACTACATGGCACGAGACACCTATTCCTGTAGTGATAATCTCCTGCTGATAAAACACTGATTTTCCAGCAATGTATCACTTCGTTTACTGGGTGGAGCAGTTGTGATAGAATCACAGTTTTCTCTGCTGCAGATGTAGTACAGCCCGAATCCTGAGCCATGTATAACCCTGCCCACACCAGTGATTGGCAGCTTTCTGTATACATTATTCACATTTACGCCATTTGACATATGGTAATTTATTAATACTATAGGTTAGGACAGTCCCGAGTAGGGTCACCGTGACGTGGTGGGATGGCTTTTATGTTTGTTTGTTTTTTATCAAAATTCTGTTAACCAAGTACCCCATGTTAGTTTCAAGCACTATTCCTATTTATTTATTGCTGGGTATTTGCCCATTTTGTTTTTCTCTTGAGCTTTGTCTGTTCAGTGGCCAGTGTGAACATGCGCTTACAAGCTGCATGCACACCAGTTTATATTCCAGTTCGTCTCTTTAGGTTTTCGTTTCTGTATACATTGTAAATGGACAGCAAGCTGCTAATCAGTGGTGGGGGAGTGGTTGGGCTAGGAGGCGTGAGGCAGCTAGTCCTGTAGTGATAATCTCCTGCTGATAAAACATTGATTTTATTGAAACAGCAGCATGCAGCCAAGTGACACATTGCTGGAATCAGGGTCTCAGCCCCTATATCATGCTGCTATCAGATGACACAGCAAAAACCTGCTGACAGAATACCTTTGAGACAGTCATATGAACAAGAAAATTCTCATACCTATTCAGGATAAAGCAGAGACATCTCTGATTCTCAAGCATTCATATAGAAGACAGATAGGATTGAGAAAGTTAGGATAGAGTAAATTAAAAGGGTTGTCCGGGCATAACTATGATGACCAATCTACAGGATATATGCAGATCCATGAGGGTCCAACACGTGGCACCCCCAGTGATCAGCGGTTTCTTACTCCAGTCGCTGCCATAGTACAGCTTCTATACAAAAGAACAGGAGTTGTGCGCTGTGGTAGAAAATCAGAAAAACAGCTGATCGGTGGGGGTGCCGGCTGTCATACCCCCACCAATTTACTATTGATAACCGCTACTGTAGATTATATTTTGTACTTCAAATACATATGCCTGGAAAACCCCTAAAATGTGCAAATATTGTAATTAAAAAAAAAATTATATATATACAAAAAAAGTTATAGAAAGACACTTCAGGGTCATCATAGTAAATTTGATGTCTGTACATGGTAAATTTAAATTATTAAGAGGCAAGTTAAAAGCTCCCACAACATATGTAAATAATCAGTATATAATGAGACACTAAATTGATCGCTACTGTAAAATGACTCACCCAGTTAATGAAATAAGCTTGGATAAATTTCACCACTTCCAAAGTCACCAGCAAACTGATGGGTATGAGATTGTTGAACAGAATGATAAATGTTAAAAAATTCAGTCCAAAGTTGTTAGCTCCACCATCTGTTCAGTGATCACAGATAAAGGGAGAGGTTACAATTGCTTCCAGACAAGCGCCTCCAACAAAACAATCTGCCAAACAGTGCACAGCCGCGCGCCTACCGCACACACTCCGTACTTCATCCTATTCCCCACCTATGGGTCCGCAGCCCACAATCTGTCCCCACTACCAAATGAGATCTGCTAGGGTCAGTTTACATCAACTCCTGAGAAAATAGCACTTCTAATAATGCGGGGAAATGCAGATGTACCGTACGTGCTGCAGATTATTTTTGTGAGCATTCTCGTGTGGATAATCTGCAGCAGAAAACAGCACCAGCAAAAAATCTCATCTACTCCGAAACTGAAATGTCATTTATTTGTGTGGAATTGATCACAGATTGCCTCCTTTGCAATATTTGGTGTAAAATCCATCACAATTCGGCAAAATAAAAACATCTGTATGTGACACTTGTCGATTCAGCTGCGGATTCACTACAATTTGGAAATAAAAATCCAGCAGATCTGCAGCTGCCAAACCTGTCCTATTAGAAAGCCAAATAGCAATAGTGATAATCCGCTTTACACGGAAGGTGCACCAACGTGTCACTCCAGCAGTAGCGGTATTTTCAGCTTTTGCATAGAGTTACGGCACATTTATATGAGTCAATCACGGCCGTTACAAGCCGATTGGCAGGTAGTTAATACCCTGTTTAGAACGGCCTAACAGAGCTCTATGTAGAGAATGATTATTAATACGATTATTCTCTGTGCATACAATATCAAATTAATCGGCAGCCCGCCTCCTGTTTACACAGGACAATGTGCTGCCGAGGATGATTATTTTTATGCTGCCTTCAAAACCATTGCATCCGACGAATAGGCGTTTTGGCAATTTTTCGGGTGGTTGCCACCTGGTCTTGGGCAGCCTAAATGGGTCTTAAGGGTGCAAACACCTGCCCTGAAGTTTGGATGAGCCAGTGCATTAGCGTTGGATGAGCCAGTGCATTTACATGGGCAGAGCTCAACGCATAACACACTTTTTACTAGTCAGTTGGCGCCTGTTTCAGGGCCAATTCACACCACTGATATCAGGCTTGGCACCCACACAGCATGCATATTGTCAGCAGCACATTGGCCTGTGTAAAGAGGGGATGTGCTGCTGACAATATACATGCTGTATGGGGACAGAACATCACATTAAAGGTGCGTTTTGTGGGCAGGACTCGCACATGTGTGAGTATGTCTAGTACCTCTATGCCTATCACAGCCGCGGTTTCTCAAGTCTTGCACGTTTACATTTTGCTCATTTTAGCAGCTTTTCATCTACAGCTATTTCAAGAAACAGTTTTTTTTTTCTCTTACAATTCAGACTGAGATACCAGTCTTTCTGTTCATGTTTGGAGTTCCAGATGGAAGAGCCGATGGAGCAAACTAAGGAGATTGTGATGAGTGTCCCGAACAGGAGCAGGATCTGTATGTTGGTTATACGCTCCACATTGGACAACTTCAGGGGAGGTCGGGTTGAATTCTACATCAATAGATAAAATAGAGGATATTCAACTATATCACTTTATATAAAAACATAGTGATTATACATACGAGTTACACATTACAGATGTAGCAAAGGTTACCCTGACACTGCAGCTACGCACCCACTGAAATGAATGGGAGCAGAAAAATAGTTCCGGAGAACGGCCACAATATAGTATATGGCAATGTGCTGTCCAGCGCCATACAGGGAGTACATCCGGCCCCCACTGGAGTGGCTAAAAGCTTATTGTGTGGAGGTGCCGACCCCCCACCTGATACTGAAAACCTATCATAAGGAAAGACCATCACTATCCAAGTCCTGGACAGCCCCATCAATGTGACAGTTTCAATGCTTTGTGCTCTGTTAAATGTCAGGTTACAGTTTGCAGCCTCGTGGTATGTAAGGTGTTAATTGTCAAGTTAACATTTGCTACATCTGTGAATAAAAGGCATGGGAGTGGGGCTACATTTAGGAGATTAAAGTGGTGCAAGGAAATAGTTAGCAAACAATTACATTTTTTTAGGATTTGTTTTGATACATCTCACCTATTGATAAATTATTTGATAAAAGGGTTTCCGAAAATACATATAAATTATACATTACAATCATAGACATTCACATAGACCATACACATTAAAGAAGTACTCCCCGTCAAAGTTTTTATCCTCTTAATATATTGCAGTCATCATATTATACAACATTGTGTACTCACAATTGCTCATTTGGCCTTTCTACCCAGCTAATTCTTCTCTTTGTAAAAACAGAAAGTCTCTTTTCCCTGCATTTATCATTCCCCTCTTCAACTCCTGAACCCGCTGTTCCCTTCTTCTCCCCTCTGCCAGGGACATTTGCAGCAACTCATGACTCATACTGGGAAAACTGACCTCCTGTTTCTACATAGAGCTTAGAAGGATTCAGCTAGTCAGTTTTTAATCACGTGATCTCATAGACCTAATGGAAAAGAGAATAATTAGCTGGGTAAAAAGGAAAAATGAGCAATTGTAACTACATAGTGATGTATAATATAACGACTGAAATATATTGAGGATAAAAATTTTGATGGGAGGAGGAGGAGGAGGAGGAGTGCTTCTTTAGAGTTATAGAACAATATGGACTAAAAAAAAAAGTTATTGTCCTGCAACCTAGAAAAATGTTTTAAGGGGTTTTCTGGTCCTTGTTTTTTTAAAGTGAGTCTTCAGAAGAAATGCTGATCAAAGACAAAGCAGGCATGCTTACCCCTGAAATCTGCCCTTTGAGTCCTGCCACTTAGTCTCTGCGGGACTGGAGGAGATGAAGTCATGACCTGCAGTCACCTGACCCCTGTGGCCACGGATGGGCTGATCGGTGAGGCGACTGGTGGTTGGGACATCATCTCTTCCACTCCGGCAGTAGGAGCGGCGGTCAGAGGTAAGCAGGTCCTCTCTGTTTCAGCATCCATTTGCACAGCTACCTTTAAAATAAATAACCTACTAAGATAAGGTGTCTCACCTGCACAAGCTTTGTGTCATGACCAGTGTAGACAACGATGCCATGAACCCACTGAGTGTTCCTCAGCTGAGCTCCTCTCAGAAGAATTTGGTCTGGACCTAATGGGACGGTGCTAGAGGACGACACAAGACAAACATGGTTAGATCCAGGTCTTAATACAAGGCCAGTCCTGACAGCCTTACCAGTGTGGTTTAGACTGCTGACATTTCCAGGGAGGATGCTATGTTTATGTATCGCTACCATTGGGAAGACATGGAATCCAGTATTGTCACAGTCATAAAGAAAAGTGAAATAACTTCATCCTGCACTCAATCTCCAGATAAAAAAAATATATAAACTTTTATTCATTATCTTTTTAATGGATAATTAAAAACACACAAGTCTCTGCTTTTCGAACCTGAAAATATAATCCGTTCTTAACCATGGATGGCATGCTGGAGCTGGACTAAGTTGTGATTTTTCAGATGTTCATCATCCTTCCCAACCTGGATCTATTGTCCGTGCACATCTTGAGTTTGTGTTTTTTTATGAGATGAGCTGAACAATCCCTGTTTCCTTTATGTGAATAAATACAAAGTACAGCTATAGAGCCAGTCAGCACTCGGGGAGTTGGTGGATCTGGTGTCTATGGAAGGCGTTCCATATGAAATCAGAAGCAGAAAGATCGCCACTCCAAAGGTTGTAGAAGTTTCAAAGGTTTATTCCATCAGTGGCATTGGATATAGCATCAATGACTCGATTCAGCTCGAAGCCTTTTTCATATATAAGGTTTGAAAAGTTAGAGCTGAAACGCATCATTGAGGCTATATTCGATGCTACGGATAGAATGAACCTTTGAAACTTCTACAACTAGGTGAGCGTCAGTCATTCTACTTTTGAAATCATAAATACAATTTACAACATATTACTGATGAACGGTGGGTCATTTCATGTGTATGGGGTCCTCCTAGACCTCCCTGTCAAATGATGCTGGGAGAGGGAAGGATCAGGCATTTTTAAAAGATTAATTCCTTAGTACTACCAGGAGATAAGCCGTAGGCTGAGATGTCTGCTAATGGCTTACTCCACTTTTGCCATATAAAACACATATATGCTCAACTGAGTTGATCAAGCATGTTTTTTAGGCATAAGGAAGCAATGGAGATCTATCTGATGTGTTTGGCCACTTGAAGGACCAGTTGTTCCCCAACTTTAAAGAGACAGACAGTGCACAGTGCAGAGTTTATCTAGGAAAATACATGCAAGTTAGGAAAACCAAACTATACAATGGGCATACATTGGATGTCAATAATATAAATAGGACTGTCTCCACAGGACAACAAGAGATCATATGGATGGCCCATATATAGGGATCCTCCATTTGTAACCTCTCTTTGTCTGTCAAGGAGTAAATCCACTTCCCAAGCTTTCATTCTCCAGAAGTACGACCATGTGTCCATGTAGTCAATGGGTGGCTAGCTATTACTCTGTGAATACCCATCTTTCTTTGGGCATAAAAGGATTTACATCGATTCAGCGGCCATGTAACACCACATTTTCCCTGGTCTGATAGGCGTCTCAGGAGCTGGACTACAAGTAATCAGCTAGTTTACACGGTGGCTCTCCTTGTCTGTGATTTGGTAACTTTCTTTAAAGGGTTTTCAAGGCGTCATAGAATATAGCTTAGAAAAAGTTTCTTTTATATTGTGTTTTGCAATAACCATTGGAGGCAGAAATGTACAATATAGATTTGAGGTATTTCTTTAACAGATATCACTGTAGAGGCTGCCATTTTAAAAAAGGAGCACGTTTCTTATAGGATGCTCAGTATAATATAAAGTACATCACGTCACACAGCAGATCCCCTATATACAGCATACACAGCACGTCAAACAGCAGATCCCCTCCATACAGTATACACAGCATATCACACAGCAGATCCCCTATATACAGCATACCCAGCAAGTCACACAGCAGATCCCCTATATACAGCATACATAGCACGTCACACAGCAGATCCCCTATATACAGTATACACAGCACGTCACACAGCAGATCCCCTACATACAGTGTACACAGCACATCACACAGCAGATCCCCTACATACAGTATACACAGCACGTCACACAGCAGATCCCCTCCATACAGCATACACAGCACGTCACACAGCAGATCCCCTATATACAGTATACACAGCATGTCACAGCAGATCCCCTACATACAGCATACACAGCACGTCAAACAGCAGATCCCCTCCATACAGTATACACAGCATATCACACAGCAGATCCCCTATATACAGCATACACAGCACATCACACAGCAGATCCCCTATATACAGTATACACAGCACGTCACACAGCAGATCCCCTATATACAGCATACACAGCACGTCACACAGCAGATCCCCTATATACAGCATACCCAGCAAGTCACACAGCAGATCCCCTATATACAGCATACACAGCACGTCAAACAGCAGATCCCCTCCATACAGTAAACACAGCATATCACACAGCAGATCCCCTATATACAGCATACACAGCATATCACACAGCAGATCCCCTATATACAGCATACCCAGCAAGTCACACAGCAGATCCCCTATATACAGCATACACAGCACGTCACACAGCAGATCCCCTATATACAGTATACACAGCACGTCACACAGCAGATCCCTTACATACAGTGTACACAGCACATCACACAGCAGATCCCCTACATACAGTATACACAGCACGTCACACAGCAGATCCCCTCCATACAGCATACACAGCACGTCACACAGCAGATCCCCTATATACAGTATACACAGCACGTCACAGCAGATCCCCTACATACAGCATACACAGCACATCAAACAGCAGATCCCCTCCATACAGTATACACAGCATATCACACAGCAGATCCCCTATATACAGCATACCCAGCAAGTCACACAGCAGATCCCCTATATACAGTATACACAGCACGTCACACAGCAGATCCCTTACATACAGTGTACACAGCACATCACACAGCAGATCCCCTACATACAGTATACACAGCACGTCACACAGCAGATCCCCTCCATACAGCATACACAGCACGTCACACAGCAGATCCCCTATATACAGTATACACAGCACGTCACAGCAGATCCCCTACATACAGCATACACAGCACGTCAAACAGCAGATCCCCTCCATACAGTATACACAGCATATCACACAGCAGATCCCCTATATACAGCATACCCAGCAAGTCACAGCAGATCCCCTATATACAGCATACACAGCACGTCACACAGCAGATCCCCTATATACAGCATACACAGCACGTCACACAGCAGATCCCCTATATACAGTATACACAGCATATCACACAGCAGATCCCCTATATACAGCATACCCAGCAAGTCACACAGCAGATCCCCTCCATACAGTATACACAGCATGTCACACAGCAGATCCCCTATATACAGCATACACAGCACGTCACACAGCAGATCCCCTATATACAGTATACACAGCACGTCACACAGCAGATCCCCTACATACAGCATACACAGCATATCACACAGCAGATCCCCTCCATACAGCATACACAGCACGTCAAACAGCCGATCCCTTCCATACAGTATACACAGCACGTCACACAGCAGATCCCCTATATACAGCATACACAGCAGATCCCCTATATACAGCATACACAGCACGTAACACAGCAGATCCCCTACATACAGTATACACAGCATGTCAAACAGCAGATCTCCTCCATACAGTATACACAGCACGTCACACAGCAGATCCCCTCCATACAGTATACACAGCACGTCACACAGAAGATCCCCTCCATACAGTATACACCGCACGTCACACAGCAGATCCCCTCCATACAGTATACACAGCACGTCACACAGCAGATCCCCTCCATACAGTATACACAGCATATCACACAGCAGATCCCCTCCATACAGTATACACAGCACGTCACACAGCAGATCCCCTATATACAGTATACACAGCATATCACACAGCAGATCCCCTCCATACAGTATACACAGCACGTCACACAGCAGATCCCCTCCATACAGTATACACAGCACGTCACACAGCAGATCCCCTCCATACAGTATACACAGCATATCACACAGCAGATCCCCTATATACAGCATATACAGCACGTCACACAGCAGATCCCTTACATACAGTGTACACAGCACATCACACAGCAGATCCCCTACATACAGTATACACAGCATGTCAAACAGCAGATCTCCTCCATACAGTATACACAGCACGTCACACAGCAGATCCCCTCCATACAGTATACACAGCACGTCACACAGAAGATCCCCTCCATACAGTATACACCGCACGTCACACAGCAGATCCCCTCCATACAGTATACACAGCACGTCACACAGCAGATCCCCTCCATACAGTATACACAGCATATCACACAGCAGATCCCCTCCATACAGTATACACAGCACGTCACACAGCAGATCCCCTCCATACAGTATACACAGCACGTCACACAGCAGATCCCCTCCATACAGCATATACAGCACGTCACACAGCAGATCCCTTACATACAGTGTACACAGCACATCACACAGCAGATCCCCTACATACAGTATACACAGCACGTCACACAGCAGATCCCCTCCATACAGCATACACAGCACGTCACACAGCAGATCCCCTATATACAGTATACACAGCACGTCACACAGCAGATCCCCTACATACAGTATACACAGCATGTCACACAGCAGATCCCCTACATACAGCATATGTGGCGCCCCTGAGGGTTCGACCACCACAGGAATGCTGCACTTCTTCAATGGAGTGTGGTGTTCCTCCTCTGAGGTAAGGCCAGTGTGATGGTAGTGTTCCAGCCTTTTGCATCCAACACCACACTTCTCCACCAGAGGGAGCTAGTATGCACTAGGTGCTGCTCCCCTGGTTACAGGGAGACTGGGGAACACAAAGTGGTAGGAACCAGTTAGTGGGTGTGGGTGGAGGAACAACTAGAGAGTGACACTTTAGATTTCATATTTAATAGAATGCCATCTTTGATCTTTGTCCTTCTGCTGGTTGTTCTCTGGTCCTTCGGTCCTTGTTAGTTGGTTCTTCTGTGGTCCATCAGTCTAGCCCTTGCTAGTCTGTCGGCTGTCACTGTGCTGTCAAAATACTGTGTGTGATGTGACTTCCCTCTGGGAGCGCGGATCCTGTGTGGGCCTGCACCGGCAAGGGACACAGCCCTCGTACCCTGGCCTTGGGATAAGAGGTAGGTTGCAGACATGGAATGTCTCAACCCGGCCGAGGACCAGGATCAAGAAGGCCCGGGAGCTTTAGAGTGTGGCTCCCCAGCAAATGGGTCCCGGGGAGGATGCAGACGGAGCGGAGCACGCCACCTGTCCTCGCCTACCTGATCTATTCAGAGGGATTCCGGCTGCAAACGGGTACCGGCCCCTGACACCCGACCTTGTACTCTACGTCCAGGACGGGAAAGCCCAGTTAGGCCCTGAGGATCCCAACGGGCGTCGGATGGAGAGGAATTGCCACCCGAGCCCTACACCTGAGAGGAGCTCAGAGGGAGACCCGGCCTATCTACACACGCACAGACAGGAAAGGGTGAAGTCTGTAGTGCAGGAACACTCTGGTGTAGGGTCGCTACCGAACACTGGACTTCCTCGGAGGTAGTCAGACCCCCGTCCCTGGTGGCCGCAGGACTCTGTGAGGAGCAGGGAGTCGCCTTCCCGCTGACATCTCTGAGTGAGTAAAGCCTTGGAAGTTCACCCCTATGGCCTCCGGACAGTTCATTACGCGCCATACCACGCAACGCGGTGCCCGTACTCCCGCGCTACTGATACCCCCCCTTCATCCTGTTTGTCTGCCCTGAGGCCACGCTCCTGTGGGGAGCAGTGAGAACTTTAGCCGCCATGACATCGGGCCTCGGCGGACTGCTAGCGGCGCTGGTGGCCCTTCACCAGACACCACAGGTGGCGTAGTCGTTAATCAGCCACTCAACCCGGGATAGCCCACACCATCTCTTTCTAATGTGACGGCCCTGAGCACGGGTCGGGCCCGGGCCACGGCTGCATCCTATCTCTTCAACGCAGGGCCCGACACAGAGTCCCCCAACACCCAGGGTAAAACACGAGCTTTCTGAGTAGAGGCGTCACACATACACAGCAAGTCACACAGCAGATCCCCTACATACAGCATACACAGCACGTCACACAGCAGATCCCCTGTATACAGTATACACCGCACGTCACACAGCAGATCCCCTATATACAGCATACACAGCACGTCACACAGCAGATCCCCTATATACAGTATACACCGCACGTCACACAGCAGATCCCCTATATACAGCATACACAGCACGTCACACAGCAGATCCCCTATATACAGCATACACAGCACGTCACACAGCAGATCCCCTCCATACAGTATACACAGCATATCACACAGCAGATCCCCTATATACAGAATACACAGCAAGTCACACAACAGATCCCCTACATACAGCATACACAGCACGTCACACAGCAGATCCCCTACATACAGCATACACAGCACGTCACACAGCAGATCCCCTACATACAGTATACACAGCACGTCACACAGCAGATCCCCTACATACAGTATACACAGCAGATCCCCTACATACAGTATACACAGCACGTCACACAGCAGATCCCCTATATACAGCACGTCACACAGCAGATCCCCTACATACAGTATACACAGCACGTCACACAGCAAATCGCCTAAGAAACAGGGAAACGCTTAAATTACAGGCTTAAGCTTGCATTAATAGGGCAACCAAGGAAAAAAAGAAACTGCTAATAGTAACATTGCCAACAATAATATAGAAGGGAACCACATTTCAAGCAATAAACTTTGTAAAATAAACTTCAAACCTGAAGAAAACAAAAAAGAACTAATAGTGTACAAAAATATACAAGAAGCGCCTACAAGGATGTGCAGCAGCAGCAGAGAATCCTCCAGGAGCTGTAGGAAAGTTCTGCATGTGACCACTAGAGGTCACGCTGAGAAAACATGCTGGAGATGTAACAGCCACAAAAGCCGTGCAAATCAATATGTCACCAGAGCGTTCTTTCTATTTCCCAAATGCCTCATGATCCTCACACAGCCTCATTAGACAATGCCGATACATTATTAATAGATTACTGGATGAGTGATCATCCATATCCAGGCCCTCTACCTGGGAAAGCAATGAAGTCTCCTGACCTTTGGACAAACAAAGCGAGAGTAATCCCTTTATTAAGTTGCCGTGTTCGAAGCAAATAATTATTTTCTTCAGGTGATCGACCAACTATTCCAACCATGGAAGAAAGAACGACTAACAAATTATCACCAGTGGCCCCCACCTCAGCCGAATTACAATGTAAAAGTGGTCATTATTCAGAAAGTTTCGTGTTACGCAGTGGGCTGCATTGCTACATCCATTATCAATTATCTCTGCCCCTACATCATGCTGCGCCCATATTACATAGCAAAAACCTGCTAACAGAGTCCCTTTAAAGGAAATCTGTCAACTGATTTTTGTTACCTCATTTAAGAGCAGCTAGATGTAGGCAAATAGACCCCGAATCCAATGATGTATCACTTCGTTTACTGGATGCAGCCGTTCTGATAAAGAGTTCTTAGAGTCAGCAATGCAGCAGAGCTGAGGAAGATAACCCCGCCCACACCAGGCTCTGTATGTACATTATCTATTGACAGTGAGAGGCTTATCACAGAAGGGGGCGGAGTCAGACTAGCATGCACTGCTACTGTAGTGCAGATAATGATAATCACCAGGTGATAAAACCTTTCCTGTAAGTAAACAACAGCACACAGCCGACATGTGACACATTGTTGAAATCTGTGTTTTAACCCCTACCTCATTCTGTCCTCAGATTACATAACAAAAACCTGCCACATTCCCTTTAAATGTTGCATGGTGAGCAATTTGTGATTGTGTTTGTCTATATGTAGTAATGGGATTAAACAAGTAGGCTTTCTTTAGAGACACCCCAGACAAAGCCTAAAAGCTGAAACACCCGTCGAGGAGGACACCGTCTCGGTTGCTTGAATTACTCTTTTGCTATACTGATATATGGACTGCACTGATGTTTTTATCTGCACTTGCACTTTATATTGTTACTATATATAATAACATTGCTATTTCCAGGAGTTATCTCAATTTGGCGGTTTAATTCTTGTCATATTAACTATAGGATATATGGAGAATGGTTTTCTTTTCGCTGAATGCATGTTTAATTATTGGAGACCTAAAAATAGGAATGTACGCTGGCTCAGCTATTAACAGAGCTGACGTGCAGGAGATGATCTTCATTCAGAGGCAAGTGAGACAGGGCCTTGCTCTTCACAAAAGTGTTTGTCTTGCTTCTATTAGTCATTTATGGCATACCCTGCAGGTATACTGAGTGCAATAAGAAAATCCTTTTAGCTTCCATAAAAAAAACCTAGTGTGCTCTTCTGTTATGATCTGACATGTGGAGAAATGGACACGCAGCAATCTAACATGGATGCCATAAACTTTTAAAGGGCATTTGTCAGATGATTTTTGCTTTGTTATCTGAGAGCAACATGATGTAGGGGCAGAGACCCTGATTCCAGCTATCTGTAACTTACTAGGCTGCATGTTTTTGCTTTAATATAATCACTGTTTTATCAGCAGGAGATTATCACTAAAAGACTAGGTGTCTCGTGCCTTCTGATCCAACCTCGCTCTCACCACTGATTAACAGCTTTCTGTCAATATAAAGAGAACACAGAAAGCTGCCAAACAGTGGTGTGGGCAGAGTTATACAGAGCTCAACAACTCAGCTCTGCTAGATCAGCAGCAGAGAAAGCTGTGGTTCTATCACAACTGCTGCACCCAGGCAAGTGTCAGGGCCCTGGACAAAGGTGGGGGGCCCACTCACCATGGGCATAATTTCCGCAGTCGCAGCAGTCACCACCATGGCCCAGTTGGTGAGGGGCCCGCTGACACCAGCAAATACTTCTCGGACACACATTCAGCTTAAGTGTATTGCAGCGCACAGACCAAAGGCCAGCAGCTGACGTCTGTGTATACGTGACCGGGGGCGCTTGGCAGTGACGTCATGCACTCCTGTCGCTTGCACGCTGAAGTCAGCTGCCAGCTTTAGAAGAGGACGCCGCATGGTGGGGGAGGGGATGGGAAGGATATATTTTTATTTAAATCAGTGAGTACACGGTTGCTATACTACTACATGGATGACTATGGGCTGGGCATCAGACTGTCTGGATGACTATGGGCTGGGCATCAGACTGTCTGGATGACTATGGGCTGGGCATCAGACTGTCTGGATGACTATGGGCTGGGCATCAGACTGTCTGGATGACTATGGGCTGGGCATCAGACTGTCTGGATGACTATGGGCTGGGCATCAGACTGTCTGGATGACTATGGGCTGGGCATCAGACTGTCTGGATGACTATGGGCTGGGCATCAGACTGTCTGGATGACTATGGGCTGGGCATCAGACTGTCTGGATGACTATGGGCTGGGCATCAGACTGTCTGGATGACTATGGGCTGGGCATCAGACTGTCTGGATGACTATGGGCTGGGCATCAGACTGTCTGGATGACTATGGGCTGGGCATCAGACTGTCTGGATGACTATGGGCTGGGCATCAGACTGTCTGGATGACTATGGGCTGGGCATCAGACTGTCTGGATGACTATGGGCTGGGCATCAGACTGTCTGGATGACTATGGGCTGGGCATCAGACTGTCTGGATGACTATGGGCTGGGCATCAGACTGTCTGGATGACTATGGGCTGGGCATCAGACTGTCTGGATGACTATGGGCTGGGCATCAGACTGTCTGGATGACTATGGGCTGGGCATCAGACTGTCTGGATGACTATGGGCTGGGCATCAGACTGTCTGGATGACTATGGGCTGGGCATCAGACTGTCTGGATGACTATGGGCTGGGCATCAGACTGTCTGGATGACTATGGGCTGGGCATCAGACTGTCTGGATGACTATGGGCTGGGCATCAGACTGTCTGGATGACTATGGGCTGGGCATCAGACTGTCTGGATGACTATGGGCTGGGCATCAGACTGTCTGGATGACTATGGGCTGGGCATCAGACTGTCTGGATGACTATGGGCTGGGCATCAGACTGTCTGGATGACTATGGGCTGGGCATCAGACTGTCTGGATGACTATGGGCTGGGCATCAGACTGTCTGGATGACTATGGGCTGGGCATTATGCTACATGGATGACTATGGGCTGGGCATTATGCTACATGGATGACTATGGGCTGGGTATTATGCTACATGCATGATGAAGCATGATGCCCAGCCCATAGCCATCCATGTAGTATGATGCCCAGCCCATAGTCACTCATGTAGCATAATGCCCAGCCCATAGTCGTTCATGTAGCATAATGCCCAGCCCATAGTCATCCATGGGCTGGGCATTATGCTACATGGACGACTATGGGCTGGGCATTATGCTACATGGATGACTATGGGCTGGGCATTATGCTACATGGATGACTATGGGTTGTGCATTATATATGGAGGTGCATTATACTATATGGTTGACTATGAGCTGTACATTATATTATATGAAAGATATGGGCTGTGCATTATACTATACCGAGGACTATGGGCTATGCATTAGACTATATGTATGGTATTGTAGAATTTACAATAGATATCAAGCATGTAATGTAGGAAGTAAGTGAAATCTTTGGCATTGTACTATACCTATATTTCTCTGCAGTATCTGTGCATCATGAATCGTGGTATGTGTTAAAGGGGCCACTGAGACTCTTTCGCCCGGGGCCCAGGAAAACCTGGAGCCGGCACTGCAGTAAACTAAGTGATGCATCACTGGAATCAGAGTCTCTGTCCCTACATAGCAAAAATTTGCTGACAAATTCCCTTTAAAGAACCAGTTACATAAAATGAAAACAAGGGTACAATAAAAATTGGAAATCAAAACCTATGATAGAAAACAGTAGGAATGTAACTGGTTGTCATGAGTATCATGTACAATTTGTTGCCATTAGCTTTCATACATTTGGGTCCTTAGTCTTTAGAATTCAATATCTATGATTATATGAAATCCTGACATCCGGTGTATTATATATTTTGCTTTAACATGTGGCTTTACGTAGATTTAATAAGATTTTTCATATTCTGGACAAACTGACCTTTATTCATGTTTTCGCAAACATATAACATAACCTAATGCTAAACAAAACAACCACCAAAGTTTCTCCACAATGTTTAAAAGGAACATATTCAACATCTAAAATGTCAAATATTCTGAATTATGGAACACACCTAGAAAGATAAATACAAATTATTTATATGGGTAGGAAGCTTCTAAGATGACAAACAATGTGGAAGATAAAGGAGAAAATGCTACAAAATGCACACGTTCTGACAGAAAATCGTGTAAAAACAATGATTACTGTATTTTTTGGACTATAAGATGCCCTTTTTAGTAAAAAAATAAATGTTGCGCGATTTTAGTCAGGAGGCTGCTTCCTATAGTCGAGGAGAACGCTGATTAGGAGAACTGCTCTTTCTCCTCTAACCTGACACTGATGTAACTGATGAGTGCAGAACAGGAAAGAAAGCTACTAAAGATGAAGAATTTGTTCCAGGTCTATAAACACTTTAAAATTTGGTAATGTGGTGTGTGCAGGCGTTGATGCCGCAGGCCTGCGCGCGTGTGCAGGCGTTGATGCCGCAGGCCTGCGCGCGTGTGCAGGCGTTGATGCCGCAGGCCTGCGCGCGTGTGCAGGCGTTGATGCCGCAGGCCTGCGCGCGTGTGCAGGCGTTGATGCCGCAGGCCTGCGCGCGTGTGCAGGCGTTGATGCCGCAGGCCTGCGCGCGTGTGCAGGCGTTGATGCCGCAGGCCTGCGCGCGTGTGCAGGCGTTGATGCCGCAGGCCTGCGCGCGTGTGCAGGCGTTGATGCCGCAGGCCCGCGTGTGTAGGCGTTGATGCCGCAGACCCGTGTGTGTAGGCGTTGATGCCGCAGACCCGCGTGTGTAGGCGTTGATGCCGCAGACCCGCGTGTGTAGGCGTTGATGCCGCAGACCCGCGTATGTAGGCGTTGATGCCGCAGACCCGCGTGTGTAGGCGTTGATGCCGCAGACCCGCGTGTGTAGCCGTTGATGCCGCAGACCTGCGTGTGTAGGTGTTGATGCCGCAGACCTGTGTGTGTAGGTGTTGATGCAGCAGAGCTGTGTGTTGATGTAGCAGAGCTGTGTGCATGCGTCCATGTAGCACAGCTGTGGGTGCCCGTGTGTGTGTGGCAGAGTTCTGTGTGTTTGTAGTAGAGCTGAGTGTGCATGTAATGTGAATGCAGCAGTGTTATGTATATGTGCGCTGCAAACACACACACATATCTGCTGCATCAACATTCACTCCTAATTAGTATGACTTTTCCTATTTTTTGCTGTCTATACCTAGGGTGTGTCTTATAATAAGATGCATCCCCTATAGCCCGAAAAATATGGAAATTAATTTTTTCTCTTCTATTCCCCGGAGGAGGAGGGGTGTGCGTGACAGGAGTTTGCAGAGCATTACTGTGCTGGCTATGTAATCATTAAATATGCGTATAAAAATAATAAAGATAAAATAAAATCTTGATAATTATGTAACATTAGAAATGATTCTGCATCAGAAACAAACTGAAATTAAATGTTTAAGCAAAATTTTATTTCCCAGTATGCATTTTATACATTTACAATATACATTTTCACAATTTACACATATATATGTATACACACACATTTCAGTATTCGATATCTAATAATCTCATACTCCAGGTTTGATAAGACTATGTGCTCAATTATACATTTTAATAGCAAATGGAAAAAAAACAACTTAATGACCATTTTTTTTACGATTCCTATTACCCTGTAATAATATCAAAAGGGGTAATAATAAACGTCATACTTACACTTGGCCATCAAGCCTGAGGTTTCCATTGAAATCATACAGATGCCTGTTAGGGCTTTCACATTCGATCCTGCCAGATAAGCTCATCAGGGTGTCAATGTCTTTCATGTCAGCTGTCAGGGAAAGACCCTGGAAAAAAATCCAGACAGAGAAAATAGGTGTTAAAGAGAGTTATATGCACCTCTTGGCGCCATTGTTTCGTTTTCTTGCTCCATTATCCGTTTATATATTTTCTAACATTTTGAACTTGATTAAACTTCTTTTGACTTTTTTTTTTAACCATCAGAAAACCTCTCGATGTGATCACTAGTTTAGCCATGTAGATCAGTGTAGTGACTCCCCTGCACCATGACATATCCCAGGAATACTATGTGATGGGAATAACCTATTAAATTGGGAAAAGAGTGTATCCATAAATTCAGGGTTGGAAAAACTATTTTTAACTGGCAATCACCTTTAAGAATACTCCCATATAATAACATTATCACTTGATATCTATACACAATCCAGATATATGAAAGCACTAATAGCCAACCTAACATGGCGTAACAGTGTGGCCGTAACAGTGTGGCCGTAACAGTGTGGCCGTAACAGTGTGGCCGTAACAGTGTGGCCGTAACAGTGTGGCCGTAACAGTGTGGCCGTAACAGTGTGGCCGTAACAGTGTGGCCGTAACAGTGTGGCCGTAACAGTGTGGCCGTAACAGTGTGGCCGTAACAGTGTGGCCGTAACAGTGTGGCCGTAACAAGTCAAGTTTTAAAAGATAGATTGGAGGATCCGACTAATATTTATTGTGTGTGGGGAAAATCCTAATAAAAGCACAAAAATCATACAACTTAAAAGAGCACGTGTCAAACAAAACCTGCAGAAAAGAAGGAACTGCCTCGATTCATAAGCTCTGCAACATGCCATCCACTCTTGAGTGAACAGTTTATATTCATCAGCACTATAGGTGCTAGAACTCCCTTTGTTTCATTTCTGGAATTGAAAGGCCGCACCTCCGTTAAACCTGTGAGAGGTTTGTCAGACAGGAGAGTAAGAGCAGAGAACAAAGAACTGCATCCATTTCCAGTCATCCATCTCGGTGACTCTGCTGCTAACAAGTTATCACAGTAAAAGATAATGCCTTACCAACACCAGGTCAGATTACCAATGCACTGCAGGATGCAGCAAACCTCAATGATAAAGGCGGGGGCGCCCTAAGCAAATTCCATTGGTGTGCATGTATAATACTACCCAGCCACCCCCTCCATGAATTGGTAGGTTAGTGAGTGGCTGTCTGCATCAGTATCCTGCACATGTGCTGCCCCCCGCCTTTATCATGGAGGCTTGCTGCATCCTGCAGTGCATTGGTAACCTGACCTGGTGTTGGTAAGGCATTATCTTTTACTGTGATGTTTTTTGAAATGATGTCCAATGGTAGCCATCGCTAACAAGTTATCACAATTCACCCCAAGCACTGCGACTTATACAGAAGACGCCAATACTTTGGGGTGATTTTTTTGGGGGGAAAGACAACATAATTTTTAAGTGATTTGCAGATTGTCTATTTATATATCCTAACAAATGAGATCAAGTATTCTGAAAGTAAAATACCGGTAATTTAAATTAAATTTGTTTTAACCTCTTTATTATTGGCTTCAACTTCTTCATTATTTAAAGTTAAACTTGTGTAAACCAACTTAATTACTGTATATCTTGGACTATAAAACCTTCTTATAGATCTGGGACAGCTTACTGTGATTGAGGAGGATACGGATACAGCATCCTTCCTGATCACTGAACTATATGCACAGTGGTACAGTTCTCTCTCCTCCAGCCAGACACTGATCAGTGTGATCAGTGCAGGGCATGAGAGAAAGCGACCAAGATCTGCCTTTCAGGTCATGTGATCAGTCACATGTTTGAGTGTGTTAATGTAGCTGAGCTGTGTGTGCGTGTATATCAGAGCTGTATGTGTAGAATATACACAGCAGAGCTGAATGTGCTTGTACTGTGTCAGCAGTGTTGTGTATATGTGTATAATACACTTGCTGAGAAAAAATAAAAAAAGATCTACCACCTCCCCATTCTACCTTTGTGCTTTGAAATTAGCAATCTTGACCCCTCCTCTACTTCACACCGCTAGGGACATTTTAATTAGTAGCGAATATGTTTTCCCCATTGTCTGCTTTCTAAACCTGGGGAGCGTCATATATAGTAAGGTACATCTCATAGCCCATGAAATATGGTAGTTTTGAGAAAATTCACTGATTATTTTTAATGCGCCCCACCTACTTAGACAAACTTCTGACTTGAAAGACATATGCCTGGATTTATTACTTTGAACAATATGAAATTAAACATGGATTCAATAAACAATATAATTTTGCAAATTACTAAATGTCACATACCTGGCGGATTTTAAGATTGGTTTCCCCATCAAGGTTTGAGGTCTCAATGTAGCACATGGCTTGTGGCTCACTGGGGTAAAACAAAATATAGTATAAGGAACAATAAACTACACAGGAAAACTAAATGTAAAAAAAAAAAGTTTCCTATTTTTTTTTTCTTTTTTCCACTTTAAAAGTAGTAAAAGTAGAACACACTGCACAAATTGCAAAGGAAAAAGCACTAATTCACAAAATGCATTGGAAGCCAAATGAAAAGCTTAGACAGCCGCCAGCTAAACTTCAGATAACACAAAAAAAAATGGAAACGTTTGCTTGATTTGTCTTAATGGATCTTTGTAACCGTATTCCAGACTAAAAAAGGGGAAAAAAATAAATGGTGACAAATGTTAAAAGGTTTTGCTACTTCAAAAAGGTGATCTCAGTGTCCAATGTGCAGATGAATGTGACATAAGCAGTCCTCCTCCTCTATATTTTAGGATGGCTTCGCTGGTTCCTTTCAAAAGTCCTATTTTTAAAGCCATTGGTTTGAGTGTAATCATATAAATACATCTCCTGCAAGGAGACACAGTACACTTGTCTAGATCGGGAGCTCCTGCATGAATGGTGCCATCTCCCCAATAATGGCTACTTAAAACCCTAGGAATGCTGTACATTACCATTGTAAAAGTAATTTACAGTCTGGACAGCAAATAAAACATTTTTTGCTTGCATTTGCTTTAATTGGTGCAGCTGCTAACCAATGCTTTTGGCTGTGAGCAGAATCAATCTCCTTCCCCCTCTGGCAGCTGACAATCTTTCAGCACAGATAATAATTGTGAGTTTTAGAGTATAAGGTATACACTGACTGTATAGCCATTTCCATTGTAGTGAGCAAAGAACTGGCTGTCGGTAGAGTAATAGTTGTGCCCAACCAGCATAATGAGGACCTGCACAATGCTATAAACTTTAAAAACTAGTTTTTTTTACAAAATTTAAAAAGAATACATTTCTATCTTTCTAATTTATAAAATAAGATTTTTACTGGTAAGACAAAGCCTTTAAAGAACGGCTGATAAAGACTTCAAATCTGAAGTGACTCCTAAGTCGTCTCATCCCTACAATTGTTTATTTTGGATGAACCCATGATGTAAAATCAAAGATGCCATGAAAAAAAGAAGAAAAAAAAGAGTTAATAAAGTTTAAAAAAAAAAAGGGGCTAATTGTTCTCTTGGGATATATATATTTGGGGGTTCCGGACTTTGAAGTCACCCTAAAGTGTTTACAGAATCATAAAATACAGCAGGTAGCATACAGTTTGAAGCAGGTAAGAACCACCATGCTTTCAAATACAACATGACAGGTGGTAGCTGCATGCCGCCATCAAAGTGGTCCATGCAACCCAAAAAAAAACAAAAAAGGCATTATCATATGCAAATATAATACATTTCTTTTATCACACGAGGTCATAATAAAACATGAAAGCACATAAAAAGATAGAAAAGGGAAAAAAAGGATAATCAGAGCAAATAACCATGAGTGTGGATTAGTGAAAGCCTTACAGGTAACATGCAGTGGTAACCGCCAGGCAGAACAGACTGCTCACATGCTACACGTGATAAGCAGTGATCTGCTCTGTGCAAGGGATCCTCTAGGTTGTGTACTGAACATTTTGGAAGCCATCTGATTTCTTTTCATTCCAAAAGGAATATAGATTATGTTTTCTAACTATTATTGTACCACATGAGTATACATGTAGGCACATTTATATACATAATAAATATAGGATATATATAGCCTAGGTTTGAGAAGTGGTATCAGATGAATAGTCACATTTAAAGGGAATTTGTCAGCAGGATCTCACTCTCCATACCAATTATATGGACATGTAGCGCTTTCAAAGACAAGTCCAGCAATAGCTTCACATGTGCAGTCCTCTCCTCCGTTACTGAGAAATCAGTGTTTGTATTGATATGAAGAGGAGCCTGAAGACTATGGTAGATCTGAAGCCTATGTCACTCCAGCTCTATTCCCCGCCCAGTGCCGTCCTCTCTTGCTTGACTATTGACTCCTTTGCCTGAAGTCACACAGCATAGAGCCTGTCAGTCAAGCAGAGGGAGGCAGTGCTGGGCGGGGAATAGAGCTGGAGTGACATAGGCTTCAGATCTACCATAGTCCTTCAGTCTCATTTATATATCAATTCAAACGCTGATTTCTCTGTAACAGAGAAAGGGATTGGCCATTTAAAGGTATTGCTGGACTTGTCTTTGAAAGGGAAACATATACAAGTGGTTTGAGGGGTGAAATCCTGCTGACTGATTCCCTTTAAAGGGGTTGTCTCGGACATAAAAATTGATGAGAACAGCATCCCTTCATACAGGGATAGTATTCACTTGAGTGGAAGATAAATTGTAGTACTTGGCAGCGGCCACTATGCGGTGTATAGTGCTGTGGTGTTCCGCCCCATACATTGCTTTTATCAATCTGCTGGCGAAGCAAATTTCGCCGATCTCATATTGATGACGTATCTTATAAATAGGTCTTCAATTGTTAAGTCCCAGAAAAGCCCTTTAAAGAGGACGTTCCATCTCTCCTGTCATGTCCCTTTTAGCAAATAGTAGCATTCCCCATGAAACAATTATGTCTTCTTATAACTCTATATTGTGTCGTTTCTCGGTTATTTCTCCTGCAAATTTATGAATGAATTGCCAACTGGGCACTGATTAGACAATCTCAAAGTATACAGGGGCACACCCCAAACTTAACACCCAGTTTTCAATATATATATATATATATATATACATACACACATTTTCAGGAGGAATACATGAGGATCACCATAAGTAAGAATTCCAAATAATATTTATCTAGACTTGCATTATAAGGAATACTGCCATCTACTACAATAGCCAGTCAGTAGAGCAGACCGGTCCGTCCCAATGTTGGGGGTAACCGTCCTTTTTGCCATTATAGGCATGTTCTCTGGAATGCAGGTGTTCTTTGGTGGGCATGATATGTGAATACAAGAGGACCCCCTAGCACAGAGTTGGCTCCGCTACTTCTCTGACCTTGAAGACAGACTGATGAGATCGGCTGGGAGATGCTCCCCATTGGTCACTTTCACTATCTCGCCTATAGTCACCTATGTGTTCCAGTATAGACATTAATCAGAATGGAGGGGCGATGGAAAACATGGAGGAGACAGACACCAACAAAGACAGAATAGAAATATTAAGTAGAACATTTGTAATTAAGAAAAGTTTGATGTTTCCATCTTCTATTCCTAACTGGGTCTTAAATATACATGAAATGAAACTAATAAATAGGTTTCATGAAGTCACTTTACATCTGTCAGCAGAAAATGACTGTTCAGACCAAGCACAGGCGCTCAGTGCACACTGGACATGGCCAGACAGTTCAGTGCACCACCTACTTGTCACCCTTCTCCTTGATTAACAACTCTAGCTTTACAGGAGCCAGAAGAGGACGGAGATAGATGGAAAAGCAAAGAAATGGAACTTGGAGTGCACTGTGTGCCAGTGTATGGTTTGAGCAGTCATTTAATACTGACAGACGCACTTAAACTTCATATGATTGATAGGGAATCATAAACGTGAAGTACAGGACCTAACAACAACTAAAAAAAAAAGTGGTGGCTCGAGGCTTGGAAATAAAGGCCACTAGAATATTTTACCACTAGAAACAGCATCACTTTTGTGTACCATGTTGCAGCTCTCCTTTAAGGGCCTTTCCATGAAAAAAAAAGAAGTTAAAAGCAACTTGCATTATTTAAAGCGCACCTGTCAGCAGGATTGTGCTCAGTAAACTACATACCCTATCAGGTGGGCGACATTACACTGATTAAAATGATACCTTAGTTGATGAAATCTGTTCTGTGGTTCTTGTGTAATTTTCACTTTCAGTTTGGAGATAATGATTTGCTCGTGCTCCGGGGCGGCCTGTGGGGGGCGCTCTATCTGGTGCACTGCTTACATATTCATCTATATGCTCTTATGACAGCTCACTGATCATTCACTGACCCGTCTCCTATTTTACATCATGCATCTAGTAGTGCGGGGTTAGGTAAAATAGGAGGCAGGTCAGTGAAGGCACAGTGAGCTGTCATAAGAGCATATAGATGAATATGTAAGCAGAGCATCAGAGAGCGCCCCCCACAGGCCGCCCCGAAGCACGAGCATATCATTATCTCCAAACTGAAAGTAAAGATTACACAAGAACGACAGGACGGATTTCATCAACCTAGGTATCATATTATTCAGTATAATGGCGCCCACCTGACAGTGTATGTAGTTTACTGAGCACAATCCTGCTGACAGGTGCGCTTTAATTCTATAAACTTACTGAACCTGCTCAGGACCTGCGTTCCTGCCTTTGCTAACTGGCCCCTATCATTATACAGATAGAAGAGGTCTGGCTTTGGTATTAAAGTGAATCTGTCAGCAGGTTTTTCCTATGTAATCTGAGAGCAGCATGATATAGGCCAACAGTCTGATTTCAGTGATGTGTCACTTACTAGGCTGCTTGGTGTAGATTTGCTGTAGACATAGTAGGGGTCATTATGCGGAGCGGTGTAATGCCCGATCCACACCCCTGATTGGCAGCTTCCTGTGTGCACCATACATTGTCAGCAAGATGACAATAGTGGTGGGTGCAGGGTTACACAGATTTGCTGGAGTGCCTGGCATAAAACACCTAGTCCTCCAGTTATAATCCTCTGCTAATAAAGCACTGATTGCATTGAAACACACATCTTAGTAAGTGACACATCCGTGGAATCAGGCGCACTTCTCATTTATTATGTTGCTCTCAGATTAAATAGCAAAATCCTGCTGACAGATTCCCTTTAAAATGAGCAGTCAGGCAGCCTCCTTTAAACATTGAAAATGTGTCGTGGGTTGAACACTGGATTAGAAGCACAGCAGTAGGGATTCAGAACTAGAGCAAATACAGGAGTATTGGAGCCACAGAACTATAGATAAATAATATATATGTGTTCACAAGTGACTAAAGAGGGAAAGAAATGACGTAAGCAGCTTCTAATTCTAAATATTTTATACCATGTACTAGGCTACATCCTAGCACTGCAGGTCTTGATTAGATGCACCTGACTAGATTTGACTAAGAACCAAGAAATAGGTTTACCTTGTGTCAGTCTGCTGGGGGTTGAGCAAAGTGGAGTGTGTTGAAGTTGGTGAGTGGCCTGCCAAAATGTGAGCTGAGAGACAAGCCCAAAGTCCCTCTGTGAATGGAGACTGCATGGGTCAGCTAGGAAAGCTAAGCAGTCTGTGTTGGAGCTGTAGAGTGACGTGAGGAAACAACAGCCTGTTCAGTGTGAACTGTGCATGAAGTTAAATACCGTATTTTGAGGACAAGATGCATTTTTTTCACCAAAATTTAGGATGAAAGAGGGAGTGCGTCTTATAGTCAAGATGTACCTGGCTGTGGCTGTGGGTGGGGTGGTGACGGAGCAGGTCACAGGAGGCAGGAGCCAGTGCTGGGGCCAACACGTGAGCCCGCTATTAAAAAAAAAAATTAATATGCAGTTCTCCACTCACCCATAATCCCACCCACCTCTCTAAACTGAAGCTTATATAATTATTATATAAAATTATCATTGTAAGCTGCTTTTGCCATTTCTTTCCCTCATTAATCACTTGAATGAAGCTGAGCTGCAATACCAGCCTCAGACCATGGACAAGAGTGGCGCTCTTTCTGGGATAAAAGAAAAAAGTAGCTTTTTTTTCTAATTTGGGACAACACCGTTAAAAGTTTTCCCCCATTTAGATTTTATCCAAAGCTTGACATTTGACAACTTCCAATGGTCAAGCATTTTTGGTAATCTGGACATTAAAAACACATGTTGCATGAGAGTAAATGCGTTTTAGTCATATAAGAGGAGCCGGAGAGGTCAGACCCCATACACATACTATAGAGACCCAGTTATGGAGCAGATTCTGAAACACACATTGGTTTATGAGTGGATTCACTTGGACCAAGTCAAGGAAATAATGACAAACATCTGACGTATGGCTGACCCTTAGAGCGGTGGCATGAGCCGGACCTATATACCGTATATCTCATATTTGGTTCTATGTTTGCATTGGGCAGCCATGTCCGTGCTACAGAGTTCATCTTTATTTCCTTGCAGCAATGGAGGTCATAACAGTAGAGAAACCAGACTACATATTGTTAGCAACATTAGGCACGTCTACCTTGTGGAGAGCAGTATAGTGTCTGCGGGTAAATACTCTGTGCCACTTATTTTAACTATATCGCCAACATTTACCTGAAAGAAACTGGCAACCGGTTAATAATCTGTAAATTGATGTCAATAGCAAGAGCATTACATATACATAAAACACAAGCGTCCTAATGACCCGTGAAGGCACCGGAGTAGGCAGGTAGAGCAGAGTTTAGTGCATCGCACCATAAAATATTAATTCTGCGTTATTACTCCTGAGCTAAATTTTATAACGTGCAGATGTATACTTATGTGTTATAAGAGAAATACAAGAATCTGCAGCCGTGAGCATTTTCCACCAAATGGAAAAAAACAAAAACATTCTACACAGTTCTGCGTCCTTCTACATTCAACATTGGCTTATCATGACACCACCATACTGAAGGTCACCCAGCAATCAGGTGATCAACCCAGGTCTGGTGCTCTGTAATTTGGAGGTAGCATCTGGCTACACACTTCGATTTTCCACTTTAAGGCCACATTCACACGCTCAGTACTTGGTCAGTATTTTACATCAGCATTTGTAAGCCAAAACCAGACAAGGAACAATCAGAGGAAAAGTATAACACTTCTGTATTTATCACTCCTGGTTTTGGCTTACAAATACTGATGTAAAATACTGACCAAATACTGAACGTGTGAACGTGGTCTAAGCCTCGGTCACTGTTTTGGTAGCTCCAGTTAAATCCCGAGTCCTTAACATGGGAAATTGTTAACTAAGTCAAGAGGGGTCTGGCTTAGCTATTAAAGGGAATCTGTCAGCAGGTTTTTGCTACCTCATTTGAGAGCAGCCTGATGTAGGTAAAGAGAAGCTGAATCCAACGATGTAGCACTTAGATTACTGGGTGCAGCCGCTCTCACACAATCAGAGCTTTTAGGTTTAGCATGAAGCAGAGCTGAGGAAGCTAACTCTGCCCACAAAGTCCATAGACAGAGAGATGCTTATCACAGGAGGGGCGCTGCTGAACTAGTTCAGCAATGTTAATCTATTAGTGATAAATCCTTCACACTTAGTAAAAAAACAAAACACACTGTGACACATCCCTGAATTCTGTGTTTTAGCCTCTATTTACTGCTGTCTTCAGATTACATTACAAAAACCTGCTGACAGATTCCCTTTAAAACGAGCTGACAGCCAGACCTCTTTATGAGGCTGCAGATCAGGGCACCCCTGAATGTAAAAGTACATTCGTAACTTCTTTATAACTATATTCCGACCACATCTAAATGTGTCAACATTTTTTTTTAGAAGTGGACAGCTTTAATGCGTTATCCGTGAACACACCTGCACTGCAATTTTTGAAATTCCCATAAAAATGAATGCACATAACTAAACATCACAGCCATTTCCGACAGCTAGAGATGGTCTGCTAAAGCCAGTAGAGGTGGGACACTAATTTATTAGACATTAATGGTATAACTTACATAAAATTACCTACAGCCAACCAAATTCAGCCTCACACGAGACAATATATTTGAAAGAAACCTGTTATATCTGATAACCTGCAGATATTGGGTTAATAGTGACATGAAGGTACCAGGCCGCTGTACTGAAAGTGCGGCACCAGGGAGAAAATAAACTTAACTTTTCCCGGAAGCAGCAGCCTTTCAGTCGTAGAGGCGTGCTGGTGCAGCAAAGTCTCCGCTCACTATACTGTGAGTAGCGGCTGCAAGCAACGCCCTGGCACTTTGACTGACAGCCATCTATGCAGTGCATCGGTGCAGAGCCGGCTGTCAGCCAAAGTGCCAGGGCGTTCTTAAAGCTGCAGCTCACAGTAAATCCCAGCGGCTCCCAAGAGAAATATAGTTCATATTCTCCCAGATGACGCACATTCATAACGCTATTAACCTGCAGATTAACCCTATATCTTCAGGTTAATAGTGTTATCCGGCATAATAGGGTCCCTTTAATTACCATTACCTACAAAATCGCTCAAAAAAGTAAGTGATATAACATACTATCCAGATAAGATCTAAAAATGTACTTTATTAAAGTGTATAGTCTTATACATTCAAGCTATAAAATTGACCAGACCCCCTTGAGGAAGCGAGATCTACACATGCGAAACGCACATTGGAGATTATGTTTCTGTGGCAATTTTGCAGATTGCATCACACTATGAGTAAAGGCATTCTTGCAATATACTTATGAATTGGTACATATAGGTCTGTGTATTATATATATATATATATATATATATATATATATATATATATATATATATATATATATATATATATATATATATATATATATATATATCATGTTTTGACCACTGTTTTTATTATTTGAAAGTTCTATACATTCATGCTCATTGTGCTTATCCTTAGAATATTACAATATTACATGCACCGCTTTAGTGCCAATGTCCTGGATGTTGATTGCCATCCTTCATGCTTTTCAGTTTACTAAAACATTTTAAAATATTTGCTTTCAATAAAGAATATCTTTTTTTACTAAAAAAAAAAAAAAAACTCCTCCTTTTGTTACTGCACAAACAACTGCACCCAGGTATATGATTCTCTGAAAATATCCATGCTAGGCCATAGTTGGAGACCAGATTAGTCCGGCACCACTCCTTGACGGCTCTTCCCAGCTCTGCTACAGGTGACTGTTTTTCCGTATGTTCACCCGACGGAGAGATCTATCAATCAGCTGCAGCAGCACTGTGAAGAGCCAACCCCGGCCAGCTCTTCCCAGTACCACTGCAGGCCATTGATAGGTCTCTCAATATGTTCACATGATGGAGAGATCAGTCAATCACCTGCAGCAGAAATGGGAAGAGCTGCCCCAAAATATATTTTTCACTTCAGAAAATAATATACCTGGCTGTAATCATGCATAATTAATTAAAGGGGGTTGTCCGGTGAAAAAAAGTCAGCACCTATCCAAGGTGACAACTGGTGGACCGGGTGTCCTAACGGTGGGACTCAACCTGATAAGTCGAACAGGAAACTCCGTGGACAGGAGGCCGAGCAGAGTGCTTGGCAGCCTCATAGGGAATGAATGGCGATACGCTCGGCTTTTTCTGGGATCCTCATAGAAAATGAATGGAGTGGCGGTCGGGCATGTCCACTGCCGCTTCATTTTGTAATGGGGCTAAATATTCCCTTATCTGCCGTTCAGTGGGGGTCCCAGTGGTTCCCTTGATTTCACTGTAGAACCCCTGTAATAAATTAAATTAAACAAAACTCATAAGACATTAGACAAACAACCCCTAAAAACACTACAGGAGGCCCCATATCAACACACCCTGCTCATTTACTGTAATGGTATACACTAGGAAAAGCACAAACTGCATCCCACAAGATGACTAGCTACCCAAAGTCTTCATAATGATGATTGTACCTGAAGATAATGCGAAGCAAGAAAGGGCCTTACTAAGAAAGCAGCCCAATGCATGTTTCGCTACTTTGTCAGGAGGTGGTTTCTGTTCACAATATTAACTCCTATTACTGTTATTAATAAATTCTGGCCAATGGTGCTCTGCACGGATAAGACACACACTGTTCACCACCTGCACCACAAAGTATATTTAGGAAAGATAGACTCGTCCATAACACTTCTGCCCAATTTCTGACTGCTTCCAGTTCATCTGGTGCCGGGATTACCATTGCGCATGAACGCCTGCCATCCTTCTCCTCCCACATATAGCAATTAATATAACTTTTAATAACAATTGGATAAATGGGTGGAACACGCTTTATAATTATGCCAATGATGGCGCCAATACAGATATGGGAAATAAATTACCATGCTATAACTTGGGCATAGAAAATATTCACCCGGCGGGTATAGTCATTACTAAAGTCCATCCATATCTGGATATTACGTACGATTTACTTTTTTGAACCAGTTTATAGGTTGCAGTATCTATAGAATACCCTGGGGATATGAGGTAAACGTCCAATGGGAATATCTCCAATGTTTTGCCCTTGTCAAATATTCAATTTTGCTTTAAATATCAGAAAACTCATGGGACACTGAGAAATAACATGGAAGGAGCACATCCTAGTATTTCTGTACAATAGACGTGTACACACCATTGCCCTGCTTCCACCGTACCTGAATGGATCGATCGTTGGAAAGCGGTCATCCACCTACCTGAACTTCAGATGTTTTGTTTAAATTTGATACAAAAAGTTACTACATTGCCGAAGTCTCGACAAGCGGATTTATGAGATCAGAGGCATTTCACAGTTCACCATTACATAGCGCGAGCCCTAAGACCAAATCTTTCCAAGCGGAACATAAAAGCGCCAAACCTATTATTTTAAAAGGAGAGAAAACTGTATCCGCTCAAGTTACAAAACTCAATTACATCCCCTTGTCCTCGGGCTATGATGTTCTGGGGAGGACACATTGTGTCAATGTGACTAAGCGCCATCGCCTCCTTCCCATCACACAGCAACATTTGCTTCCTTGATGGGATTTTGCCAGTAAAGCACTGATCATCTCACAAAGGCTGAACAGTGTTTCTTTTTTGCAGACTGTTTAATAAGGAATATAAAAGAGAAAAAGTAAGAAAGGAAATGTCAGCACAGATACAAGAGGATACGCTGGAACGTGACATCGACTTTTCCAGAGTCTCTCAATTATATAAACCAATGAATACTTTGAGATTGCACTGTCTATTCGCAAAAGGAAATCTGGAAAGCACATGCTCATTCACCGTAAATAAAAATTATTTCACCTGGTGTAATTGCCGCTGTTCTCCTGAATCTAGCAAAGCTTGTTTTTCATTCCTACACCTCTCCGTTCACGAGTTATGACCACCTCCTCCATGCAAATAAATCTGGTCCTTTTGGCCAAATGGGCTTATTCCTCAACTCCTAGGTGGGCATCTTCACGAGTACTACTTGTACTTGATTTACATATAGGGAAGAGGGGGCCATAACTGAGGAACAGAAACAAAAAAATATAACACCAGATTCAGGAGAACAGGGACACACCATTTCTTATGTAGTTTAGACACTTTATATGTTGTTTCCAGAAGGAAAGAGGAACAGCCTGGTCACCGTGCGCCATAAATTGCGCCACAAATTTCCAGCACAAGGAAAGCCAGCCAATAGGTGAACAACATGAACCACTGATCAATCTGGCGGATTTTAACCCTGTCTAGTATAAATGTCTGACCCAGTTCCCAGCGTATATATATCAATGTATCCATAGGCTCCTTTAACCCGATGGAGGTCAAAAGATTGTCCGTTTGGTCCCCGTCAGGGTGATCTAAGCAGGCAAAAATTTTGCTTTTTAACAACTTTACATTTTTTTTTCCCCAATACAGGCACCAAACTCCCTGTCTCCCCCCACAAAAACAATTATTTGCAGTACGTAATAATTTGTCAAAACAATTGAACCCTTTGGGTGATGTTATGAGATTGTATGTCTGTACAGTAGCATACATCAAAGCCTTCTACTGGAGTTATAGGTCAGAAATGGCTTAAAGTCAATGGCCACTGATCCTAAACATGATTATCTAGTAAATGAATCAATATGATCTAACCAAGGACAGATTGCCCAAAACGTGTTAGCCCATACACAGGTTGTGATTTTTAACTGTTGTATTAAAGGGAATCGGTCACCGGGTTGTTGATATGTAATCTAAGAGCAGCATGACGTAGGGAACAGAAACCCCAATCTCAGCGATGTGTCACTTACTGGGCTGTCTGCTGTCATTTTGATACAAATCACTATTTTCTCTGCTGCAGATCTAGCGGGGCTCTGAATGCAGAGCCCTGTATAACCACAGAGGAACCAGAAAGCTGCCAATCAAAGGTGGGGAGTGGGGTTACACATAACAGTTGACTAACCATCTCTCTCTTAAAGGCATAGTACAATTCCTATTGCGCACAAGTCAATCACTGCAGTATGTCCTGCAGACGTCATACGCAGCTCAAGACAAGTTTATCATGGGCAACACTGAGGATTCTGGTCCTAATGCAAGAGAGCCGCTATCAGAGTGGAAGAAAAAAGCAAACATTATATAGTAAAGTTCAATTATTCTGGAAATTAAAAAAAAATAATGATAGCCATATATTATCCAACCTTAAGGAACTAACAGCAATAGTAGCAAAAAGCATTTGGTTATGGGCTGGAACTAGCAGGACACATCACTAGATGTCTGTATATCGGTGAAGGGAGGATACTGGAGAGGGAGGAAGGATGGCCTGGGGGGGGGGTTAGGATGACTTCCCATTTTATTTCCCTTAATTCAAACGACTGATCAAAATCTAATGATATATGGCAATGGTGGATTTGAGCGTCAACGGACAACTCTTTTATAAAGGTCGTCCACCTACTTTTTTTTTTTCCTACTTAAATGTGTGTACTTTGGGTTAAAAATCATTTGGTCAATTCAGCTTCATTTAAAATTTTTGCACCATTTTGCTTTTCCAGACTCTCTCGTTCAACTTTGAGGTGGTCTGCGGTCATCGGCTGAGAGTTAAAAACCGACTCTCCCATTTGACCGTCAGAATGAGCTGTGATGGATTTTCAGTCATCCTCTTCTGCAGACAGCAATAGACAGTGTAATATAGAAGCCATGAGAGGTAAATGGTGAAAACTGTGTAATGAAACTCAATAATAAAAATAATTGTTAACTATAAATACATGCATCCAAGGGGAAAAAAAATGGTCCCCAAAAGTGGACAACCCCTTCTGTGCAGAAGTGTCTAGAACTGTACCTGGACATAAAAGTCACCCATAACGCATAAAATATTCTTGGTTGAAGGGTTAGTCATGCTGTTCACATTCCACGTCATCCAGAGAGAAACTTTTTCATTACTCTCCTGGCTGATCAACTGAAGGAGGTTTCTAATAAGGGATGGACACCCACTATTAAATGAAATCTGTCAGCAGGGTTTGTCATGTAATCTGAGGGCAGCATAATGTAGAGGCTAAGAGTCTGATTCCAGGGATGTGTCACTTACTAAGCTGTGTTTTTTTTTTTTTGTTTTTTTTTTTTTATAAAATCAGTGTTTTATCAGCAGGAGATCATCATTACAGGACTAGGTGTCTTGTACCTTCCAGTCAACTGCTCTCTATAACCCCGTACCACCACTAATTAGCAGCTTTATGCCAATGCACAGTGTACACAGAAAACTGCCAATCAGTGGTATGGGCAGGGTTATACAAGGCTCAGCATTCTGAGCACTGCTAGATCTCACATCAATATTCCCACCTGGAATCTCGTTGTTATAGAATACTCAAAAAACTACTTGTACTATACAGTTCATCCAAAGCCATTAAGCCCAAACAAACCAAGAGTATTTTGCTAAACCAATAAATCTTTATTGAAATAATTAATCAAAAATCACAAAAAAAATGTAACAGAGTGCAGCAGAGAAAACCGTGATTGTAACAAAATGACAGCATGCAGACCAACAAGTGACATCGCTGGAATCAGGTTCTCAGTCACTACATCATGCTGCTCTCAGATTACATAGCAAAAACCTGCTGACAGGTTCTTTTAACCCAGATTAGGTTATCTCAGCATGGGTTTTCAAAAGCAGACATTTCTTTAAAAGGGGTATTACTAGCTCATGAAGTGATCATCAGTCTATGATTGGTGAAATTCAGATTTCCACCGATCGGGAGATCAGCCATCAGTGGTTTGTTCTGCAGTCTACACTGCTATCATTATATTTGCATATAGAGATAACAGGGCATTTGAACAAGCACACAGCTTTGGCCAGTGAGAACCATGATTAGGAGACCTGCTCTGACTGAAAGCCTCGGGGCTGGTGATTTTGCAAGATTTATAACAGCAGCTTGTCAGAAGCAGACACAGGGGTGAGCAGATAACTACTATATAGAAATTAATGGGCTGGACAAAGAATACTGGGATAAAAGGCGTTAACTTCTCTCCTGGAAAGTAGCTACTGTGCAATCATGGCCAGCGTCTGGGCTGGCACTAGTGGCCCAGCTCTATGGAACAAGCTGTACACTATGTAAGATAAAAGCTCACAGTGCACGCGAGTGACAACAGATCAAAAAAGCAAGTCAGCTACAAACTTGCTTATATTCATACTGTCTCACTAAAGCAATTTAAGAAGTTCAGAATACCCCTTAAAAGATAAATAAGACATGATGTCATGACCTTTGTGCCTCAGCTCCACTAAATACTAAAGCATATGATGTGCTGTCCTTATAAAACTTTTTGAAAGCATAAGAAATCCATTAATATGTCAGTGAAAATACAATGGTTGGTATGTGTGAATATAGAAATGTCAGTATACAAGAAATACTAATTAATTCCAAAGTAAATGACGTTTTCTGTGTTATTTATTAATAAGAACGGCCGTTCTCTATTTGAAAAAGACAAAAAAAAGAAGAAGTGAAACGAACCAAGGATGGAGCTACAATCCTGTGTCCTAATGAATATCAATTATTTCCAGTTAGTGAACTCAGAAGAACACATTAAAGATTTATCTGCTCTGCCATTAACATAACTGCATTAGCATCCGTCCTCCTGCTCAATGTGTCTCTTGGCGCTTCCATTATAGCAGTGAACAACAAGCCGTTCACACAGAAATGTCTCAGTCACTGGACCATTATAGCTCACACCCTCGGAACAAATTCTTTTCATTTACAAGATTCTCAACATTTTTACTGGAATTTGGGACAGTTTCCAGAAAAAAAAAATAATCCATCATCATCAAAATACAAAACCACCACCCTACGTCATCCTACTTGGCATGGAAACACAACACAAGTACTTTGCTTCCGATTGCCGAAGGTTGGTCGGGAAAAGTTAGTCATTAGAATTTGCAATTTGACAGAGATAAGCCAAAAGTCTATACATATTTTTCTAAAAAAAACCATACAAAATTAAGCTGCTGTATTTATAGTTGACAATAGAATAAAAAAAAAAATTAAAAAGGGGTTGTGCACTTTGGACAATTCCTGCAGGTTAGAAGGACCCAGGCCAAAATTGTCCTTTTACTTAGAAGGATGCATGCCAAAATTGTCCTCCTGCTTAGAAGCACCCATGCCAAAATTGTCCTCCAGCTTAGAAGGACCCATGCCAAAATTGTCCTCCAGCTTAGAAGGACCCATGCCAAAATGGTCTTCCAGCTTAGAAGGACCCATGCCAAAATGGTCCTCCAGCTTAGAAGGACCCATGCCAAAATTGTCCTCCAGCTTAGAAGGACCCATGCCAAAATTGTCCTCCAGCTTAGAAGGACCCATGCCAAAATTGTCCTCCAGCTTAGAAGGACCCATGCCAAAATGGTCTTCCAGCTTAGAAGGACCCATGCCAAAATTGTCCTCCAGCTTAGAAGGACCCATGCCAAAATTGTCCTCCAGCTTAGAAGGACCCATGCCAAAATTGTCCTCCAGCTTAGAAGGACCCATGCCAAAATGGTCTTCCAGCTTAGAAGGACCCATGCCAAAATTGTCCTCCAGCTTAGAAGGACCCATGCCAAAATTGTCCTCCAGCTTAGAAGGACCCATGCCAAAATTGTCCTCCAGCTTAGAAGGACCCATGCCAAAATTGACCTCCAGCTTAGAAGGACGCATGCCAAAATTGACCTCCAGCTTAGAAGGACGCATGCTAAAATGGTCCTCCAGCTTAGAAGGACCCATGCTAAAATTGTCCTCCAGCTTAGAAGGACCCATGCCAAAATTGTCCTCCAGCTTAGAAGGACCCATGCCAAAATTGTCCTCCAGCTTAGAAGGACCCATGCCAAAATTGTCCTCCAGCTTAGAAGGACCCATGCCAAAATTGTCCTCCAGCTAGAACCGGCAATAATCTGCTCTAAGGTGTGGGGAATCTTGGCGTTAAGTGTTTAATTTAACTGCAGCGCCACCACTGGGAAAATAAAGGATTACAGAGGGTCCATCTAGGTCTGTGTAACACAGATGGACAGGTCCTCCAGAACGAGGGGTGCTCCTTGTAAATGCTCTCCTATCTGGCTCACTCTCTAAATTCCCAATTTGTGTACAACGCATTATGAAAATTTTCTACCACTGGAGAACCCAAATACCAAACCAGGCGTCGATCTACAGAAAACAATGGACAAAGCTGTATAAAAGCTCAAATAAAGAGGTATTCAAGTTCACTTATCATCCTTTACATCTATCTGCTATACAGTCATGAACAAGCATTGAAGCAACACACTGAATGGGTCAGTGGGGCAGCGCTGGAGAAAGAATGTCCACCCTTCACATGGGTTCTGTCTACAGCACTAAAAGAATCTGCATTTACAAGACCAGCGCTCAGTTGTCTTCACAATCACCTCATACTCCTGCACTCATGTTCCTGGGAGACCCAGAATATCATACTTTCGTAAAGAGGAGTTTGGAGGTTTAAGGTTGGGAATTTTTATAGCACAGAGTAATGTTCCCAACTACTCAGGCACCATCATGTTCAAGGCTAACATGGCATTCAAGAGGCTTCTAGAGAAGAACACAAGCTGCCGGCTTCTAATGACAAAAAGTCTAAAAAAAAATTTCAAAAAATGTATGTTGTCTTTGTGAAATATCCCACCGTTTCGTATTTAGCAGCCCATGGTTTGCAACAGAACCTCTTCTGACAAGGGGAAAAAGCTGCACCTTCCACAGAGTTAGAGACATATATTTACAATGACTACAGAATTTTTTACAAATTGACAATTTTTTTTGCCTATAAGGCTCTGTTCACAGGTCATTTTTGGATACATTAGAGGTGTAAAAATCATAAGTATTCACAGATTTAGATCTAAGCATCCACAGGCCACCATGCACCAAACAAATATGGTTTGACTATATGTGCACCAGTATGCGTTTTGGTTTTGTTTTTTACAATGAGGACCTAAGGGTGCGTCCTTCCTCATCTCTCATTTTGACTTGAAATATCCATAGATGAACGGCACCAGATCACCAGTTTTTGCATTACTCTGTCGATTTTCTAGCACGACTCATCCAATGATATCTCAAGCCAAGGGGAGATAAGAAAGGACACATCTGTGTCATGGTATGTGAACACAATGGTGTGTGTCAGAGGTATAGTATGGGGGAATATTCCCAAATTATACCTCTGACTTTGCCATTACTGTTGTCTTCCGACCTGTGGCTTATTTTACATGATAGAAACATAACTACATAAAGCCTTGTATGTGTCCATCATTTCTGTACAGGCTTTCATGTTTTGCCTCCTTGATACTACGGTTAAGGAATCGCTACGAGGGGTCATTATACAGTGACTGAAAGCATAAAATCTCCTGTTCTCCAGATAACAATGCATATCTAACATTACAAAGATGTCGCTCATGTGTCCTTCACTGTCAGAAATTCCTAATCGCTCCATAGAGACAATGGAACCTTATTGAACAGGTAAAATGTTCTTTAATTAAAGCGAGAAAGTGAAACAAACCTTTTCCCAGTGCACAATCTCCCAGGCTCCGTTCCGTAAAACTGAAAAGGAAAACAGAGCGGTTCTCAAAAAAACCAAACATTGAAATTGATGTCAAATTCCAGCACAGATACGTACAACCAAAGGAAACTCCAGGCGTAGTACAACCATTTACAACACTTTAAAATTAAAGCCAACAATAAATAAATATTGGTAAATATAGTTATCTATATACACATATCGCATATCTCTCCCAATCTATCTAGAGATTTAAATCTACCTATCTATATATAATATACTAGATGGTGGCCCGATTCTAACGCATCGGGTATTCTAGAATATGTATGCGGCCAACCGGGTGCAATCAGCAGAAAATTGTTTAAATTTGGCGCCAAAATCGCTGATTGGTCGCGGCCGGCAACCGCGACCAATCAGCAAAAAGGTGTTTAAATTTGGCGGCAATATCGGTGATTGGTCACGGGTGGCGGCCGCGACCAATTAGCGAACTGTGTTAGTGAGGACCGGAGAGCTTGTTTAAATTTGGCGATAAAAGCGCTGATTAGTCGCGACCGTGACCAATCAGCAAAATGGTGTTTAAATTTGGCGCCAATCTCGCTGCTTGGTCGCGGTCGGCCGGCGGGAGCGACCAATCAGCAGAGCGTTGTTTAAATTTGGCGCCAAAGTCACTGATTCGTCCGCGACCAATCAGCGAATCGTATTAGTGAGGACCGGGGGAGCGGTGCTGCCTGTGCGGCTACTTCCGCTGCGAGAAGCTGGGAGATGAGCGGCTGCTCGCAGCAGAAGTATCCCGACCGGCAGCGCCGTTCCCCGGTCCTCTGTTCACACTTGCCGTCGGGAGATGAGCGGGCCAAGTCGCTGATCTCCTGACAGTAGTCGCATGGAGGTCAGCGGCGTCGCCGGTCGGGGTCCTTTTGGTGCAAGCAGCTGGGAGATGAGCGCCTCGCGCCGCCTCATCTCCCGGCTGCATGGCCGCTGACCTCCGTCCTGCAGATGAGCCGCTAACGGCCGCCATCTTTTTCTCAAATCCCGCGTCGCTGATTGGCCGCGGCCGGACCAATCAGCAACGCGGGATTTCCTGGACAGACAGACGGGATAAGACGAATATATTATATATATATATATTTATATATATATACACACACACAAATATATACGGTGGTGTGAAATAGTGTTTGCCCCCTTCCTGATTTCTTATTCTTTTGCATGTTTTTCACACTTAAAGGTTTCAGATCACAGAACAAATTTAAATATAAAAGACAAAGATAACACAAGGAAACACAAAATGCAGTTTTTAAATGAAGGTCTTTATTATAAAGGGAAAAAGAAATCCAAACCTACAGGGCCCTGTGTTAAAAAGTAATTGCCCCCCCTAAACATAATAACTGGTTGGGCCACCCTTAGCAGCAACAACTGCAATCATGCGTTTGCAATAACTGGCAATGAGTCTTTTACAACGCCCTGGGGGAATTTGGGCCCACTCATCTTTGCAAAATAGTTGTAATTCAGCCACATTGGAGGGTTTCCGAGCATGAAACACATTTTTAAGGTCATACCAAAGCATCTCAATCGGATTAAGGTCAGGATTTTGACTAGGCCTCTACAAAGTCTTAATTTTGTTTTTCTTAAGCCATTCAGAGGTGGACTTGGTGGTGTGTTTTGGATCATTGTTCTGCTGCATAACCCAAGTGCGCTTCAGCTTGAGGTCTCAAACAGATGGCCGGACATTCTACTTCAGGATTTTTGGTAGACAGCAGAATTCATGGTTCCATTTACCACAGCAAGCCTTCCAGGTCCTGAAGAAGGAAAACAGCCCCAGACCATCACATTTTACTGTTGGCATGATGTTGCTTTTCTGAAATGCTGTGTTACTTCTACACCAGATGTAATGGGACATACACCTTCCAAAAATTTCAACTTTTGTCTCGTCAGTCCACAGAGTATTCTCCCGAAAGTCTTGGCGATCGATCATAAAGATGTTTTCTTGCAAAACTCAGAAGAGCCTTTATGTTCTTATTGCTCAGCAGTGGTTTTCATCTTGGAGCTTTGCCATGCATGCCAATTTTACCCAGTCTCTTTCTTATGGTGGAGTCATGAACACTGACCTTAACTTCTTTGGATGTTGTGGTGGGGTCTTTTGTGACCTCTTGGATGAGTAGTCACTGTGCTCCTGGGGTAATTTTGGTCGGCTGGCCACTGCTGGGAAGGTTCACCACTATACCATGTTTTCGCCATTTGAGGATAATGGCTCTTTCTGTGGTTTGCTGGAGTCCCAAGTCCTTTAGAAATGCCTTTATAACCTTTTCCAGACTGATAGATCTCAATTACTTTGTTTCTCATTTGCTCCTGAATTTCTTTGGATCGCAGCATGATGTCTAGCTTTTGAGGATCTTTTGGTCTTCACTTTGTCAGGCAGGTCCTATTTAAGTGATTTCTTGATTGAAAACAGGGGTGACAGTAATCAGGCCTGTGTGTGGCTAGGGAAATTGAACTGAGCTTCTCAAAGATGTGATAAACAACAGTTAATTTATGTATTAAGGAAGGGGGGGTGGGGGCAATCACTTTCACACAGGGCCCTGTAGGTTTGGATTTCTTTTTCCCTTAATAATAAAGACATTAATTTTAAAACTGCATTTTGTGTTTACTTGTGTTATCTTTGTCTAATATTTAGATTTGTTTGGTGATCTGAAACATTTATGTGTGACAAACATGCAAAAGGAAATCAGGAAGGGGACAAACACTTTTTCACGTGTGTGTGTGTGTGTGTGTGTGTGTGTGTGTATATACACATAGATGGAGGGAGACATATATAAACAATGTATAGATCTATATATACAGTGGGTAATAAGTATTTGATACACTGCCGATTTTGCAAGTTTTCCCACCTACAAAGAACGGAGAGGTCTGTAATCTTTATCATAGATACACTTCAACTGTCACATTGTATGGTTCTTAAATAATTAAATAGCATTTTATTGTATGAAATAAGTATTTGATACAATAGAAAAACAGAACTTAATATTTGGTACAGAAACCTTTGTTTGCAATTACAGAGGTCAGACATTTCCTGTAATTCTTGACCAAGTTTGCACACACTGCAGCAGGGATTTTGGCCCACATCTCCATACAGATCTTCTCCAGATCTTTCAGGTTTCGGGGCTTCTGCTCGGCAACATTGAGTTTCAGCTCCCTCCAAAGATTTTCTATTGGGTTCATGTCTGGAGACTGGCTAGGCCACTCCAGGACCTTGAAATGCTTCTTATGGAGCCACTCTTTAGTATCCTTGGCTGTGTGTTTCGGGTCATTGTCATGCTGGAAGACCCAGCCACGACCCATCTTCAATGTGCTTACTTACTGAGAGAAGGAAGCTGTTGGCCAAAATCTCACGATACCTGACCCCATCCATCCTCCCTTCAATACGTTGCAGTCGTCTTGTCACCTTTGCAGAAAATCACCCCCAAAATATGTTTCCCCCACCATGCTTCATGGTTGGGACGGTGTTCTTGAAGTTGTATTCCGCCTTTTTTTTCCTCCAAATATGGTGAGTGGAGGGGATATGAAAAAGTTCTATTTTGGTCTCATCTGACCACATGACCTTCTCCCATGCCTCCTCTTGTGGATCATCCAGATGGTCATTGGTGAACTTCAAAAGGGCCTGGACGTGTGCTGGCGTGAGCAGGGGGACCTTGCGTGCCCTGCAGGATTTTAATCCATGACGGCGTAGTGTGTTACTAACGTTAATGTTTGAGACTGTGGTCCCAGCTCTCTTCAGATCATTGACCAGATCCACCTGTGTAGTTCTGGGCTGATTCCTGACCTTTCTCAGAATCATGCTTACCCCACAAGGTGAGATCCTGCATGGGGCCCCAAATCGAGGAAGATTGACAGTATTCTTGTGTTGCTTCCATTTTCTAATCATCGCGTCAATAGTTGTTGCCTTCGCAACAAGCTGCTAGCCTATTGTCCTGTAGCTCATCCCAGCCTTGTGCAGGTCTACAATTTTGTCCCTGTTGTCCTTAGACAGCTATTTGGTCTTGGCCATGGTGGAGAGGTTGGAGTGTGATTGAGTGTGTGGACAGGTGTATTTTATAGAGGTAACGATTTCAAACAGGTGCAATTAATACAGGTAATGAGTGCAGGGTAGGAGGGCTTCTTAAAGAAAAACTAACAGGTCTGTGAGAGACAGAATTCTTGCTGCTTGGTAGGTGATCAAATACTTATTTCATGCAATAAAATGCAATTTAATAAAGTAAAAATCATTTTCAGTTTATTTTTAGATTCTGTCTCTCACAGGTGAAGTGTACCTAAGATAAAAATTACAGAACTCTCCTTTGTAGGTGGGAAAGCTTTCTAAATCGGCAGTGTATCAAATACTTATTTTACCCACTGTACATAGATATATAGAGAGATCTCTACATATATCCATATCTCTCTCTATATACATCTATCTATATCTATACACACACACACACACCCTTTATTGGGGTTGCCCCCGGTCCTGACTAATATTCGCTCTGCACTGGGGCCTGCTGTCAGTCAGTGCCAGGGGCGCAGTTACAGACTGAACCCACGCCGCCCTCTTGATTGAAACCGGAATGCTGCAGGGGGTATAAAGTTAATTTTCTCCCCTCAGCATTCGGCTAAGTGCGGGCAGGTTAGCAATGCTATTACCCTGCAGATTTACCCCATATTAGCAAGTTAGTAGAGTTTTTATGGTGACAGGTTCCCTTTAGCATTCTGTGTTAATTAGTTTTACAAAATGTGATTATGGTCAGTCAGAACTCTGCTTTCCTGATACATAGCTCTACAGACTTGAAACCTTACATTCTGGCAGCCTGATGCCACCACTAGAGGGAGCTGTGACGTTTCCTGCATACTGGTTTCTTATGGATTACAGTGTACAAACAGTATGCAGAAAGCTCTTATGCTCTCTCTAGTGGCTGCTGCAGGGAGCCAGAATGTGAGCCCTTAAAATGATGAACATGCAGGGAATGGGGAGCTCCGATTTCTATAAAGATAAATAAGGACATTTCTCAGGAAAACATTCTACAACTATTTAAAAAAAATAATGAAATGGTATACGAGTTGATATTCACTTGAAGCCATCAACCTGTCACAACAAATGATATATGACCAATTATGTGAGATACCCCATTAATAGCAGCAATTTGTGTATAAGCATTAAGCAGAGCAATTATTAGTCAGCCGAACTGCAGGCAAGGCAGAAACTCGAAAGTGAACCCATCAAAGTGAAAGTAAAAGTAGAAGATGTGAAATATTGCACAAAACCAAACCCTTCCCATTGATCCATGTATTTCTGTGCTAGGGATCTCCATTATTGTATCTCATTATGGAAACCCATTCTGTATCTGAGCAGGCACTGTGTGTGATTGTGTGAGGAGAATGGAGGATTAGGCTATCCTCAGAGACACTCCGGGAACATGGAGTCTTCGTAAAACGTACGCGGTATTGCAGCTAAAGCATGTACGTCTTTAAAGGGAGTCTGTCACACAAAATGACTGTTCAAACCAAGCACAACACCTTGTAGGGCACAGAGTCTTAATAAAATGTGCACCATTCATTTCTAAGTCCTTGGCTGAGTTTGCCAGAAATTGTTCTTTATTGAAACATGCTAAAAACATGCTCAGTACACACTGGGTGTAGCCAAACAGCTGAGTGTACATTTCTACTTACTTGCCTCCATCTCCTCTCCCTTGTTCCTTCATCGGCAGCACTGCCTTTATAGGGGGATGGTGACAGATGTAAAGCATGTAGGTGGGAAGGTGCATTGAACGGCTTAGCCACACCCAGGGTGCACCAAAAGCCTCATTAGCATATTTGAATAAAGAACAATTTCTGTAGTAATGTGGCAAAGGATTTAGACACTAAAAGTATGATTATTATTAGGGCTACATCCCCTACAAGTTGCCATGCTAAATTTGAACTGTCGTTTTGTGCTTCCTCATTAAAAAACTGGCCACAAAACTCTGGTACAATGATATACAATATATCTGATCCAACTAAAAAAAGAAAAATAATACTCCAGAACTTACCTTGGGTGATTTTCTTGTTTACAACATTGTCAGCTTTGTGTCGCTTCTGTAAAACACAAAAATTATGCAATTAATGATAGAAGATCTGATAACAGAGACATTTCTTGCATTAAAGCCATCAATCAAGCTTAAGAGGCAAGTGCTGAGCAGAGAAACAACCTCAGGAGGCAAAGGTTAGTTAAGTGCTCTGTCACGCCCCGAGCACTTAACACCTCATTTGCATATGAATTACAACACAAATTTCTCTGGAATGCAGCAAGGCATGGAAGGCATAAAGGGATCTTTCATTTCACAGACCTGCATGCCCACATATGCAGTTTGGAGGGCAGGAAGGAAGGGGGAGGGGGATAGAGGTTGATCTTACTGACAGATTCCTTTTAAAATTAGATGGGAAAACTTTCAAAAGGGATAATACAGCCATTCGGACATGAATTTTCAAAGTAATTACAACAGCCTCATCAGGTCTAACAGTTCTATTTCTTATTGTATTAAGTTCATAATTAAATCTGGTGACAAATACTCTTGAAAATGGTTGTCCCACTACTTCGATACTGACGGCCAACCCTACGGGATAGGTCATCAATATCGGATAAATGGGGTCAGACGCTGGCAGCTTCAGCCAGATGTACAGAGTATGGAGCAGTAACAGGGCTGATATGTACACTGCGTAGAGGCCATTTTCAGGTGCTGCATCTCACCTCCTAATAGTTAATAATAGTTTATTTTTATAGCGCCAACATATTCCGCAGCACTTTACAAATTTTAGGGGGGACTTATACAGACAATACAGAATAAGCATATCTCATATCGAACGGAGTGAGGGCCCTGCTCGCGAGCTTACAGTCTATGAGGAAGTGGGGGAGACACAAAAGGTAAAAAGTACATATATTGTATAATGCAGCCTTGATATACTGAATAGGATAAATAATAATACATGGACTGGTCGCCAGCCAGTATGTGTGCAGTCCTGACAGAGGCTTTTATGTGCATGGTTGGTTTGAACCCGAAGTTGAAGAAGATTTTAATATGGGGGAAAGCTGGGATGGACACAGTGTGTTTAGGTGATACGCCAGTCTAAAGAAATGTGTTTTTAGGGTTCGCTTGAAACTGTGGGTATTGGGAATTAATCGAACTGTCCTGGGTAGTGCATTCCAGAGAATTGGCGCAGCACGCGAGAAATCTTGGAGACGGGAGTGGGAAGTTCGGATTATGGAGGATTTTAGTTTCAAGTCATTTGCAGAACGGAGGGCACGTGTAGGGTGGTAGACTGAGACAAGGGAGGAGATGTAGGGGGGTACTGAAGCATGGAGCGCTTTGTGGGTAAGCGTGATAAGTTTAAAACGAACTCTATATTGGATGGGCAACCAATGCAATGACTGGCACAGGGAAGAGGCATCCGAGTAGCGGTTGGCGAGGAATATGATCCTGGCTGCTGCGTTCAGGACGGATTGGAGAGGGGAGAGTTTAGTAAGAGGGAGACCGATTAGTAGAGCGTTGCAATAGTCAAGACGAGAATGAATAAGAGCGACAGTAAGAGTTTTTGCCGAGTCAAAGGTGAGAAAAGTCCTGATTCTTGAGATGTTTTTGAGGTGTAGATGACATGAACGAGCGAGTGATTTGATGTGAGGAGTGAAAGAAAGATCTGAATCAAAAATGACCCCAAGACAGCGGGCTTGTAGCTGGGGAGTAATGGTTGAGCCACAAACGGAGATGGCAATATCGGGCACAGGTAGATTAATGGAGGGAGGAAAGACGAGTAGTTCAGTTTTTGACAGATTCAGTTTTAGGTAGAGGGAGGACATAATGTTAGACACAGCAGAAAGACAATCACTGGTCTTTTGTAGTAATGCAGGGGTGATGTCCGGAGCAGAGGTGTATAATTGGGTGTCATCAGCATAGAGATGGTACTGAAAACCGAATCTACTGATTGTTTGTCCAATAGGAGCGGTGTATAAGGAGAAAAGAAGGGGGCCTAGGACTGATCCTTGAGGAACCCCGACAGTAAGAGGAAGTAGGGAGGAGGAGGAGCCGGCAAAAGACACAGAGAAGGAGCGGTCAGAGAGATAAGAGGAGAACCAGGAGAGAACCGTGTCCTTGAGGCCAATAGTGCGGAGCATAGTGAGGAGGAGCTGATGATCCACAGTGTCGAATGCTGCAGAGAGATCCAGGAGAATCAGCAGGGAGTAGTGACCATTGGATTTAGCTGTTAGTAGATCATTAGAGACTTTAGTGAGGGCAGTTTCAGTAGAATGTAAAGAGCGGAAACCAGATTGTAAAGGGTCAAGAAGAGAGTTGTCTGAGAGATAGCGGATTAGACGGGAGTGGACCAGGCGTTCCAGGAGTTTAGAGATAAAGGGAAGATTGGAAACAGGTCTGTAGTTGGCCGTGCAGTTCTGGTCGAGGGATGGTTTTTTAAGTAATGGATGTATGCTGGCGTGTTTAAAAGAAGAGGGAAAGATACCAGATGAGAGGGAAAGGTTGAAAATTTTAGTTAGGTGAGAGGTGACAGCTGGAGCAAGGGACTGAAGGAGATGTGAGGGAATAGGGTCGCTGGTGCAGGTGGTAGGGCGAGAAGATGCAAGGAGCCTGATCACTTCATCTTCCGTGACTGGTTCGAAGTCAGAAAATGAGCAAGATACAATGTGGCGGGGGGGAGCATGCATAACATTTGGGGATTGGGAGAAAATTTCCTGTCGGATATGGTCAATTTTTTCTTTGAAATAGTTAGCCAGATCGTCAGCGCTGAGGTCGGTGGTCGGGGCCTGCGCTGTTTGATTGAGGAGAGAATGAAACGTGTCAAAGAGTCGTTTAGGATTATTGGAAAGTGAGATGATGAGGTTGTTAAAGTAGGTTTGTTTGGAGAGGTGAAGGGCAGAGTTATATGTTTTCAGCATAAATTTATAGTGGAGGAAATCTTCGGGCAGATTTGATTTTCTCCACAGCCGTTCAGCGCACCTGGAGTACCTCTGGAGAAGACGTGTTTGAGGTGTGTGCCAGGGTTGTCGCCGTCTATGCCGAATTGTTCTTTGTGTAGGAGGTGCGGCTTCATCCAGGGCGCATAGCATTATTTTGTTATAATGCTTCAATGCAGAGTCGGGACATGAGAGGGAGGAGATTGGGGCCAATGATGATTGCAACCTTTTTATAAATTTCTGGGTGTTAATGGCGCGTAAATTTCTATAAGTGTGGACGGTGGGAGTGTCTTGAGTAGAGTCACAGTTCTTGACAGAGAATGAAAGAAGATTATGGTCAGAGAGTGGAAGGGGAGAGTTAGTAAAGTCATGTACTGAGCAAAGCCGGGAGAAGATCAGGTCCAATGTGTTCCCGTCCTCATGTGTAGGAGAATTAGCAAGCTGTGAAAGGCCGAAGGAGGAGGTTAATGATAAAAGATGCGTGGCAGATGGGGAAAGAGGATCGCCAATTGGGATGTTAAAGTCTCCCATGATTATCGTGGGGATGTCGCAGGATAGAAAATTTGTAAGCCAGGCAGCAAAGTGATCCAGGAATTGACGGGGGGCACCTGGGGGGCGATAGACAACCGCCACTCGCAGGGAGAAGGGCCGGCAGAGTCTGACTGTGTGGGCCTCAAAGGACGGGAAGATAAGGGAGGGTACAGGGGGGATAACCTGAAAAGTACATTTTGTTGAAAGAAGCAGACCAACACCTCCACCTGATCTGTTGTCAGGTGGCGGGGTATGAGAGAAATGTAGGCCACCATAGGAGAGAGCTGCAGCGGCGGTGGTGTCAGACTGCTGGATCCAGGTTTCAGTGAGAGCCAGAAACCTACTGCACTGTTGTACCTGAGAAGGGCCACTACACAGTCCAGCTCCATACTCAGTCATTTCCAAAACTTTTGAGACTAACAAAAATTTGGGTTTCAACAAAGTTTGCCATTTTACTTTTTTAAAGCGTCAATTGGCATTAACCCTAGATTGTTATGAAGAGTCACAAAAAAATCGCACAGTCATTCCTTGCAATGAAAGTTAACTTGAAGGGCTATTCACATCTCCAAGAACATATCCCAATATGTAGTAGCCGGTGTAGTAAAAATAAGAATATTAGCAAATACCTCCAATTAGAAATGTAGTATAGTTTTTCTTATTCACTAGGTCTCTTTCCTCATGTGCAGGGCATTGCAGGACCTTAGGTATCCAGCAGCAAACTTTGTGAAAAATCTAATTTCTGGCCGTCTCAAAACTTTTAGCCACGACTGTACATCTGTTCGGCTGCAACTATCAGTGGGATGCCGGCGTTTGACCTCCTTGATCTAATAATGATCCAATAGGTCACTAACATCTAAATAGTGGACATCACATCTAATATGTCTACGTAGCACTGCTCCAGGCATAAAGTGATTGGTTGTCCAGGATATTAGACAAAATTGGCAACTTTCTACCAAACTCTCAGCTCTTCGACTTCAATGGAACTGAGTCGCGATACCAGACACAAATAACGGACATTTGTTTCAGGGGGGAAAAAGGTAACTAGATTTGTCTAATCTTGAAAAGTTTTTTTTTTTTTTTTTTTTTAACTTCACATTGGCTCCAAAGTCCAGATATTTAGGAATCAAAAATTTTGTTCACATTGGCAACAAATTTTAGTCGCCAACCGGGACTCTGGGGACAGAGGAGCTTTTTCTTTTTCTCCCTCCATGTCTATGTCCACAGGCAATGTTACAATGGTGAGGGACACCTAATTCCTCAGTTCCTTTGGTCAGACGACTGCAACCTGCCACAAGACACAATCTTACATATACATCTCTAAATAATCAATAACCAAGGTTGGTAGGAGAGATCCTTCTCCTGTCAGTGAGATGCAACTCCACAAAAATCCATACAATAATTGGAAGGTCATCGTCTAAACAAACTGTGCTATGTTCACGCACAAACGGACTGGCCAACCTGGCGGCAAACGGCAAAGTGTGACTCATCATGAACTGATTATGTGAGGAGCACGTAGGAAGCATCTGGAAGTAATACAGGCCAATAATCATCACAGAACGGCTGCACGGAGGCTGCCCAAGCCCAAGAGGAGATAATGGACAAGTGCCGGCTACATCACACATCTACATGTAATGAGCATCGATCTACAATAAGGAAAATTCCAGGACATGACATCAAAACATCACAATGAGTACCATGCAGGAAGGAGAGAGATAATAAAAAGGGTCTATGTGATACTGACTGGAAATAACAGAAGCTTTGGGACCACAACCGGCTTTACAGATGACCAGGCATATGGGCGAACATACAGGCCTCATGTATTGAGCCGCTTACCATACAGTGACGGGTCATCCATAGGCTTCCATACAAAAAACAAAATAAAAAAGGGTGATGAAATTTTTTTCCCCCTGGTAGTCAGCCAAATATAGCATATGCTTTTTTTCCATAAAGTAAAAATAAAAAAAGGCAAATGTATACCGATAAATTCCTGTGGTCTAAAAAAGGGGTCCTGTGTGCAGGGCCTGTTTTAGACAAAGTGGGGTCCTAGGAAAAAGTTTAAAGTGGGGCCCCCAATGCTGACATATTGCACCATCACACAAACATTTCGGTTATATTTACATGCGCTGAGTTCAGGCCATTAAACGGCCATGATGGACAATATTGAAGTCGTTCGGTGCTGGTTTCCCGGCCTCTTTACACCGGCTGAGGAAGAGTGATAGGGACAGAACAAATCACTAGTAGATCAATCTGTCCCCATACAGCATCATGTTATCGGCAGCACATCTGCAGTCTACACCGGCGATGTGCTGCTGAGAACAAGGATTTGTGTTCGGGTATAAACAAGCCAATCACTCGATGAATAGGCAGCATTGTGCTCGTTTAGCATAATGCACCCCATAGTCCTCCATATAATATAATGCACCCCATAGTCCTCCATATAATATAATGCACCCCATAGTCCTCCATATAATTTAACGCACCCCCAAAGTCCTCCATATAATAATGCACCCCCATAGTCCTCCATACACAATAATTGGCCCCCCCATAGTCCTCCATACAGTATAATGCAGCCCCCATATAGTACATACAGTATAATACACAGCCTATATTCCTTGATAGCATATAGTGCCGCCCCCACAGCGTATAATGCAGCCTACATATAGTATAATGTAGCCCCCATACAGTATAATCCAGCTCCATATAATAAAATGTAGCCCCCATATAGTATAATGCATGCCCATATAATATAATGTAGCCCCATATAGTATAATGCAGCCTCCCTATCTATTATAATGCATGCACATATAATGTAGTCCCATATACTATATTGCAGCCCCCCATCTAGTATAATGCATGCCCATATAATATAATGTAGCCCCATCTAGTATAATGATTGCTCATGTAATATAATGCAGCCCCCCATACTGTATAATGCAGGCCCATATACAGTTGTACTCAAAAGTTTACATACCCCGGCAGAATTTTTGCTTTCCTGGCCTGGTTTCAGACAATAGGAATGATAACAAAAAAAACTTTTTCTCCATTCATTTTTTTTTTTTTTAAACTTGATCTGTTTATTAAACAATTTTATAAACAATTATACATTGTATTTGGTATCGGAAAACATCTAAATATAGCATATCGACATGGATATGTTTTTCTTGACGTACAGTACAGACCAAAAGTTTGGACACACCTCATTTAAAGAGATTTCTGTATTTTCATGACTAAGAAAATTGTACATTCACACTGAAGGCATCAAAACTATGAATTAACACATGTGGAATTATATACTTAACAAAAAAGTGTGAAACAACTGAAAATATGTCTTATATTCTAGGTTCTTCAAAGTAGCCACCTTTTGCTTTGATGACTGCTTTGCACGCTCTTGGCATTCTCTTGATGAGCTTAAAGAGGTAGTCACCGGAAATGGTCTTCCAACAATCTTGAAGGAGTTCCCAGAGATGATAGCACTTGTTGGCCCTTTTGCCTTCACTCTGCGGTCCAGCTCACCCCAAACCATCTCGGTTGGGTTCAGGTCTGGTGACTGTGGAGGCCAGGTCATCTGGCGTAGCACCCCATCACTCTCCTTCTTGGTCAAATAGCCCTTACACAGCCTGCAGGTGTGTTTGGGGTCATTGTCCTGTTGAAAAATAAATGATGGTCCAACTAAACGTAAACCGGATGGAATAGCATGCCGCTGCAAGATGCTGTGGTAGCCATGCTGGTTCAGTATGCCTTCAATTTTGAATAAATCCCCAACAGTGTCACCAGCAAAGCCCCCCCACACCATCACACCTCCTCCTCCATGCTTCACGGTGGGAACCAGGCATGTAGAGTCCATCCGTTCACCTTTTCTGCGTCGCACAAAGACACGGTGGTTGGAACCAAAGATCTCAAATTTGGACTCATCAGACCAAAGCACAGATTTCCACTGGTCTAAAGTCCATTCCTTGTGTTCTTTAGCCCAAACAAGTCTCTTCTGCTTGTTGCCTGTCCTTAGCAGTGGTTTCCTAGCAGCTATTTTACCATGAAGGCCTGCTGCACAAAGTCTCCTCTTAACAGTTGTTGAAGAGATGTGTCTGCTGCTAGAACTCTGTGCAGCATTGACCTGGTCTCTAATCTGAGCTGCTGTTAACCTGCATTTCTGAGGCTGGTGACTCGGATAAACTTATCCTCAGAAGCAGAGGTGACTCTTGGTCTTCCTTTCCTGGGGCGGTCCTTATGTGAGCCAGTTTCTTTGTAGCGCTTGATGGTTTTTGCAACTGCACTTGGGGACACTTTCAAAGTTTGCCCAATTTTTCGGACTGACTGACCTTTATTTCTTAAAGTAATGATGGCCACTCGTTTTTCTTTACTTAGCTGCTTTTTTCTTGCCATAATACAAATTCTAACAGTCTATTCAGTAGGACTATCAGCTGTGTATCCACCTGACTTCTGCACAACACAACTGATGGTCCCAACCCCATTTATAAAGCAAGAAATCCCACTTATTAAACCTGACAGGGCACACCTGTGAAGTGAAAACCATTTCCGGTGACTACCTCTTGAAGCTCATCAAGAGAATGCCAAGAGTGTGCAAAGCAGTCATCAAAGCAAAAGGTGGCTACTTTGAAGAACCTAGAATATAAGACATGTTTTCAGTTGTTTCACACTTTTTTGTTAAGTATATAATTCCACACGTGTTAATTCATAGTTTTGATGCCTTCAGTGTGAATGTACAATTTTCATAGTCATGAAAATACAGAAAAATCTTTAAATGAGGTGTGTCCAAACTTTTGGTCTGTACTGTATATCTAAGTAAACATGTCAAATGTGTTACCACATACATATATATAGTTTCCTTGTCTTAGGAATGTCACATCTTCTGAAATTATATGCAGAGAAAAAGATGGAAAAAAAAATAGGATATTTTCCTCATTAGGATACAACCCAAACTCTTAACCACAACTTATCAAACTTGTGCTGTCTTTTCCATGCTTAAAATATCTCACAACATAATGTATAAGGATCTAGATTAGTGTTGAGCGAGTATGTTCTGTTAACCCTTTCGCCGAGTATGCTCGGGCCGAGCTCCGAGTATTTATAGCTGCTCGGTGATATGGTTGAATCGCTCCCGTGTGCATGATTTGCAACTGTTTGACAGTTTTATTACATGTGAGGAATGTCTATTTCTTACACATTCATCACATGTAATAAAGTTGTCAAACAGTTGCAAATCATGCACACGGGAGCGATTCAACCATATCACCGAGCAGCTATAAATACTCGGAGCTCGGCCCGAGCATACTCGGAACAGAACATACTCGCTCAACACTAATCTAGATGTCTGCCTCCGTAAGTTACATTTGTCGCTTGTAACACATGATTTACTATTCATACACACATCTCCTGTATAGTTACTTTCAAGCTCAAACCATTCTCCTAAATAGAGATTGTAAGATGTGAAGAATTCCAATAGTCCCATATTTTGGAGAATTTTAATGGACAGCCTCTATTTTGGTATATAATCTTTTCAAATGGAATTACTGAGTTAACCAGAGCAATCCAGGAACGCAACGTTGGCTGTGTGTTACCCAACCATCTCAGAGCCAATAATTTCCTGGCTAAAAACAAGGTCTCTCTCAAAAAAAATCTTAATGTGATGGCCCCAGGCATCATCCTCCATTACCCCAAAAAGGCAAATCAGGGGATCACATGGAATTGGAATCGATATTAAAGAGGATAATAGGGAGGTAACTTCTTGCCAGAAGGACCTAATAATGGAGCAGCAAATTAAAAGGACAAAGTCAGTATCTATGGTATGACAATGTAGACATTCTGAATTAGAGGAACGTCCCATTTGATATAGTCTGTGGGGTGTAAAATATGACTGATGAATAGTGTTGAGCGATACCTTCCGATATCAGGAAATATCGTATCGGACCGATACCCAAAAAGTATCGGATATCGCCGATTCCGATACCGGAAACCAATGCAAGTCAATGGGACACAAATATCGGAATGAAAATAAACCCTTTCTTTCCTTGTAGGTTAATTCTACATGAAGGAAAACAACTAAGAATAATGTAGAATGTATTATGCGAAAAGCCGGCAATTCAGCAGCGGCATACACCGGTACCCGACAATTTACAACAGAAAGAATAGAGCACCACACATAGATTAGATAGATAGAAACATGTCCGTCACATATATATGAAGTACAGTGACAGTGTTGCTTACTGTACTTGTCATTTAGTGTAAAGGATTTATTAAAAAAAAATATTAGTGTTTTCATGCATCGTCTCTTTAAAAAAGCCGGCCGGCAATTCAGCAGCGGTACCCGACAATTTAGAATAGAAAGAATAGAGAATCACACATAGATTAGATAGAAACACGTCAGTCACATATATATGAAGTACAGTGACAGTGTTGCTTACTGTACTTGTCATTTAGTGTAAAGGATTTATAAAAAAAAATTGGCGTGGGGTTCCCCATAATTTTAGTCTCTAGCGGAGGTTAAGCAGATGGCTGGGACAGATGTTTGAAGCCTGGGAAGGGGGTAATACCCACGGAGCTTCCCAGGCTACTAATATCAGCCCCCAGCTGAATACCTAGCTTTTACTAGCTATTAAAATGGGAGACCCCCCCAAAAAATGATGTGGGGTCCCCCCTATTTTAATAGCTAGCAAAGGCTAGGCAGACAGCTGGGGGCTGATATTAATAGCCCAGGAAGGGTGCCATGAATATTGGCCCCCTCCCAGGCTAGAAACACCAGCCATCAGCCGCCCCAGAAATGGCGCATCCATAGGATGCGCCAATTCTGGCACTTAGCCTCGCTCTTCCACGCTGCCCTGGTGCGGTGGCAGGGGGTAATAGTGGTGGGGTTCATGTCAGCGCCAGCTGCCATGAAGCCCAGGTTAGTAATGTTGGGCGTCTATAAGACACCCCCATTACTAACCTACAAAGTGTTAAAAATAAAAAACACACACTACAGCCAGAAAAAAATAATTTATTTGAAATAAAACACACCATTTTATTTAATTCTTAGTTTACTAAAAAAAAAATAGTTACCTGTCCACGTTCCTGCACTGATCTCCCATGCACAGCTGTCACATCTGGAGATGGTGACAGCTGTGCATGGCTGCTGTAAGCTCAAGCTGCCGGGAACACGTCCGCTCCCGGCAGCGGGAGCCACTGACTGAGGTCACTGGAGTGCATTCAGGCAGCGCAGCTCCAGAGACCTCCTTTACGGCACTGCTGTACCGTGGGAATTTCTCACGGTACAGCAGGGCCGTAAAGCAGCTAACCGGAGCAGCGCTGCCTGAACTCCGGCGAACCCGCTTATGCAGTGACGGGGCTGCTTTACGGCCCCATCATTCTAGCGGCGGCAGCGGTTCAGAGCGGTCACATTCTATGTGGCTGCTCTGAACTGGAGATCTTCGTGGGACACTCGTGGACTACTACGGAGGGGTAAGGATAAGGTTGTGGTTTATTATTTTAGATTTTATTACAAGAGATCGATGGCTTCGGGGAATTAGGTGTCTAGGTGAGTATAGGTGTAGTTTTTTATTTTTTACTTTATTTTAGGTGGCGATCGGCGGGGACAGGTAATGTATAAAGTAATTTATTGTAGGTAACCACTGGCCACCAATGACATGTATTTAAAATTTATTGGGGACCATGGGGCAGTTTAAATAGCAGGATCAGGCTGATGGGAACTACTGCTCCCATCGAGCTGATCCTACTGGCACGAGTGGACGGGGGACAGACATAGGCCGATGGGAGTAGTAGTGTCACATCAGCCTATGTTTGCCTGCACGCAGACACCGGCAGACATCGCACAGACACCGCGCACACCCGCAGACATCGCACAGACACCGCGCACACCCGCACACATCGCACAGACACCCACACACACTAATCATGACGGGTCTGGGAGGTGAGGCTGACCTGTGCGACCGTGGGAAAGTTCATGTGAGTTCATGCAATGCAGTAAAGCATGAACTCACATGAACCCTCCGAGGGCACCGCGGCGACTTCAAATGAACAGCTGATCAGCATCACCTGATACCTCAGCTGTTCATTTGAAATAACCGGCGGGAAAGCGCAGCACAGAACGGGAAAGCCGGCGGTGAAGTCTTTTCACTGCCGGCTTCCCCGCCCGAGTCCTTCGCTCCCCGCTCCTTGGTGCTGCGCTCCCCGCCCGGTCCTAACTTACGATCGGGATGGGAGGTGGCGAGGGGAGCGGAGGATCGGGATGGGACGCTGGGGGGAAGCAGTATGGGGCTGTGTGATTGTTTAAAAGCCGGCGGCTTTTTACCGCCCGCCGGCTTTTAAACAATCAGGAGAATTCTCTCACGCTGGGATGGCATTCTGATGACAGGCTGGATCACAGCTGAGCGCTGCCATTCAGCTTGTCATCCTTCAGAGACACTGCAGAGCGCAGGCATTATGGGAACTTCCGATTCCGGTATTCGATATTGTAAAAGTATCGGAATTCCGATACTGAAATATCGGGTATCGGCCGATATTCGCGCTATCGGAATGCTCAACACTACTGATGAATAATATAAAGCTGAATCATCTTATTATTAACAGATGGAGAGACAAATGACGGAGATTCCAAAATTTCATCCCATTCCTCCTCCCCCATATTCGGAATTAGAAGTCTCCATTTGTTTTTTGCTGGCAAAGGAATACGATCTAAACCTGTTGATAGCAAATATGTATACAAGCTAGATAAAAGACCTTGTGGGCCTTGAGATTTAAGTATTCCTATTAAGGGAAATGAGGAAATAGTTTGGTTTATTTCACAGTTCTGCAAGTTCCACTCATGGTTATTGGTTGGGTGAAGCCATTTGTTGTCAAACTACTGTGTTTTCTCTTTTTAAATCTTAATGACAACAAAAAACATCCAAAAGTTCACATACCCTGGTGATTTTGGCCTGATAACATGCACAGAATTTGACACACATGGGTTAGAATGACTACTAAAGGTAACATCCTCACCTGTGACCTGTTTGCTTGTAATCAGTGTGTGTGCATAAAAGCTGAGTGAGTTTCTGGGATCCAGACAGACAGACTCTAGCATCTTTCATCCAGCCACTGATGTTTCTGGATTGTGAGTCATGGGGAAAGCAAAACAATTGTCAACGGATCTACGGGAAAAGGTAGTTGATGCACAATAAGGAGGCACTTGAAGAAAAATGAGCGGCATCGTCGAGTCGCCAGAAGAAAGACAATAATGCACAAATGCCACAAAGTATCTCGCCTACAACACGCCAAACAGCATGGAGACAAGGCTCAAAACTTCTGGAACAAGGACATTTGGAGTGATAACACCAAAATTTAACTTTTTGGCCACAACCATAAACGTTACATTTGGAGAGAGGTCAACAAGGCCTATGATGAAAGGAACACCATTCCTACAGGAAAACACGGAGATGGATCGCTGATGTTTTGGGGACGTGTGAGCTACAAAGGCACAGGAAACTTGGTGAAAGTTGAAGGAAAGATGAATGCAGCACGTTATCAGCAAATACTGGAGGCAAATTTGCACTCATCAGCCCGGAAGCTGTGCATGGGACCTACTTGGACGTTCCAACATGATAACAATCCAAAACACAAGGCCGCCAAGTCAACCTGTCATTGGCTACATCAGAACAAAGTGAAGGTTCTGGAGTGGGTATCTCAGTCTCCTGACCTCAATATCATGCTAGACAGCCCAGGAATTTACAGGAACTGGAGGCTTTTTGCCAAGAAGAATGCTTTACCATCTGAGAAAATAAAGAACCTCATCCACAACTACCACAAAAGACTTCAAGCTGTCATTGATGTTAGAGGGGGCAATACACGGTATTAAGAACTGGGGTATGTAAACTTTTGATCAGGGTCATTTGGATGTTTTTGGCTGTCATCAAGATTTAAAAAGAGAAAACACAGTAGTTTGACAATAAATGGCTTCACACAACCAATAACCATGAGTGGAGAAAAAGTTTTTTGTTAGCATTCATATTCTCAGAAACAAGGCCAAGAAAGCAAAAATTAAGCTGGGGTATGTAAACTTTTGAGCACAACTGTAATATAATGTAGCCCCATATAGTATAATGCAACCACCCCCCATACAGTATAATGTAGCCCCCATATAATATAATGCAGCCCCCATAGAGTATTATGCAGGCCCATGTAATATAATATAGCCCCCATATAGTATATTGTAGCCCCCATCTAGTATAATGCATGCCCATATCATATAATGTAGCCCCATATGTCCCCATATAGTATAATGCAGCCCCATATGCCCCCATACAGTATAATGCAGCTCCATATACCCCCATACAGTATAATGCAGCTCGATATGCCCCCATACAGTATAATGCAGCTGCATATGCCCCCATATAGCATAATGCAGCTCCATATGCCCCCATATAGCATAATGCAGCTCCATAGGGTATAATGCAGGCCCCAATCCTGGTATGCATGGTACCCCTCATCCCCCTAATCCTGGTATGCATGGTATCCTCTGCAAACATTCAAAAAAAATAAACATTTATACTCCCCTTTCTTGCCTGTGCTCCAGCGCTGCTGTGTCCTCTTCCGCCGGGGGAGGAGTGTGGCGCCGGAGCACTGCGCTGTCCGGCGCCATTTTGCTGAAGACACACTGTGGGTCTTCAGTAAAATGGCGCCGGATAACGCTATGTGCATGTGCCGATTCCGACGCCTTCACTCCGCCCCCGGTCTCCGGCCAGAAGAGAGGCGCTGCGGCAATGCTCCTCCCGGTCAGGTAAGTATCTAAGTATGGCACCGGAGATCACGGTATGCGTTCAGTGTCTACGCACATGCGCAGTCTATCGAGGCTTCATACAGAGGGACGCTTAGCCGATTATATTATAGATGCAGCTCCATATGCCCCCATACAGTATAATGCAGCTCCATATGCTCCCATATAGTATAATGCAACTCCACATGCACCCATATAGTATAATGCAGCTCCACATGCCCTCATACAGTATAATGCAGCTCAATATGCCCCCATATAGTATAATGCAGATCATATGCCCCCATATAGTATAATGCAGATCCATATGCCCCATATAGTATAATGTAGCCCCATATGCCCCCATTTAGTATAATGCAGGCCCATAGTCCTGCAGTATTATGGCCACCATTTACTCACTGATGTAAAAAATAAATAAATACATACTTGCCTCTCCTAGTTCCTCCGGTCTCTGCAGAGCGTTTCAGCAGCTCCACTGTCCGGCGCGCGATGAGATGACATCATCGCGCCGCTGCGACGGAAGCAGAGAGGGAATGATGGGAGAGGGAGCGTCACATGACGCTCTCTCTTCCATCAATGCTTTCAACTGTACCGACATCTATGATGCCGATATAGTTGAATACGCAATGCATGGGAGGGGGGTGGCGCTGGAATCGGCCCCCGCTGACTCATGGGCCCCGTAGCTGCCACGTGGTGTTCCACTATTAGCGGCACGCCACTGGCTGGGGGCCCCTGGGAGAGTGGGAGCCCTAGGCAGATGCCTTGTCTGCCTACCCCTAACGCCGGCCCTGCCTGTGTGTACAGTGAAAATATCCCTAGCATGGACCCTGAATAACCAGACCCTGTTAGACTATGTTCACATGTTGCATTTTTGCTGAGTTTTTACCTGCAGTCAAAACCTGCTCTCTTGGCAGTAAAGAACTGCTTACAAAAAGCAGGTTTTCCTACGTTTTTCAGGATCAAAGTTACTTGAACCACAGCAGCATGAACATAGGTCATCAATGCAAGACATTATGTTCATGAAAAAAATACACATTACATATGTAACAGCAGGGAGAAGTGAACTGGTTGGGAATAGTTTACCCAAGACATTGGAAGAGCATTGAGTTTATAGGACTCTTTCACAATTTGGTAGGCCATTGAGTTGCTCAGGTATTGCTCAATTTCACACCTTGGCCGTCCAATGTTTACTTTGCACACATCACTAATTTAATTAAACTGTATTAATCTTAACTGCCATCTCAGGTGACCAAGACAAGATGGTAAACTTGGGAAAATCACAAGAATGGGTTTCACATCCTGCTGTACATGCTTTTTTCACTAAAAACGCAGCAAAACCTGATACCTGCGTTTTTGCTGTGTTTTTGCACTTACTCATTGCTTTCTATGGGTGAGAAAATGCTGAAAGAAATAACAGCAGTTTTCTAATTCAGTCAGAAAAAAAAAACAATGTGTGTGCATGAGATTTCGGAATCGCATAGCTTTTGCTGGTACTGTAAAACGCAACTTTTGATTAACATAATTTTGCATAAAAAACACAGAAAAAAAAAAACGGACCGTGTGAACATAGCCTTACGGGTCAATCAAGACATAAAATAGCAAAAAAAAAAAAAAATCAAAAAAATCATTAGCAGTGGAGAGGGGAGACAGAACGGGCGTTTCCCGGGACATATGTGCTTTGCACTATATTTTATCCTTTTGTATTGTTGGCGTTAGACTATAAAAGTTTAAAACATCTGTTTGGATTCACACACGGCAGATTTTCTTTATGCTTTTTATAGGAAAGCCCCTGTACTTTGTGTCACCCCCACCTCATTGTAGATTGTAAGCTCTTACGAGCAGGGTCGCCATTATTTTTGCTTTAATTATTGTATTATCTTTAACTATGTTACTTATGACTGTTGTACATGAACCTGTGAATTGTAAAGCGCTGCGGAGTAAGATGGTGCTATATAAATAAAGATTATTATTATTGGAAATTACTGAGAAGCCTACGTGCGTCGGGGTTTTGTTTTTACGGTTAGTAGCATTTGTCATCCAGCTGGTGTTATTGTTTTGTTTTTATTTCGGTTTTTTTTAACTCTGTTTTTTTTACCGTCATTGTGTTTTTTATATGACGTAATATAAAAAATGGTTGCAAATGCAGTAAAAAAAGTAGGCATGTTATTTTTACAAGTCCTACAGTACAGATTGTAAGCTGTACACCGTTTATATACATAGATATTTGATTTTTTTTTAGATCGGAAAATTTCCATCAACAGACAGTGATTAGAGATGCTGGCGGTGACATCTGGGTGGTCCGGGGTCGGACCGGTGTCGCGCTCTGATTCACCCTCTGCAGGCTGGCACCGAGCCGGATGTCGGCTGCAGCACCATGATGTCACTGTTTGCAGTCCTGATTAGGTTACTGGATAATTGTGCAATTTCATTGAGTAAGCATTCAGGGAGTGTGCTGGAATAACAGCGAGCCGGCCTCTCCGCACTCTTTACACACCGATCAGAGAGCTGGCATGTCTGCAAACAAACCAAACTAAAAAGTCCACGCATGGTAAAGAGCTACTATCTCGTACCACGTCTGCCATAAATCATATGGACTAAAGTGAACACAAAAAGGAGCAAATCAAGCAGATAGTTGAGAAAAAAAAGATAAAAATGAGCAACATATCACCGATCCCCCACCGATCTCTACTTCCTGCACAGTGACGCCATCCAATGTGACCATCTGCACAGTTTCTTGTCACTAAATAGCAAAGTGGATGAGAGCGGGTGAGGATATCCCCCTCTTCTCTGGTATGTAGCCCCTTGCAAGCAATCACAAGACTGTATATCAAGTTACAGACTTCTCTTCTGCACACTTGTAAGAGCCTAAATTATGTTTTTGGTTTTATTCTACCAATAAATCTAAAATAAAAAAATAAGGCTACTCTGCAATTGGTCTTCATTAAATATTTCCTATTGGTACATCTCTACAGCTCCCATGCACACAATGTGTCTCCATGGTAACAGACAACAAACTGCGTAGTATAATCCTGCAGGGAATATTCACATACAACTTTAAGAATTTTGTTTTTTCGTTAAATGCAGGCTAGAAAACCACAGCCGTAATTACGCTCCATTTAGGTGCATTTTTTTTCACAAATTTGATATGTGTATTTGATGCATCTTTAATGTTAGGCCAATTTGATCTAAATGGGAAAAAACTGCAGTAAAAACGCTGAAAGTATTGACATGCTGTACTTTTCCAAAAAACTACATGTGATCAAGCCCTTATGCCTACTTCCTTTGCTCGCACACCCTTTACTAACATACATGGAGAAGATTGCCAAAAGTAAAGGACACACAAGCTGGGAATAAGACTTCACGATTGCACCCCAGAGTATATTTGTTGACTGTCATCACTGAGATGGGTTGTCCGCGTAGGAGTTGTAGATGCATAATGGTAAGAAATACCCCAAAAGACTTGCAGCAGTATCTACCTGTATTTTTCAGCATTGAGGACACCAGGAAATGGACAACACTGAGAACCGCAGAAGCAGCGATCGGCCAAGTAAACTTAGTGCAGCAGATAGTTTACTTCCCTTCAAAGTCAGCAGATGTCCAGCAGTGCCATCAGCTCAGAACTGGCAGCAACCAGTGGGACTCTACTACATCCATCTACAGCTTTGCGCACCTGTTCCTGACGGCTTGGTCGTGCCTCTGTGGGCGGATTACGACAGCGCGCGCGCCGTCAATAGGCACCCGCCCATTGCTATCAGATGATCGGTCACGTGGGGCCACACGTGACCGACATCTTGGGGTATATACCGGTCTGTTCATCCTATACACATCACTTCCCCTTGAGGAAGCGGTCGTTGCGGACCGCGAAACGCGCGTCGGGGCTACCACTGTGCGTTCCCTTATGCACCTTACTTTCTCTGTGACAATTTTTGCGGTAAGAGACTACTTTTTATTGCTCTATGTGACATGCATATGACTATTTGTGGGCGGGAATATTACTGAATTGGACGTTTGATGCATGTGGCAAATGTAAATTTACTGATCATGGTAATATTTATGGATTGTTTTCTGACATATCATTATACTCATCAGACTATCTTGACATATTAACTTTACTCTAGTTTGTATATGTTGCCCTCGTCCCTTCGTGACCATGTATGTGTTTATTATGTATATTTTGCATTATATCTTGCCACACTGGTAATTTAAGTAGTGTTTTTAGACTAGGGGTTGGTGTTGTGCGTTCTCCACACACTTTACCTTCCCCTTGTTTACACTCTCTGTGGTAAGAGACTACTTTTATATTTTTATGTAGCACGTATTTGGTTACTTATGGGCGGGAGCGTCATTTAGGTGGAGACCTGATATATATATGGCAAGGATAAATCTGATAAATATGGAATACCTATGGACCATTACTGGTTACACTATTATACTTGTTTGATTATTTTGATGTGTCAGTTTTTTGCTATATGACCAATGTTGCTCATGTTTCACTATAACTACATGCGTGACTATATATGTATACTCTGTAACATATCTTGCCACACTGATAATCTAATGAGTGTCTCTACACTATCCGCATTATGTCATTTTTCTCTCTACTATGTACGCTTTTAAATTTGATGGAATAAAGATTTATATATTTTTTATGCCAATGTACTCGTTGTTCTCCTATATATTTATGTATTTCATGAGTTGGCTTAGATTGGCAAATCTGGGATATACCTTTCCCCGGATATGCCAACTTTACCCCTATAGGGTCTATTTAGTTGTATTACATCCATCTAATGTTTAGAAAAGTCTGGTAAGAAGTGGTTTTGATGGAAGAATTGTGGTCAAAAGGCTATACCTTTGGCATGGGAACAAGTCCAAGTAACTCAACTATGCAGGAAAACGTCAGCAGATGTTTTGGATTGATGAGTCAAAATGTGAAGTATTTGGATGTAACAAAAGGCAACAAATCAAAATTGCCACCAAAATATCCTACATGAAGAAGGTTAGGTGAGCAAAGTGAACACCCAAAGGAATGTATTAGAAAAGGAAGATTTTTATTGAATAATCAAAAAAACATAAAAACAGGTGCCTCCAGTGTGAGGCACAATGAGTTATAAACTGATGCATACAGTGATATTATTAGAAGCATGACAGAGGCTCAAATAGCAACAAATTCAAAAATTGTGCATGTAAAATGAATCACTTTAATGTCACTGTTGAAAATACTTCTCAAGGTAAGGAACCCTTAAATAACATATATATCAAAAGTGCAAGTGCATATGGGCTAAGTGGTCCCTGGTTTTCTATAGTAGCCAATGGTTAATAAAGTGTCAATGCATTGGAAAGCTAAATAGCTTAACTGCTATAGGAAAAAAACATTACCTCTCAGGTGCACACTGTAGCAAAGCCAGTCATATGTCCCTCCGCCCCGACGCGCGTTTCGTGACACTTCCTCAGGGGGCGTGTAACAAAAGGCAGTTTGTTCGTCAAAGGCATGACAATTGGTACAATAATAAATATCTGCAGACAACAGTGAAGCATGAGGGAGGTTTCTTGCAAGTTTAGTGCTGAATTTCAGCAAATGGTGTTGGGGATTTAATAAAGATTAATGATGCCTTCAATGCGGAGAAATATAGGATAATTAATCTCGCAATACCATCAGAGAGACATCTGATTGGCTTTAAACTTATTCAGCAGCAGGACGACACCAAACATACAGCCAATGTCACTGAGAATCATCTTCAGTGTAAAGATTAACAAGTCGTCCAGGAAGTGATTATATGGTCTCTATGGTTGATAGCATTGTCTGGTTTTTATACACTATATGGAAGAAAGCTTCTGTTTTTTTCTTTAGACAAACCATTCTTGGACACATTCATTAATTTACTGTGTTTGTAGGATTGTATTATTGTTGATAAAACCGCCTAACATACAAAAAAATTCTCAGAGTGGAGAACTTCTCAAAACACATCAGACTGACTATGAGAGATTTGGAAACCTGACAAAAAAAAAAAAAAGAAAATGTCTGAAGTGAGTGCATGAGCGGCACGGCATTGTCAGGGGAACGTACACAAGATGACAAAGGTCTCCCAAGAGGCCCCGACAAGGTTCTCGTCTGCCGAGCTCTCCATAGCATGTCTGTGCTGATGCTACCTGAGCTGAATACATTATAGGCTTTTACAAGGTAACATTTACTGCATAATATCAGAGAATTGCAGCAGTGAATTCAGCACTGACGCTCGAGAACAGCTCAGACGCACAAGACTACAATGGCCGAGCTAGAATCGAGAAAATCCACCTTCTTCATAAAGTCTCGGTATAAAATAAAGTAGTGTATGGGGAGACAGTGGTAGGATCAGGTGGATAAGATCATTGAAGAATCAATATTTATTCACAGATTTACTAAGTATAAAGTTTTATAGTATTAAGCTTGAAAGAAGACACGAGTCCATCAAGTTCAACCTGTAACCCAAGAGGAAGGCAAAAACCCCATCAGGCAGATGCTAGATGCCCCATAGTGGAAAAAGCTCCACATATGACAATTATACTAAACTGATAGAGTTTGTTGTGTGCAAAGGGGTCGGCCCACCATCATAACAATTGCTAATTGCTTAGGGTTCAACTGCTGGGACCTGCACTGATCCCACCAGTGGGGTCTACGGGGTCTGCAGTATGAATGGAGCAGTACTCCTGCATTCACTGTGCTCTACTCACAGTCTATGGGACTGCCGGAGGTAGCTGGACGCCATCTCCTATAAGGGCCACCGTTTTTATACTACTCCGTATGTTTACTGTAAGGAAAAGAAGTTAGATCCAAAATAAAGAAAATGAAGCAACTTGGTACTATTATTAAGTTTGGGTGGAGATTACAATGTTGAAGGCTCCACATCCAAAATAGGTCTGTGAACTTAAGTGGTGCTCAGCTTAATAGACCCCAGGCTGGTGAAACAACTGCAGTCCAAAAGTAGAGAAAAGCAGCACTCACTGTATAAAATCACTTTTTTATTAATGTCCTTTAAAGGAAACCTGTCACCAGAAAAAAAAATGCTTTTAACCTGCAGATATGGGGTCAATCTGTAGGTCAATAGCGTTCTTAACCTGCCCTGTCCCTGCTGCGGGGACATATGGGGTTAATTTGCCACGCACCCCCATTTAGACTAACGTTGAGGGGGAAATATGGGGTTAATCGGCCCCGTGCCCTCATTTAGACAAACACTGTGGGGAGATATGGGGTTAATCTGCCTGGCACTCGCACTTAGCAGAACACTCCGGGGAGAAGATGAACTTTATTCTCCCTGGCATCGTCCCGGTTTCAGTCACCGCTCAGTGTATAGAGAGCAGCAGCTGTAATCGCGCCCCCGCCACTGACTGACAGCCGGGTCTCATGCTGAGCTGCTGTCAGTCAGGGCCGGGGGCGCGGTTACAGCATAAACACTTACTATCTACTAGCTCAGTGATTAGCACTGTAGCCTTGCCAAGGACAACATCTGCAAGGAGTGTGAATGGGTTTCCTCCGGGTTCTCCGGTTTCCTCGCACTCTCCAAAGACATACTGATAGGGAATGTAGATTGTGAGCCCAGATGGGGAGAGTGATTATGTCTTTAAAGCGTAATGGCCATATATAAGTAAAATAAATAATACTAATATAAGTCTGAAAGTTATAGCAATTCAGCTAGTAAACCTCATCTGGACTAAATGGACATATTTCTTTCTTTTATTTCACCGTGGTGTCAATTCAGAAGGTGACAACATATCCATCACGTTACATTAAATGTCAGTAAGAATAAACTGTGTTTCCAGCCAAGTTCATCCAACAGCCAAAAGTATAGAAATGTTTACTACTTACAACATCTTCTATGATCTCCTTTATAGCAGCCACAGCCAAAATGAAGAGCAGAGGAACCAGAGTTGTATATCGCCCAGTTGGAGACACGTCGGGTATTTGCTAAAAAAAAAAAAAAAGAACACATGACGTCAAGTGATATTCCAATATTTGGACTATATTCTGTTTGTTCCACTGTAAACCTTTTGCCAAATTTGGATCTTATTTTAGACCTAACTGCAAATATTCAATAGTTGAAAAGCACAGGCAGAAATTGTGTTGTTGACAAGCCCAGATTTCCACTCCAGGCAAAGAGTCTAAAAAAGAAAGTCGCCAGCATCTGAAGATAGAAAAGTAAAGAAGTGCTTTCTAGGGGCAACAGCATCTTAAACCATGCTTCGCCTGTAAGACTTTCCAAAGTGCAATGAAATGACCCACAGAGTATAACAAAGCCCCTCAAACAATCAAAGCCCCCAATCGCAGATGTATTAGATAAGTTAAAGGGGCTGTCCGGTAAGAATATACTGATAAACATCAACAGTCAAAGAAGCCGCCCAAGACAGCGGTCCAGGACGGATCTATAACATTTGTATGGGGCATAGTATAAAAAAAGCAAAAAATAAGTATTTAATTTATAGAATGTCAGAAAATAATAACGTTATAGCCCCCACAGTGATGGGAACGGCATAAAGACCCACAAGACCTACCCCATAGCGTCAGGCATAATCATGTAGTGACAAATTATGGGCAGCACGGTGGCTCAGTCGTTAGCACTGCAGCCTTGCAGCGCTGGGGTCCTGGGTTCAAATCCCACCAAGGACAACATCTGCAAGGAGTTTGTATGTTCTTCCAGTGTTTGTGTGGGTTTCCTCCGGGCTCTCCGGTTTCCTCCCACACTCCAAAGACACACTGATAGGGAATCTAGATTGTGAGCCCCAATGGGGACAGTTCCAATAACATCTGTAAAGCGTTGTGGAATTAATGGCGCTATATAAGTGAGTAAAATAAATAAATAAAAAATCTGCAAGTAATAAAACAATGTAAAATCCGGCCAATAAATATCTTAATAGGACAATATCGCAAATCTGGGCAATAAATCGCTCAAGAATCAAACAGTACCGTATAGGGGTGACGACTCCCTCCATCATTAAACACACTGTAAGGGCTGGGCTATATTAATAAAGGCCCATAGCCCAAGGACTCCGCTATGTACGCCCATCACTGGAGTCTAATGGTGGGCGGATATCACATAGGGGGCGCTTTTTAGACCCATTTATTATGTGCTTATGTGCAGGCGGCACCCCTGCACGGAGGGAGGCGGCAACTCTGCACGGAGGTGCCACACAAAAAGTTGATACATAAAATGAGAACAATGGGGTTCTACAATTCTACTCCTACTCCTTCATTATAGAGGATCCGCTATAGAGACAGATCTCTTTATTAGATGCGTTCGTGACATGAAGCAAGGAGAAGCATCACTGGAAATCCAGGCATTAAAGGGTCCTACCATTCCATAAAATCATGGTCCCTGGGCACAGTTTTTTTTTTTTTTGTTTGTTTTTTATAAAGGACAAAGAAACCACACTTTAGTCACCCTCCCCAGGTCTAGAGCAGAGTCTCCACGACTGCTCTCAGTGCTGTGGAATTGACAACATGTTAATAGCGCTGCAGGCAATCAGCGAGCTCAGCAGCTGAGGATGATGATCCGTCTATATGGGCAAAGCCTCAGAGTTCACTGGTTGACAGCACTGCAGCCAATATGACATCAGCTCCGTAGCCAAAACCAAACACTGGGAACAGAGGAGGAGACTCAGCGCTGGACCGAAGGAGGATGAATAAAGCACGGTTTGTTTGGTTTTTACTTTTGTGCTTTTAACAAACTGCACCAGGGGACAAATCCTTCTAGAAGTGTACTCATGTAAAACACCATGGGGACATTTATTATTGTGAATGTGCCAAACGTGGGGGGGGCCTCCAACTACTGGGATTTAGTAGGGGGGGGGCCTCCAACTACTGGGATTTAGTAGGGGGGGGGCCTCCAACTACTGGGATTTAGTAGGGGGGGGCCTCCAACTACTGGGATTTAGTAGGGGGGGGGGCCTCCAACTACTGGGATTTAGTAGGGGGGGGGCCTCTAACTACTGGGATTTAGTAGGGGGCGCCTCCAACTACTGGGATTTAGTAGGGGGGGGGCCTCCAACTACTGGGATTTAGTAGGGGGGGGGCCTCCAACTACTGGGATTTAGTAGGGGGGGGGGCCTCCAACTACTGGGATTTAGTAGGGGGGGGGCCTCCAACTACTGGGATTTAGTAGGGGGCGCCTCCAACTACTGGGATTTAGTAGGGGGGGGGGCCTCCAACTACTGGGATTTAGTAGGGGGGGGGGCCTCCAACTACTGGGATTTAGTAGGGGGGGCCTCCAACTACTGGGATTTAGTAGGGGGGGCCTCCAACTACTGGGATTTAGTAGGGGGGGCCTCCAACTACTGGGATTTAGTAGGGGGGGCCTCCAACTACTGGGATTTAGTAGGGGGGGCCTCCAACTACTGGGATTTAGTAGGGGGGGCCTCCAACTACTGGGATTTAGTAGGGGGGGCCTCCAACTACTGGGATTTAGTAGGGGGGGCCTCCAACTACTGGGATTTAGTAGGGGGGGCCTCCAACTACTGGGATTTAGTAGGGGGGGCCTCCAACTACTGGGATTTAGTAGGGGGGGCCTCCAACTACTGGGATTTAGTAGGGGGGGCCTCCAACTACTGGGATTTAGTAGGGGGGGCCTCCAACTACTGGGATTTAGTAGGGGGGGCCTCCAACTACTGGGATTTAGTAGGGGGGGCCTCCAACTACTGGGATTTAGTAGGGGGGCCTCCAACTACTGGGATTTAGTAGGGGGGCCTCCAACTACTGGGATAGTGGAGAGAAGAATGGAAGATGCAAATTCTTACAACTAAAGTCGGGGGGCAGGTTCATTGCTATTCTACTAAGGGAGCAGGATCCTGACTCCTCGGAGGCTATAATCCCGGTATGTAGACCTCGACCCACAGTGTATCACTGCTTTGTTCCACCTTGGTGGAGGCACACTGACCTAACCACCCGGCTTCACATCTTATCCGTTATTAAAAAACCTTAGCATGTGTACAAATTATAAAACGGTGAGATCAGAGTTGTAGCTCATGTGCACGAGCTGATAATGGGGGGATTTCTAATGAGGGAATGCTATGCCTCCACAGGTAAAGCCTTGGGGTTTCCCACCTCCCCCCTGTGTACTAATCCATGTAGGTGGAAACGGCAGGGCTAAGGGCGACATGTACAGTCAGACAGGAGATGGAGCACGTTTTGTAGCAAACCGATATGCAGATTGTGACTGGGTGACCAAAGGCGGTCCTCAATAGCCTCAAAAGCACAGACAATGGTTGTAATTTCACTTTCCTAGTAATAGTGAAAGAAGAAGAAAACTCTAAACTTTGAGCTCAGTAGACCTATAATGCCTGTGTATGGTGGTGTACAAGGACAGCTGCCAGGTGAGCCAGAATTCGGCCAACAGTTATTTAAGGCATACAGGCATCTTAAAGGGAAACGGTCACCACCATAAGTGCTATTTACTTGCAGATATAGGGGTATTCCTGCAGATATCTAGTGTTTAAATCATGCCTGGCTGGCTTACTGTACCAGGGGCTGCAGGGAGAAAATAAAGTTATATTCTCCCTTCAGCTGTGTGCTTTCATTTATCAGGGTGGTGTAAAAGTCACAGCTCACGACAGAGATAGTACTGTAATCACTCTCCGGTACTTTGACAACCTGCAGTACAGTGTATGTGTGCAGAGCAGGCTGTCAATCAAGTGCTGGGGAGTGATTACACAGGCACTGTAGTGAGTGCCAACTGTTACCGCTCCCTGCGCCGTATCAATGACTGGAAGCGAGCGTCTGCATGGAGGATATAACTTCCGCTCTATAGCCGCTACTCCAGAAACACAGGAAGGCTTTAAAGTATATTTACCTGCAGATCCCCCCGTATATCAGAAGGTAAATAGTGCTTTGGAGGCAACAGGTTCCCTTTAAAGGGGTATGCCCACCTCCAAGATACTATCCCAACATGTAGTAGGTGTCATAATATGATTAGCAACTAAAGTAAATTAGAAATTTAGTATAGTTATTCTGATTCACCTCATGTGCAGGGCATTGCACTAGTTTAGGTATCCATGGTTATGACCTTTCATATAGTGACAGTTAGTCAGCTTTTGTTGTCATAACCATGGATACCTAAGCTACTGCCCTGCACATGGGGTAAGCTGTATAGCGAATCAGAAGAACTATACTAAATTTCTAATTAGAGGTATTTGCTAATATTATTAATATTATACCTACTACATATTGAGATAGGATCTTGGAGATGGGAACACCCCTTTAATTCTACAGGACTAGCAACAGTAATTTATAACCCTGCAAACCAGTTCTCCCCAGAAGGCATCTCACTAGATCACCTCTAGCACAAGCACACTGGTCATAAGCAAACAAGGAAGAGAATGACAAAAGAAATATAGCACCTAAATAGATACCATATATACTCGAGTATAAGCAGAGTTTTTCAGCACATTTTTTTGTGCTGAAAAAGCCCCCCTCAGCTAATACTCGGGTATATACTCGAGCATATAGAAATTCAGTTGGTGGATAGTGGGGGCAGAGGGGTTGCGGCGGCGGAGGAGAGGGGCAGACGCAGCGGTCGCTGCTGCAGCTACGTGTGCCCGCTGCTAAAGAGAAGTGAATATTCCCTCTTCTCCACTCCCATGCACGTGGTGAAGAATGAATATTCATTCTCTTTAGTAGCGGGCACTGTCAGCAGGAGCTCCTCCGTGCCTGCTACTAAAGAGAATGCATATTCGCTCCTCTCCACGCACATAGTCCCGGCGTGGAGAGAAGTGAATATGCCGGCAGCTCACAACAGCATCTGAGAGAGCATGGCTGTGACGCCATGCGCTGCTCAGATGCCGACATGAGCTGCAGCAGCAGAGCAGGAAGCAGCGCTGGAGCAGAGGTGAGGAAGGAAGGTGAGTAGAAGTGTTTATTTTTTTTATGTGTGCAGTGATGGGGCCATGCACACCAGGATTGGGGAATGAGGAGGTATGCACAACAGGATTGGGGGATGAGGGGTGCCATGCATACCAGGATTGGGAATGAGGAGGCCATGCATACCAGGACTGGGGATGAAGGGGGCCATGCATACCAGGATTGGGGATGAAAGGGCCATGCATACCAGGATTGGGGATGAAAGGGGCCATGCATACCAGGATTGGGGATGAAGGGGGCCATGCATACCAGGATTGGGGATGAAGGGGGCCATGCATACCAGGATTGGGGATGAAGGGGGCCATGCATACCAGGATTGGGGATGAAGGGGGCCATGCATACCAGGATTGGGGATGAAGGGGGCCATGCATACCAGGATTGGGGATGAAGGGGGCCATGCATACCAGGATTGGGGATGAAGGGGGCCATGCATACCAGGATTGGGGATGAAGGGGGCCATGCATACCAGGATTGGGGATGAAGGGGGCCATGCATACCATAATTGGGGATGAAGGGGGCCATGCATACCAGAATTGGGGATGAAGGGGGCCATGCATACCAGGATTGGGGATGAAGGGGGCCATGCATACCAGGATTGGGGATGAAGGGGGCCATGCATACCAGGATTGGGGATGAAGGGGGCCATGCATACCAGGATTGGGGATGAAGGGGGCCATGCATACCAGGATTGGGGATGAAGGGGGCCATGCATACCAGGATTGGGGATGAAGGGGGCCATGCATACCAGGATTGGGGATGAAGGGGGCCATGCATACCAGGATTGGGGATGAAGGGGGCCATGCATACCAGGATTGGGGATGAAGGGGGCCATGCATACCAGGATTGGGGATGAAGGGGGCCATGCATACCAGGATTGGGGATGAAGGGGGCCATGCATACCAGGATTGGGGATGAAGGGGGCCAAACATACCAGGATTGGGGATGAAGGGGGACAATGCATACCAGGATTGGGGATGAAGGGGGACAATGCATACCAGGATTGGGGATGAAGGGGGACAATGCATACCAGGATTGGGGATGAAGGGGGACAATGCATACCAGGATTGGGGATGAAAGGGGACAATGCATACCAGGAATGGGGGTGAGGGAGCAATGCAAACCAGTATTTGGGATGAGGGGGCCATGAATACCAGAATTGGGGATGAGTGGGCAATACTTATCAGGATGGGGAAATTTACCAGTAGCTGCTACATTTCCCACCCCAGGCTTATACTCGAGTTAATAAGTTTTCCCATTTTTTTGTGGTAAAATTAGGTGCCTCGGCTTATATTCGGGTTGGATTATACTTGAGTATATACGGTAATTGTGTAGCTAAACCGAAGGTGAACCTGTTTGGTTAGTGCGCTTTGCCAGAAATGTAGATTCGTCCGTGCAGGAGCAGCAAATACTGAATGGTGCCAAGGAGATCATGAAGTGAAATATAACACAAAGAGTATTTGTTTGCAAAGTGATCGATTACAACTTATTAAATATTACCCTTCAGATTCTCAAATAACATTAAAAACAAACTCCCTATATATCCTGCTGCAGGTAAAATGGATGGTCATCCCCCATACGATAACATCTGATTGCATGGGGACAGGCTATGGGGGAAGTGCGATGTCCAGCTGCCCGATAATATACAATGCTGTCCGCAGCCTGTCCCTCCAGACACCTCGCCTTACATTCCCGAAACCTCCTCACAAGTCCTCCTTCTGGACTCTCCTCTTGTCTGCAAATTATATAACCATGTCTGAGATTTCTCCCAAACTGTCCCCATAATCTGGAACTCACCACCCCTACCGGTCAGACTTCAAAAGCAACATGAAAATCCCATTTCTCCAGAAAAGCTTACAATCTACAGTATCCCTGCTACCACCATGCTGCCATATGCGCAGCTTATACCCTCGTCTACTGTCTCTTTCCCCGTTAGGCTAAGCGCCCACGATGTAGAAAAGCTGCAGAATTTTTCCGCATCTCCCTGGCAGGAAATATGCATGCGGATTTTACATGCGTTTTTCCTGCCAGGTAGAAGCGATTGTCAAGCGTTTTTGCATGCGGGTTATCAAGCGCTTTCCAAACGATTTTAGCATCACTTGGGAAAGTGCTTGACAACTTGGTCACACTATATAAATCCATGCAACCGGCATGGATTTATATGGTGTCACCAAGTTAGAAGTTAAAAAAAAGAATAAGAATGGTAAAAAATAAAGAAAAATAAAAACATTATACTCACCTTCTGATGGCCCCCGGTCTCCCCGGTGTCTCGCGGTGGTCTAAAAGGATCTGCTATGACGTTATTTAATCATGTGACAGGTCACGCAACCGCCAACGTCAGAGGTCGCGTGATCCGTCCCATGACTAAATGACGTCATGGCAGGTCCTTTTAGACCACCGCGAGCTGCCGGGGAGCGAGGACACATCGCTATGGAGACCGGGGCCATCAGAAGGTGAGTATAATGTTTATTTTTATTTTAAATTATTTTTTTTTACAGGTACTATGGTACCCGGTCTGGATGAGAGTCTCCTCTTCTCCAGACCCGGGTACCATCCGCACATTGAATCGCTTAATATCAGCATGTGCCCATGTAGTCATGCGGATATTAAGCGATTCAATGCAAGTCAATGACGGCGAAAACGCTGAGTGTCCGCAAAAATAATGGACATGCTGCGTATTTTTCCGCAATGATAATCCGCAGCGGAAATTTTCGCAGCATGTGCACAGCACATGCGGATTATCATTGGGGACCATGGGGCAAATATTACCAAGCGTTTTTTAACCGGTTTCGCTGTGGAAATTCTCGGCAAAAACCCTTAAACGCATAGTGGGAACGCAGCCTTACAGTGTAATTTGTAATCCCTCAGGGGCAGGGTCCCCTCTCCTCCTTTATGTTACAAAGCTCATTTATTGTAACTATTTTATTAAATGTTCTTCATGCATTTTAACCCCTTTTCAACATGGGATATACTGGTATAACATACAGTGGAATGTAAAAGTGAAAAGTTATTGTGAACAGTTAAGCAAGTTGAATTCATCTCTTAAAGGCCTAAAGTTAAAAATGACACATTTCATTTGAATGTTAGGAAGGAAAAAAATATATATATATTTTCATATTTTACATTTTAAAAATTACAAAAAGGAAAACGGGCCAATGCAAAAGTTTGGGCACCCTGCATGGTTAGTACCTAGTAGCATCCCCTTTTAAAAGTATCACAGCTTGTAAACGCTTTTTGTAGCCAAACAAAAATCTTTCATTTCTTGTTTGAGGGATTTTCATCCATTCTTCCTTGGAAAACTCTTCCAGTTCTGTGAGATTCCTGGGTCGTCTTGCATGCACTGCTATTTTGAGGCCTAGCCACAGATTTTCAATGATCTTCAGATCAGAGGACTGTGAGGGCCATTGTAAAACCTTCAGTTTGCACCTTTTGGGGTAGTCTATTGTGGATTTTGATGTGTGTTTTGGATCATTATACATTTATAGAAGCCATCCTCTTTTCAACTTCCGCTTTTTTACAGATGGTGTTATGTTTGCATCAATAATTTGCTGAAATTTCATTGAATCCATTCTTCCCAGTGCCATTTGCTAAAACAAAACCCCAAAGCATGATTGATCCACTCCCATGAATCTTTTTCTGAAATTCTGTGCCCTTTTTTTCCACACACACTTTTGATCATTGTGGCCAAAGAGTTTTATTTTAACCAAATCGATCCAAAAGGACTTGTTTCTAAAATGCATCAGGCTTGTTAGATGTTCTTTTGCATAATTCTGATGCTGAATTTTATGGTGAGGAAGCAGGAGAGGTTTTCTTCTCATGACTCTTCCATGAAGGCCATATTTGTGCAGGTGTCTCTGAATAGTAGAACAATGTACCACAACGCCAGAGTCTGCTAAATCTTTCTGAAGGTCTTTCGCAGTCAAGCGGGGGCTCTGATTTGCCACTCTCTCTCTCTAGCAATCCTACAAGCAGCTCTCACTGAAATTTAGCTTTGTCTTCCAGACCTTATCTTGACCTCCACTGTTCCTGTTAACTGCCATTTCTTAATTACAATTTAAACTAAGGAAAGGGAAACTTGAAAACGCTTTGCTATCTTCTTGTAGCCTTCTCCTGCTTTGTGGGCCTCCACCATTTCCATTTTCAGAGTGCTAGGCAGCTGCTTAGAAGAATCCATGACTGCTGTTTTTTGGCACATGGTTAGAGGAGGCTGGGTTTTTATAAAGCTGGGAAATTTGCATCACCTGGCCTTTCCTAACGATGATAGTGAACAAACTATAACCCTAACAAGCTAATTAAGGTCTGAAACCTTGGTCAAAGTTATCAGAGCACACAAATCTCCAAGGGTGTCCAAACTTTTGCATTGGCCCATTTAACTTTTTATAATTTTTAACATGAAAAAATGACAATTTGTTTGGCCTAAAATACAAAGTAGATGTGTCATCTTTAACTTTAGGCATTTTAGAGAGCATTTCATCTTGCTTAACTGTTCACAATAACAGTAATTTTGATCAGGGGTGCCCAAACTTTTACATGCCACTGTATGTGCGAGGGGGTGTATGGACAGGGTATACTGAGTGGGCTCAGGAGCTGTGTTATACCGCCAGCACCTGGTTCTAGGAGCGGTCATTTCTTCTTTATACTACAATAGTATAGGAGCATATAGAACTATTTTAAGTTTAAGTCCCATGAGGAGATAAAATAAAGTATAGAACAAAATGAAAAAAAAAAAAGCCTGACTCATTCTCACTTTTCCAGTTCAAAAATAAAGTGAAAAAGAACCATTTGTTAACCAATCTAAGAAATTATAGAATTAACCCATGTAGTAAACATCGTGAAAAATTGCCAGAATTGGCATTTTTTGGGGTTGCTGCACTCCCTCAAAAAAATTGTAGTATACCCCAAAATGGTGTAAAGAAAAAGAAAAAAAAAGGAACAGTTTGCCGCACGAGAAAACAAATCCTTATGCAAGTTCCTCAACAGAACAATTGAAAAAAAACAATTATGGGTCAAGGAAAATTGCATCACAAAGAAAAATAAAACCTCTGAATTTTTTACATCCAATAATAAACTAAACTATACGGGTTTGGTATTGCTGTAATCAGAATGATCGGCTGAATCATCTTCACCAGTCATTTTTATTGCACAATGCATGGTGTAAAAATTATACCCAAGAAAGAATGGTAGAATTGCGTTTTTTTTCACCATCACTTAATTCGGAATTATTTCCCTGTTTTCCACCACATAATATCATAAAATGAATGATGTTTTTCAAAACTAAACTCGTTCCAAAAAAAACAAGCCCTTACATGGCTATGCTGAAAGGAAAGTAAAAAAAAGTGAAGAAAGTAAGGAAAGAAAGAATAAATGGATGAATGAATGAATGAATGAATAAGCAAAAATGAAAAATCTCCAAGTCTTGAAGGGGCTCACTGGGCATTATCCAGTTAGATCAGAACTCATGGCCACTTTATAGATGAAGACAAGCGACACCTTTGACTTCTTGGTGACTAATTTTAGGAGCACCCCCAGGATGCTTCACCAGTGAACAGACGGAATATTAGGCAGAGGACCGTCCTTAGCATGGACACACAGGCGGGAGCGTGCAGTGCGCTCAGCTGATGGCTCACATTATGTAGTTTACCTGGAGCAACGCAATGAACAGGAAAAACGAGTTGGCCGCTCTTCTGAACTGCGAGTAAAGAAATCTTGGCAGAAATGTGAACGGGTTGTATTTTGCAGTGCTGGAAAACAAAGGAGAAAAGAGCAGAATGTCAGCGTCAATGCAGATATTTTCTCTTTCCATTATTTATTATTATTTCACACTGGTTCTCGGCTTAGAGAAACACCGCTGGTAGATTACAGAGCTTGATTTATCAGCCTGTCTGCGAGGAGCTAACCCATGATAATACAGAGACTACGTATATATACAGCACTAGATTAAAATGTACCTCTACTCACGGGGAAAGAAGTCACCCGGGACCAGTTGGACATGGTAAGTATGACACCTACTTCATCACAGATTCTTCTTCCCACCGCACTGACCTATCCATGCAGTATACCAGCTGAGATCAATTCAATAAGAAAGGCCTCATATTCTCACTGAAAGTCAATCAATCCCTACATTTCATAATATAAATTGCATACTTTGCTCAATGTCTCTCTTAGACCTGAGGAGGCCGGCATACTCACTTTGAAATTCCATCTCAGAATGACTGTATAATCTTTATATTGAAATGAATTCAGCTAAAGACAGAGAGCATATAAGTCCACATGTATTCAGTGTACGCCCACCCAGTCTAACCGCTGCAGCTTGCACTGAGCAGTGAGAGAATTCAGCAGCAGGGAGGAGGGACACTGAGGAGAAGCCAAGTCAGTCTGGGTGGGCAGATATTATGTTAAAATAAATTTTTGAAAAGGATTATATAGCCATTTTAACATGGATTTCCAGCGTAAGTACATCAACCTCATCAGGTGTAATTATTTAATAATGTATGCACCTTTTATTGTGAAATTTGGTGACAAATGAAGTACACTTTAAAGGAAATCTTTTGTCATGTTTTTGCTACCTAATCTGAGCGCTCCATGATGTAGGGTCAGAGCTCCTGAATCCAGCGATGTGTCACTTACTGGGCTTCTTGCAGCAGGTTTGATAAAATCCCTGTTTTATCTACTGCAGATCTGCCAGTTCTCTGAACGCTGAGCTCAGTATAACCCCAGCCACACCACTGATTGTCATGTTTCTGTGTACACTGTGCATAGGCAGAAATCTAACAATCAGTGGGTGAGCGGGGTTATACAGAGCTCATGAATATGGAGGACTACCTGGCAGCAGGTTTACCAGTCCTCTAGTGATAATCTCCTACTGATAAAATAGTGATTATATTAAAACTACACTAAGCAAGCAAGTGACACATCACTGGAATCATGGTCTCTGCCCCTACATTATGCAGCTCCCAGATTACATAGCAAAAACCTGGTGACAGATTAACTTTAAATAGATTTCCCAATATTTTGATGTATGCATATCACACATTCTTACATGCACAGTAGTATTATCTGTAACGTAGGAAGCTCTGTGAGTGAACCATCGCGTCCCGCTCACTGAACCTTTCACATGTGGAGTCATACAGAACCTGCCGTACAATACAGGGGCAATGCTGTACAATTCTACTGAACTTGTATAACCTTGTGGAGGAATGTTGTACAGTTTTCCTTGTGAATATAGTTTCTCCTGCAAAAGGAGTCTTTATCTGTGCTGTCATTACACTGCAGGGGCTTATTTTATTATGCTTATATAGCGCTATCCACAGCGCTTTTAAAGACATTATCATCGCTGTCCCCATTGGGGCTCACAATCTAGATTCTGGCTGTGGGGAGACTGAGCATGTGTGTCCACCAGCACCAAGCAGATCAGATGGATTCGCACATTACTATACACTTTGAACAGCAGGTGGCATCTGACATCCAAAGGCTGAAATGTAAAAATATATGTATATTATACTGGATTGTTATCCTTCAGCCACAGCAATAAACAGGTTTATGTTTAACATATTCATTTTTTTTACCAGACGACAGTAAGGAGAACTGAATTGGTATCAATACAAATCTGATAACTTAATGCAATTCAAGAACATTGACAGTGTTTTTATTAATGGCTTTTATAGGGAATCTGTCCTCAGGTTTTGATACCCCCACCAAACTACGTATATGTGCATATAGCTCTTTCGAGGACAAGTCCAGCAATACCCTTACATGGCCAGTCCATTCATCACTGAGTAGTCAGCACTTAAATTGATATGTAAATGAGGCAGGAGGACTATGGTAGATCTGAAGCCTCCGTCACTCCAGCTCTATTTCCTTCTCATGCCTTCTCCTCCTGCTTGACTGATGGCTTCTTTGACTGAAGTCACACAGCATAGAGGCTGTCAGGTGGAGACGACGCCGGGCAGGAAATAGAGCTGGAGTGACAGAGGCTTCAGATCAACCATAGCTCTTCAGCCTCATCTGCATATCAATTGAAACACTGATTTCTCAGTAATGGAGGAATGGGCCAGCCATATAAAGGTATTGCAGGACTCATCTTTGAAAGAGCTATGTGCACATACAAATAATATGGGGAGTAAAATCCTGCTGACAGATTCATTTTAAATAGAGCTTAATTAGAGTTATGTAACCTCCTAACGCTTTCTGTTTTGGTCCCTCATCACTTTCATGGTAATGAAAACCATACTTGAACCTCGCCCGCCTTCTGACAAAGGCATCCCTGTGAAAGCGTAAGTACTAGAGGAGCCCCCCAGCAGATGTACCCAGGTCTTATAGACGGTCTTACAGCGGCTCCTACCTGACACGGTTGTTGCAGAACTTTATGAGCTGAGGCTGGTTGATAAAAATAGTTCTGGATTCTTCTTGATCAGCGAGAGAGGTCTTCTCTGACACGTCGTCTGTCTTTTCATAGCCTAGAGAGAAGGAAAAGTGACATCAACACACAGTGACTACAAGGTGTCCAGGCCGCCTGCATTGTCCCTTTCTCCAGGAAAATTATAATTGCCAAGATGTTCCCATTCACAGAAAAGCATAAACCAGACGGCGTCCAACCATTCCTGCTCTGCTGCTGGCATTTCCCAAGAATCTGTGTTATCCCAGAGCCAAGAGACATTGTGCAGAGAGAATTATATAACATTCCTATGGGAAGCCGCAAATGACGGGGGCTGGATCCCTACAAGAACCACTAGAAGCTTAAAGGGTTATCTAGAAACATGGCCGATTTCTTACAAAAACAGCCCCCCATGTGTATATAGGTAAACCTTAAAGGGGTTGTCCAGGACTTTAACAATAATGGCTTATCCTTAGAATAGACAATGTCTGATCGGTGGGGGATGCGACCCACCAATCAATCAGCTATTCCCCATGTCGGCCAGAACTGCTCATTTACGGCGCTGCACAACACAGCTCCATCAACGGAATAGTGGCCACGGCCAGGTACTGCACATCTGCCCCATTTTGGATTGAATAAGTGATGGATGTGCAGTACCCAGCCGTGGCCACTATACAGTAGACAGAGCTGTGCAGTTTCTGCCCTCACCACCACCAGAAACAGCTGACCTGCGTGTATGGCGAGTGTGGCACCCCCACCGATCAGACACTGATGAACTATCCTAAGGATAAGTCATCAATGTTAAAGTCCCAGACAACCCCTTTAAGGCCATAGTCCCACATGCAAAAAATGATGTTTAGCTGAATTTTTTCCTGCAACGTCCGCACCAATATGCACAATAACAATCTGTACTCTGTTGCATTCCACGGCTTTTTTTTAATGCAGATCTGATATAGCATATTTTGTAAGCCGTTTATCAAGTGCAGAGACGCAGGGATTCTACTCTTAATGCAAAAGGGTTTTATACATGCATATTTTTAGACTAAACATAGAAGCCTGTAGAGAAAAAAAGCAGCAAATAATTCACGGTAAATACAAAGTAGGCATGAGCATCCATGAAATCACATCCACTTTGCTTCAACTGATAAACGCAGAAGATTTTGTGCCGCAAAACGCTGCCTTTACCCTACAAGTTAATCACCTAATAAATTTCATAGGCTTTACAAAACTAGCCGAAATAAGCCCATGTTCACACAGGTCAGTTTAGTAATCGTTCTGCATTATCAGCTCCAGGCGGCCATCCTTATGCGCAGCCAGTCAGGGAGGTGCCTGGTTATTGGGCATTTACTCTTTGATTAAAGGGGTTGTACAGTACTTTTTTTTTTAAGTTGCCCAATGTATTCAGCATTTGGGTATAAGCATCTCTGTAAATGCCTTGTATTGCAGATAATGCCTGTGAGTGGCGCTATCACTGGCCGCTCACAGGCATCACATGACCCCCGGCTGCAGTCGGCGCTGACATCCGCTGACATCACGACAAGTTCACGCTGTAGCCGAGGGTCCCTCTTCCACGTTCCACCGGTGGCTGCTGGGTTGTGGGCGAGGTTACCCCATGCGTCACACCCGGCATCCACCGCGCGCTCTCCCTCTCCCCATTCATTGGGAAAGCACGCAGTGGATGCTGGGTGTGAAAAGGGGGAAAACCCCGCCCAAAACCCAGCATCCACCGCAGGGACCCCAGCGCTGAGTCACGTGATGCCTGTGAGCGGCCACCGATAGCGCCGCTCACAGGCATTATCAGCAACACAAGGTATTTACTAAAAGAAAGTACCGGACAACCTCTTTAAAGATGTGAACACAATCCAGGAAGGTCACCATTAAGCGTGGTGTAGTAGGCTGCGTTTGTTTGCCTTCTTGTGCTTTCCTTCACAGGCATACGCTTATGTTTGCTTTTTAACCTTGTTCATTTGGATTGTTTAGTTATGCAAATAGACGCTCAGGCCTCGCTGACAGCATCCCACGCCATGCGCTGTCCAAACAGAGCACCAAGCCAGGTCCTCTCCTCCACAGCCGTCCCCTCACCTGCTGCCACACAGATAGCAAGTACAACAGGCACTGGACTCAAAGGGACGCCACAGAAAGTCACTATACACCATGTACAAGGAATCGGGAGTGTATCAGGGCTGGGCAATTCCTCGATCTGTCACCAGGCTTCACAATAAAAGTAGCATGCCTTTTGTAAATACAGTAGATCCCTTCGACCTGATGAGACTGGTGTACTAATTTTGAAAACCCATGTCAAAATGGCTACATAGTCCCCTCTGAAAATTTACAGTTAATTTCCACCCACCTAACCCAACTGACAGCTCCTCAGTGTCCTTCCTCCTTGCCACTGCTGAGATCTCACTCTGCTCAGTACAAGTTGCAGCTGGGTGGTAGGAGACTGAATACACTTGGACTCATGAGGTTTCTCATTCTTGGGCTAAATGCAGACATAAATGACACATGGTCCGTGTATGGCCTGTGATGTATGGACTGGATGAGGGTCTCCTAACCTAAACTCAGCAGCATCATATATGCCTATGCCTAGTACCTTACCAATAGGGGTTGAAGGAAGGATTGCCCGTGAATTGAGAAAAGGATCATGCGTGCCCAAGACTCTTTATTGCACATAAGGAGCAAATGCTAGCCAATCTGGTCTGACACCACTATTAGTGACCGGACTAGTGACTGAGATCAGACTACTAAAGCACAAATTCTGTTAATGTTGCCTATGATAGAAACAAGTCAGAAAACTCAGTGCATTGCACTTGCTGTATAAGGGGCTGTATCCTCATAGGTCACTGCCAAGGGCTTCTAGAAGTAACATTTGACCATCAGAACTGGACCTTGGGGCAATGGAGGGTGAACTGATGAATCCAGTTTTCTTTTACATTATGTGGTCGGTCAGATACTAATTGGTCGCTTACTGGGAAAGAGACCACAGTAGTATGGAAGCCCAGAAGAGATGCTAATGGTCCGGACAGAGTTCTGCAGGCCAATCCCAGGTCCTGGCATTGGTGTGAATGTTATGTTGAGGTGGATAGCTACCTAAGCATTGTGCGGTCCAAGTACAATGATAGCAATATTCCCTAATAGCAGTGGCCTTTACAGCAGTGTGATGCTGCCTGCCACACGGCAAAATTGTACAGGAATAGATTGAGGAACATGACAAGCCTCAAGGCCATAAACTGGCCTTCAAATTCCCCAGATCTCAACCCTACTGCTGGCAAATAAGTATGATCCATGGAGGCCACAGGACGTAAATGATCTGCTACTAATGTGTTGGTGCCAGATACCACAGGGACACCCACACAGGACTAATGGCGTCCATATGTTGAAGGGTCAGGACTGCTTTAGTGAAACGAGGGAGACGTTCACAAGATTAGACAGGTGGCTTTAAAGAAGCACCCTTAATATATTGCAATCATATTATATAGCGCTGTTTACTTACAATTGCTACTTTTGCCTTCCTATTCAATTATTCTGTTTTCCATTAGGTCTATGACATCAGGTGATAAATAAAAACTGACTAGGTGAATCCTTCTGAGCTCCATGTAGAAACAGAAAGTCTCTTTTCCCTGTACCAGTCATCACTGCAGAAGTCCCTGCCAGGGAGAGGAGCAGAGCAGCCAGTCTGACTCCCTGTTTTTACATAGAGCAAAGATAAGAATTAGTGGGGTAGAAAGGCAAAATGAGCAATTGTAATTAGACAGTGGTATATAATATGATGAGTGCAATATATCAAAAGGACAAAACTTTTATGGGAGTGTTTCTTTAATATTATGGCTACGTGCTGTATTTTACCATATCAGACCATGAAATATCAGTGCTATAGAGAAGCAGATGGCGTCTAATCTCTGGTGCTCTGTACAGGTTGTGAGCAAATAGGAGAGCCCATTTGATAATATTTCTGGATTGTTTCCTATCCTGCTCTCCAATTACCTTTTTCCACGCTGTATAGTTTCCTTCCAAGTTTCCATTGATCCACGCCTAGTCTAAATTCCCATCTGTGGTTATTTTATTAACCTTGCCTGGAAATAAAAGAGTGTCCTTATGTGCGTAATAATACTATGGATACATATTCATGGCAGTCCGTGCTGCAGATGTTATCAGTAGATGGATACGAATGGATGATAAAAGGTAAATATACAAAAGGCCTTTATTAATGGTCGTCTATGGTAGGGATGATTGACAGATCACTCTTCACTGGAGAAACAGCAGATGTTGTTTCTTGGAGAAATTACAACTATCAGCACTGCAAAGCAGCTGTACCCGGATATACAACATCCAGGGGACGCAGTGCCATGCAGCGAGAGCAGATCTCCACTAACTGCAGAAACAATAAGCAGCTGCACAGAACACAGCCCCCACCCCCTGCCCATCACAGCCCCCGCCCCCTGCCCATCACAGCCCCCGCCCCCTGCCCATCACAGCCCCCGCCCCCTGTCCATCACAGCCCCCGCCCCCTGTCCATCACAGCCCCAGCCCCCTGTCCATCACAGCCCCAGCCCCCTGTCCATCACAGCCCCCGCCCCCTGTCCATCACAGCCCCCGCCCCCTGTCCATCACAGCCCCCGCCCCCTGTCCATCACAGCCCCCGCCCCCTGTCCATCACAGCCCCCGCCCCCTGTCCATCACAGCCCCCGCCCCCTGTCCATCACAGCCCCCGCCCCCTGTCCATCACAGCCCCCGCCCCCTGTCCATCACAGCCCCCGCCCCCTGTCCATCACAGCCCCCACCCCCTGTCCATCACAGCCCCCACCCCCTGTCCATCACAGCCCCCACCCCCTGTCCATCACAGCCACGCCCCCGTCCCATAAGAGCCCCGTCCTATAAGAGCCCCGCCCCCTGCCCATCACAGCCCCGCCACCGTCCCATAATAGCCCCCGCCCCCTGCCCATCACAGCCACCACCCCCTGCCCATCACAGCCCCCGCCGCCGTCCCATAACAGCCCTGCCCCATCACAGCTTCCCCCGCCCCCTGCCTCTCACAGCTCCGTCCCCTGCCTATCACTGCTCTGCCTCGCCCCTGCCTCTCACACTTTATGACCAGTGCCATCCACAGCACAGACCTCGCCCCTGCCTCTCACACTTTATGACCAGTGCCATCCACAGCACAGACCTCGCCCCTGCCTCTCACACTTTATGACCAGTGCCATCCACCGCACAGACCTCGCCCCTGCCTCTCACACTTTATGACCAGTGCCATCCACAGCACAGACCTCGCCCCTGCCTCTCACACTTTATGACCAGTGCCATCCACCGCACAGACCTCGCCCCTGCCTCTCACACTTTATGACCAGTGCCATCCACAGCACAGACCTCGCCCCTGCCTCTCACACTTTATGACCAGTGCCATCCACAGCACAGACCTCGCCCCTGCCTCTCACACTTTATGACCAGTGCCATCCACCGCACAGACCTCGCCCCTGCCTCTCACACTTTATGACCAGTGCCATCCACAGCACAGACCTCGCCCCTGCCTCTCACACTTTATGACCAGTGCCATCCACAGCACAGACCTCGCCCCTGCCTCTCACACTTTATGACCAGTGCCATCCACAGCACAGACTAACCAATATCCTGGCTAGTGTGTGACGTGTATGCACAGGGATAATTCAACACCAGTCCTCGTGAACGGTATTTTTGGTCTTACAGAGCGCTGGATTTTACTCCTGTGTCAAACACAATGTACAGGGAACCTGTCACCATGAAAATACAGTCCAATCTGCTGCCATCATGTTATAGAGCAGTAGGAGCTGAGTAGATTGATATTTAGTTTTGCAAGGAAGGATTCAGTATAACCTGTGTTTTAGTCATTTAATCCTCTGCTCTTTCTGGGATTTTGGGCCCAGTGGGCTATTTGCTAACATTATTCCTCCTACTACACATTGGAATAGAATCTTGGGAGATGGGAATACCCCTTTAAGTAATTCAATGTGGTAGCACTGAGAAATCAAGCCTTGAAGTCACATGCAAATTAGCCTGGATGAGCACTCCTCCTACCATCAAAGTTTTTATCCTCTTAATGTATTGCAGCCGTCATATACTATATAGCACTGTGTATTTACAATTGCTCATTTTGCCTTTCTACCCAGTTAATTCTTCTCTTTTCTCTGCTCTATGTAGAAACAGGAAATCTCTTGCTCCAACAGTTATCATTCCTCTCTTCAGCTCCTGACCCAGCTGCTCCCTCCTCTCCCTGCCAGGGACTTTTGCAGTGACTGATGCAGGGAAAATTGACCTCCTGTTTCTACATAGAGCTTAGAAGGATTCAGCTTGTCGGTTTTTAATCATGTGATGTCATTGACCTAATAGAAAAGAGAAGAGTTATCTGGGTAGAAAGGCAAAATGAACAATTGTAAGTACACAGTACTATATAAATATGACGATTGCAATATATTAAGAGGATGGGAGTGCATCTCTAATAAACTGATCCCTGCAAAATATGTGGCATGCTCTCAACCAAATGTCAGCCAATATACCTGAGCAAATTTCTGCCCCCAATAACCAAACATTCCCCTAGATGGGAAGGATAATGTCTGCCTTTTTGCAGTATGTTACTCAGGCTGTAACTGTCTGCATTACATCATTACTGCAGTGTACTTCAGTAACAGACACAATGTAAGGCTTTTCTTCTGGTCTGTGACATGCTACAATGTCCTGATACAACACAGTTCTTATCTGCTGTTTAACCTCAGTGTCTGCACATCTGATATTTTTATCTACCAAAGCAATGTCTGGCTCATTAGAAAATAAAAAAGAGAAGACATATCATTTGCCATGATGCAAAACTAAAGCACAAATTGGGGCAGATTTACAATGCCCAGTGGTGGAGAGCATACCTAGCTCTGCAGCAAATCTCTGCATCTACACTCCTCCTCAATATTCAAATTGCAACACCAAGAATGCAAAGTCATGGAATTATAGAAATAACAGGATGGGTAGACCTGGTAATCATATGAAAATTATTACAAACAGAAAACATCCCGATTTATTCAGTATCGAGTATGAGAGCCACGTGCAGAAATGCCCGCACTTACAGCCTTGGCTGCTATCAATGAGATTATTAATGGTTGTCTGGGGAGTGTTCTTCCACATTGAATGTACTTGGGCACCCAGATCAACAAGACCCACTGCTGGAAGGTCCCTATGTAATTGCCGATCAAAGACATTGTAGATGTGCTCAATGGGAAATAAGTATGGAGATGCTGCAGACCATGGCATCAGGTTTAGGCCACGCAGACTGCTCACAGTAGCAGGAGCAACATGCGACCTAGCATAGTCATGTTGTAAAACAGCTGCAGGAACATTTTGGAGAAATGGTCGTACCACTAATTCTATAACCAAATCAATGAAATATATATATTTTGTGAGCAGCTCACTGGTACAATACTGGAGGGGAGATATGTCACTGAGGATGCTAGCCTCAGTGATAGGAACCTGGAAAAATGCTCCAGCATACTAAGTGCTGAGAGGAGTTAAGGGAGGCTGTTCACCATATCTTCACCCCAGGGTGTGGTCCAGAAGGTAAATGTGGAGTCTTTGGACTCATTCAGTGTTCGGTGTGTCTGGAGAGGAGGAGATCTCCAGAGCTGTTCTCATGTTAAAGAGAAGTGAACCTTGTTTTTGTTTTCCCTGAGTGGGCGAATCCCAGCAGCCACGCAGACTGTACTGTATGTTATTTTGTTTTTCCCGTGATGCCAGAAAGGCCGTGTTTGTTTACCTAATTTCGCTCTGGTTTATGCAGTACGTTTTAACAAACCAGTTGGAATCTTAAATGGAAAGTGTTCCTGTGACTACTTCTGAGTAGCTGAGTGAGCCGATCTACCACATTATGTCTATCTCTATATCTTTATCTATCTATATAATATGTAGCAGCAGAAAACCTCTAATTCAAATGGTGTTGTATTTTATACCCAGTTCCAGTTTCCTATAGCAGTGGCAGAAAAATATATATAATCTGTACTCTGTTAGGGCACTAAAACATCAAGTACACAATTTCACCTTACACACACAAAAAAAGTTAAAACATGTCCATTGAGTCTGCAATTAATTGTAACTGTGCGATAACACCACCCCAATTCCATAAAACATTTGTACACTATTATACTCAAGGTCACTGTAAAGCAGTTTGCTTACTTGATGAGAACACTGCCATCGCGATTATGTCCTGTTATTACTTAATTTATTATAACATAGGTCACACAATACATTACTGCTGTATCATCTAATGCCTAGTTCACACTTTGAAGTGTCACCTTAGTTTACTTGCGGTCACCCACATTCTTACAGAAAAAAAAACGTTTAAAGCAAATGTTCATAGTATGGCTTCTACGGAAAAGTGCATCACAGTACTGTGTATAAACTAGCAATCAATGCTTTTGCAAGCAATTTAAAGGTTTATTCTCAACTCGTGTCTTGAGCAGCACACAGTTTCCAGTCTCTTCACTTCTTTGTTGCTGGGAGGAGGGCACTCCTCTGAGTGCCAGTTTTGGTTCAGTAGGATTGTCCTACTTCTGATCTTATGCTACTTGTGGCACACTCATGTATGTCAGTGCTTGTTTTGAAGTCTACACTGTTATCACTATATTTGCAAATAGAGCTAACAGGGACATTGAGCAAGCATAGAGCTCAAGTGAAAAGGAGAACTCTTCTGGAAACTGATAGCAGCTCAGTCAGGAGCTCAAAGAGGGAGGAGAGAAGCTAACTGCTATATAAAAAAAACAAAAAAACAATGGACTGGAGAGTGGTGGTTGGGATCTCATGAGTTAACTCCTCAGTCTGGATTGTAACTTCTGAGCACATATTGCCAGTCTCTGGTGGTGGATCTCCTTAGCAATAAGCTATGCACTATGTAAAATAAAAGCTCTCATAGCAAGAGATCCATAAAAAACAAAAAAGTAGCATTGGTCTGGGAGGTTTACATGTTTTTTTTTTTAATTCTATGTAGCACTTTTGGGACAGTCATACAGGTGTTGTGGAGGACATCTCTTTGAAGAAACCCCTTTTCAATCAATTATCAGCAGTGGAAGCTACGGCTGCAGGGGAGATGTAGTTGAACACCTCGGATGTTGCTCTCCACTTCAGCTTATAGGAAAAAAGGTCAAAAGCCAATAATCCCATTTACAACGTGCAATGTCTACATGGAAAAAGCCCTCTAAGAGAACAAGCATAGCGCAATGCAATAACAGCACTTTTACTAAAACAGAAGGTATTACACTAAATAAAATAAAAAATCATTTGTTGGAAGAAAGAAAATATCGATGACCTATCTGTAGGATAGTTCAATAATATGAGATCGAGGGTGTCCAACACCCGGGGCCCTCACCAACCAGGTGACGACAGCTCCGGCGGCTGCCAGATGTAAACACATTGACGGAGCTGCTCAGGTCCACTCAGTATATAGTACTCAATCCCAGAAGAACAAAAGATGTTGTTACCTATTCAGTGAGGGTGCCGGTGTCAGACCCCCACCTACCTCATGAGGACGACCTATCCTACCGACAGGTCAACAATATTTTCTGCCCAGAGAACCCCTTCCATAGTCTGGTGTAGCCCCTATCAATTCTTCCTTATTGGTTATATTTCACCAAGTTTGGATGGAATTGTACAATGAATAGTGCACAGCTCATCAGATATACCGTATATTCCGGCGTATAAGACGACCTGGTGTATAAGACGACCCCCCTACTTTCCTGTTAAAATATCAAGTTTAGGATATATTCACCGTATAAGACTACCCCTTTTCCAACGCATACCAAACACCGGTAAAAATTAAAAAAAAACAGATTTGAATTTAACATTGTCCTTTTTTTAATTTAAATTCTTATGACATGCAGGTATATAGCAGGAAAACTGTCACTCATAAACATATTAAAATAGGGGGGGGACCCCACGTCATTTTTTGGGGGGGTCCCCCATTCTAATAGCTAGTAAAGGCTAGGTATTCAGCTGGGGGCTGATATTAGTAGCCTGGGAAGCTCCGTGGGTATTACCCTCTTCCCAGACTTCAAACATCTGCCCCAGCCGTCTGCTTAACCTCCGCTAGAGACTATAATGATGGTGGATCCCACGCCAATTTTCTTTTTAAAAAATCCTTTATTTTAACACTAAATGACAATTGAGGGGTTAATAAAGATGCAGTCCCTAAATTATTAATTTTGTAATTAATTTTTCCCAAAAATGTTGACGTGGGGCTTCGCCATATTTTTGTGTCCAGCCAGGTACAGCAGGCAGGAACGGGCTGCACCCAACCACCAGCTGCCTATTTGTACCTGGCCGGACACAACAATATAGGGAAGCCCTTTTTTTTTTTTAATTATTTCATGAAATAATTTAAAAAAAAATACGTGGGGCTTCGCCCTATTTTTGTGTCCAGCCAGGTACAACTAGGCAGCTGGGGGCTGGAATCTGCAGCGCAGGGAGACCCAAGCTTTCTGGGCCCCCCCCCCGCTGCAAATTGCAGTCCGCAGCCACCCCGGAAAATGGCGCGTTCATAGAAGCGCCATCTTCTGGCGCTGTACCCAACTCATCCAGGGCCCTGGTGCGGTGGCTCACTGGGTAATAAAGGGGTTAGGGCCAGCTTGGCATTATCAGCTGGCCCTAAGCCCGAAATTCATGGGGTCACGCCAATATTAGACATGACCACCATGAATTTCTAGTAAAGTAATTAAAAAAAACACAACACCCAGAATAAAGTCCTTTAATTGAAATAAAGACACAATTTTTTAATGTTCTAAATTAAACCATACTTACCATCACGCCCATTCCAGCTGAAGCCAACGATCTCCTGCAATAAAAGTAAAATAATAAAGCAACCTCATCCTTACCTCTCCATGGTTCCCAGGACCGGTCCAGCTCTGCTACATTCACATGACAGGCTGCACCGCAGCAGAACGCTGCCGTTCAGCTTGCCATGCGGCAGACACTGAGAAGCGCAGGCATGCTTGTGCTCCTCAGTGTCTGACTGTGACGGCATCCAGATGAGCAGAGATCATGTCCAATGAACTCGGCTCACCTCATGCACGTCACTGACAGCGTGGGAAAATTCTCCTGCTCCCCGCATGCGCAGTAGAAGTTTCCCACGCTGTCAGTGACGGACGTCCAGGAGGTGAGCTGAGTTAATTGTCGGCTCATCTGGATGCCGTCACAGTCAGACACTGAGGAGAGCAAGCATGCTTGCGCTTCTCAGTGTCTGCGGGATGACAGGCTGGATGGCGGCGTTCTGCTGCGGTCCAGCCTGTCATCTCGATGTAGCAGAGCTGGAGCCGTCCTGGGAACCATGGAAAGGTAAGGATGAGGTTGCTTTATTATTTTATTTTTATTACAGGAGATCGTTGGCTTCAGCTGGAATGGGCGTGATGGTAGGTATGGTTTAATTTAGAACAATAAAGATTTGTGTCTTTATTTCAATTAAAGGACTTTATTCTGGGTGTTTGTGTTTTTTTTAACTTTGACTATGGGGTTAGTAATGGGGGTGTCTTATAGACGCCTCTCCATTACTAACCTGGGCTTGATGTCAGCTGGCATTATAAGCTGACATCAACCCCAACCCTATTACCCACTGCCACCGCTACAGGGCAGCGTGGAAGAGCGAGGCTAAGTGCCAGAATTGGCGCATCCTATGGATGTGCCATTTCTGGGGCGGCTGACGGCTGGTGTTTCTAGCCTGGGAGGGGGCCAATATTCATGGCTCCCTTCCTGGGCTATTAATATCAGCCTCCAGCTGTCTGCCTAGCCTTTGCTAGCTATTAAAATAGGGGGGACCCCACGTCATTTTTTTGGGATCCCCCATTTTAATAGCTAGTAAAGGCTAGGTATTCAGCTGGGGGCTGATATTAGTAGCCTGGGAAGCTCCGTGGGTATTACCCCCTTCCCAGGCTTCAAACATCTGCCCCAGCCGTCTGCTTAACCTCCGCTAGAGACTAAAATTAAGGGGAACCCCACGCCAATTTTTTTTTAATAAATCCGTTATTTTAACACTAGATGACAAGTACAGTAAGCAACACTGTCCCTGTACTTCATATATATGTGACTGACATGTTTCTATCTATCTAATCTATGTGTGAAGCTCTATTCTGTCTGTTATAAATTGTCGGGTACCGCTGCTGAATTGCCGGCCGGCTTTTTTAAAGAGACAGTGCATGAAAACACTATTATTTGTTTTAATAAATCCTTTACACTAAATGACAAGTACAGTAAGCAATACTGTCACTGTACTTCATATATATGTGACTGACATGTTTCTATCTATCTAATCTATGTGTGAAGCTCTATTCTTTCTATTCTAAATTGTCGGGTGCCGGCTTATGCCGCTGCTGAATTGCCGGCTTTTCATATATTGTCACAGAAGCGATGCGAACTTCCCTGCTCCGGACACAGCGCAGCGCTTCTGTGACAAGTGAAAGCTGTCGGCACAGAAGCCCTGCGCTGTGTCCGGAGCTGGGAATACGCAGCGTCAGTTTCAGCACAGAAGCGCTGACTGTCTGGACCTACCGCCGCCGTATTTTAACTCCCTCCACCTTATATTAACTCCGACATGGCAGGGATACGGCCACGGCAGCTTATTAACACCCCCAGAGTATCCCCGCATGTCAATTTCTGAAAGTTCAAAAGCATTACCGGCGTATAAGACGACCCCAGACTAGACAGAAGATTTTTCAGTCTTCAAAAGTCGTCTTATACGCCGGAATATACGGTAGATATGCAATGGGAACAGGAATGGGGCAAACAATGATTCAAATATCTCAATCTGACAAATCCCTTATACACTGCAACACCCATCGAGCAGCATATTATCAGCTCATATAAAGGAATTCTGCTTAATAAAGAACAGGAAAAGTTATTTACTAAATCAAGTTATTTAAATGTAAAAATATCAGGAACACTGAGGCATACTGTAAGCACCCAGAAAGAAGAGAGTAGTGTATACAATGGGGGGCTTATATTTGGGGACAATAACACAACGGCCAGTGCATCTCCTCCATACTGGAGCATCAACATCATTCCTGACACTAATTTAATCAGCGCATTAATTCTGGACCCATGATATACACTGCTCAAAAAAATAAAGGGAACACTCAAATAACACATCCTAGATCTGAATGAATGAAATATTCTCATTGAATACTTTGTTCTGTACAAAGTTGAATGTGCTGACAACAAAATCACACAAAAATCATCAAGGAAATCAAATTTATTAACCAATGGAGGCCTGGATTTGGAGTCACCCCAAAAATTAAAGTGGACAAACACACTACAGGCTGATCCAACTTTGATGTAATGTCCTTAAAACAAGTCAAATGAGGCTCAGTATTGTGTGTGGCCTCCACGTGCCTGTATGACCTCCCTACAATGCCTGGGCATGCTCCTGATGAGGTTGCAGATGGTCTCCTGTGGGATCTCCTCCCAGACCTGGACTAAAGCATCCGCCAACTCCTAGACAGTCTGTGGTGCAACGTGACGTTGGTGGATGGAGAGAGACATGATGTCCCAGATGTGCTCAATCGGATTCAGGTCTGGGGAACGGGCGGGCCAGTCCATAGCTTCAATGCCTTCATCTTGCAGGAACTGCTGACACACTCCAGCCACATGAGGTCTGGCATTGTCCTGCATTAGGAGGAACCCAGGGCCAATCCCACAAGGGGTCTGAGGATCTCATCTCGGTACCTAATGGCAGTCAGGCTACCTCTGGCGAGCACATGGAGGGCTGTGCGGCCCTCCAAAGAAATGCCACCCCACACCATTACTGACCCACTGCCAAACCGGTCATGCTGAAGGATGTTGCAGGCAGTAGATCGCTCTCCATGGCGTCTCCAGACTCTGTCACATGTGCTCAATGTGAACCTGCTTTCATCTGTGAAGAGCACAGGGCGCCAGTGGCGACTTTGCCAATCCTGGTGTTCTGTGGCAAATACCAAGCGTCCTGCATGCTGTTGGGCTGTGAGCACAACCCCCATCTGTGGACGTCGGGCCCTCATACCACCTTCATGGAGTCGGTTTCTAATAGTTTGTGCAGACACATGCACATTTGTGGCCTGCTGGAGGTCATTTTGCTGGGCTCTGGCAGTGCTCCTCCTGTTCCTCCTTGCACAAAGGCGGAGGTAGCGGTCCTGCTGCTGGGTTGTTGCCCTCCTACGGCCCCCTCCACGTCTCCTGGTGTACTGGCCTGTCTCCTGGTAGCGCCTCCAGCCTCTGGACACAGCAAACCTTCTTGCCACAGCTTACATTGATGTGCCATCCTGGATGAGCTGCACTACCTGAGCAACTTCTGTGGGTTGTAGAGTCTGTCTCATGCTACCACGAGTGTGAAAGCACTAACAACATTCAAAAGTGACCAAAACATCAGCCAGAAACATTGGTACTGAGATGTGGTCTGTGGTCACCACCAGCAGAAACACTCCTTTATTGAGTGTGTCTTGATAATTGCCAATAATTTCCATCTATTGTCTATTCCATTTGCACAACAGCATGTGAAATTGATTGTCAATCAGTGTTGCTTCCTAAGTGGACAGTTTGATTTCACAGAAGTTTGATTTACTTGGAGTTATATTCTGTTGTTTAAGTGTTCCCTTTATTTTTTTGAGCAGTGTAGATTCACCTGCGCTTTTACTGGCCACTACTAAGCCATGGCCCTATTGTGTAATTATAACAGTTTCCACATAGGGTAAGCATAGTATATTCTGAAGAAATCATGCATCTTAGCTTCTGTTCATACAATGCTGTGTTGTTCGATCCCCAAAAAAACTAAATGTTAATGGGATACGTAACAATTTAGATATTTCATAGCTCCTGAATAGCAATAAAAATGCAGGAAGGTGATTATATGTGTGGGAATGTCACATGGTGATGACATGAGTAGTTACTTTTTATTTTCAATATTTTGCCCAGCTTTGTGCAGCACATTTGTTTTGATGGTGCAGAGATTGTTGTGAGCAGGATTACAGAACTCACGATTCATTTTCATTCCCCCTCACAGACATTGCCTGGTTTCCAGCTGCCTGCATGCTGCCCAATTACAAAGATGAAAAGGTCACCATATGCGGTAAACTAGGCTGTATCCGGTAACATTGGGCAGCACACTAACGTGTATGGAGGTCTCCACACTCTTCCCCGACAGATGATGTTGGGGGGAGAAAAAAATCTGGTATATTATACCTCAAGCAGCCGATCCTGTTCTCTGGGAACAGCTTTCTGTAGAGAACACCGGAGCGCTCAACAGATCGTGGGCATCCCTGTGTACTGAGGAGTTGGGGGAGATAGCCATCAGCCGACAGCTACCTAATGTATTATGGGGCTAAGGTACTACTGTAATTACTCACTATGACATGCATTTGCTACCCAGCATGAGACACACAGTTTCCTTTGGGACAGGGAGGAAGAGGAGAGTAAAGTGCAGTACAGATAAGGATGGGATGCGTGACATTCCGCACTCCAGGCGAAAATAAAAAGAATCCCGTGCAATGTCCTATGCCGTACCGTCACATGAGAACAACATAAGCACTAGCAGCATGGTCGTGTGACAGCACGATAGACTGATTTACAGAGGAATTTCAGCTGCAGGCATCACATTAGCAAAAAGTAATAAGAGACAGTGTCCAAGTCCCGGATGAAAAAGGAAAACAAAATGTATTCAGCCATATTAAAGGTAACAACATTTCAATCTGTCAAATAGGTGATAAAGACCTTTTTGATAGGTCAAACCGTTGTTACCTTTTATATGGCAGAATAAATTTGGTTTTATTTTTTCACCCAGGACACTGTATCTTACTACGTACTGGATTATCTTCAAGTGGGTTCCTTGGTGCTTACGACTTTGTGTCCATGGATAAAGTGCTGCTGGTTGCTTTCTTCATTCCTACTACATAAGCAAAAGTCCAAAAATTTGCGAATAAGTTTGTAAAAATGCTCAGGTGCATTTCTGTTGTGGAGATTGGATCAGAAATAAAAAGTGGGAATCAGGTCAACATGGGAAAGAGAGCTTTTACAATTTTTAACTGGCTCAAAACCTTTTGAGGCTATGTGCACACAAAGCATTTTTAATGCGTTTCCGCAGCGGAAATGCTTGTTAATAGATCTGCCAGCTATAGCAATGGTCATCCTGATGTGCTGTGCACATGATGCAGAAATTTCCGCTCAGGATTACCATTGCAGAAAAAACAGCAGCATGGCCATTGTTTGCGAGATTCCGCCGCAAATTCGCGCCCATTGACCTGAACAGCAGCAAATCCGCAAGTATAATATTTATACCTGTGGATTTGCGGTGTTTAAATTAAAGCCAAGAGCCGCAAATTCGCGGCAGAAATGCGGTGCATGTGGTACCCGGGTCAGGAGAGGACTACAACTCCTCTCATCCGACCGCCGCTCCCGCTGATAACAGCGAGAGCGGCGCGGCTGGGGGGAGCAGTAGTCTCCACAGCTGAGCCGTCGTGCCCGAGGTAAAGAAAAGAATAAAAAAGTAAAAATTAAAATAACACTATACTCTCCTGTCCGGCGCCCCCCGGTGTCCTCCTGGTCCTCGTGATGTCCCCGGCGATGCAATGGTGGGAGCACGCTTGCTCCCAGCAGTGTACTGCACTGCCAGGACCTGCGGTCACATGAGCTATCAGCTGATCGCTCACATGACCTCACCGTGGGAACATTCTAAAGAATGTTCCCATGGTGCTGAGCTCACCGGGGCTGATCAGCTGATCTTCAGCTGATGAACCCCAGTGACCTCCTGCAGCAGCATGTATACTGACAGTAGTGATTTTGCACCCCTGTCAGTGTACATTGCTGTCTTCTACAGCAGTGACATCAGTGATTGCTAATATCACTGCTGTAGGAGTGATACGGATCGCCGAAGGACAATCGTTGGCGTAATCGTGGACTGCGTCGTTGACAGCGGACAGGTGAGGGATACGGCTGTTTGTTTTTTTACTTTTTTTTTTTTCAGAAGATCGATGGCTTCGCGGACAGAGTGCAATAATAAAAAAAAAAAATTATTAAAACCATGTGTTTATTTCATAAAAATACTTTATTCTGTCAGTGTCTTTTATTGAAAAAGCAGTCACCACCTTATAGACACCCTCCATTACTAACCTGGGCTTCACGTCAGCCGCCAATACAAGGCTGAAGTGAACCCCAACCCCATTACGGGAGCCAACGGTTGTTTTTTTTAATTTTTTTTTTAGGCTCTGTGCCCACGATACGGACATAGCAGTTTTTTGGACGCATATTTTTTGCTGCGTCTAAAACGTTGCATTCTATTGAACGCAGGAAAATCCACATGTATTCACGCCATTCAATACATTCTAGTGGTCAAATTTATGTTGCAGAGACTAGCGACTCCGAAAGAGAATTTGACATGCTGCGGTCCTGAAAGATGCGCTGCATGTCAGTGTCTACGGGTGATTCACAGCCTCTGATACAGCATAGTGGATGGGATCTCTAGAAATCCCATGTCCACTATGCGTGCAACATCTGGATTCTGCGGGTTTGACGCTGTATAAACACACAGCGTCAAACCTGCAGCGGCTCCTGATCGTGGCGACGTACCCAAACTCACCCGCAGAATGTCAAGTTCTGTAGCGGACACGCTAGTCTCTGCTGCGGTGGATTCACATGTACCAACAACAAAAGTGCGGCATTGAACACCGCCTTCTGGACGTTGCAAAAATACGCAGCTTCCAAAGAGCTGCTCAGTGCTGATCGGGGGGACAGATGGGAGCTGTCAATATTGGCCAGAGACCATGTTTGCAAATGGCACCTTCCTAGGCTAAAAATAGCAGCGCACAGCTGCAGCATAAATTACATGAATGGAAATGCTAATGACATTGGGCGAATGGGATTAGCTGACACCTAGCTCTTTTGTTTGATGATGACAAGGTGTCAGACACTTTCATCACCAAACCTAATTAAAGTAAAGAGTTAAATAAACACACAGACCAAACACTTTATTTGAAATACAACAGTTTATTTAATATAACAATTCATTTAGCTTTTAAATTAACCAATATGCTCTCCCCAGTTCTGACAGTAATCCAATGGTTTAAGCAATGTCCCACCAAATAACTTTATTTAGCTCCAAAAACGCTTCAAATAACTCATAAAAAAAAACGCATCAAAAGCGCACGTTTTTTCTGCAGCGTTTTTCCTGCCAAGGAGATGCAGAAACGCTCAGGAAATTTCTGCTTCAAATCCTGATCATGCGCACATGTCCTAAGGCTCCGTTCCCACAGAACTTATTTACTGTGGACCTTTGGCAGCAGAGGTCCAGCAATGATATCGGATGTGGAGTATACTGAGGAATGTAGTCAACTTAGCTTTTCTTTGCGGATAATTCCACAAAGATGGAATGCCAGTGTATGGTATAGAGCACCATGTGCCAGGGCTTTATGACTGATGCTTATGCCTGAACACTGACTGCTATGTGGATAGAGACTACACTGTAGTACAGGGATGCAAAATCTGCAGCCCACAAAGTTCACCAACTGGACAGAAGTATGCCTGACTGATCACAAGTAGTTTTTACGCCTGAGGGTAGAAGAGTGGAGCACAGGTCAGAAGCAGGGACGGGTAAGTAGTAATGATGGACTGTGTAGCCATATCTAAGCACCTAATACAGTTAGGTTCAGAAATATTTGAACAGTGACATATGTTTTGGCATTTTAGCAGTTTACAAAAACCTATTCAAGATAGTTATTTAATCAATATGGGCTTAAAATGCAGACTCTCAGCTTTAATTAGAGAATATTCACATCCTAATTGGAGTAAGGGTTTAGGAATTATATCTTTAATATGTAGCTGCCTCTTTTAAAAGGTACCGAAATTAATTGGACAAATATCTAAAAAGCCCTTTAATGGGCTGCATGGGTTAATCCGTCAATTAAGCAGGTAAAAGATCTTGAACTGACTCCAGCTGTGACATTTGTATTTGGAAGCTGTTGCTGTGAACCCACAACATGCAGTCAAAGGAGTTCTCTATAGAAGATAAACACACCATAATTAGGCTGAAAAAAGGAGAAATCCATCAGAGATAGCAGAAATGTAAGGAGTGGCCATAAAAAAAAGAAAAGTGCAGTGGTGAGCTTGGGAGCTCAAAAAGGCCTGAACGTCCACAAAAGACAACAGTGGTGGATGATCGCAGAATTCTTTCCATGGAGAAGAAAAGCCACCTGCACAACATCTACCCAAGTGAAGAACACTCTCCAGAAAGTAGGCCTTTTAGTTCAGCACAAAGTGCAAACCATTAATCAGCCATAAAAATAGAAAGGCCAGATTAGATTTTGCCAAAAAAACATCTAAAGAAGCAGCCCAGTTCTAGAAAAGCATTCTTTAGACAGATGAAACTAAGATCAACTTGTACCAGAATGATGGGATGAAGAAAGTATGGAGAAGGCATGGAACGGCTCATGATCCAAAGCACAGCGCATCCTCTAACACATGGTGGAGGTAGTGTGATGGCGCGGGCATGCATGGCTTCCAATGGCGCTGGGTCACTAGAGTTTATTGATGATGTGACTGAAGACAGAAGCAGTCGGATGAATTCTGAAGTGTACAGGGCGATACTTTCTGCTCAGGTTCAACCAAATGCAGCAAGATTGATTGGACGGAGCTTCACAGGAAAGATGGACAATGACCCAAAGCAACCAAGGAGTTTAAGGCAAAGAAGTGGAATATTCTGCAATGGTCGATTCAATCACCAGATCTCAACCCAATCGAGCAGCATTTCATAGCTAGTCACTGCAGTAAAGACCTGGCAAAGGAGGAAACCCAGTGTTTGGTGACATCCATGGCTTCCAGACATCAGTCAGTCATTGCCTGCAAAGGATTCTCTACAAAGTAATAAAAATAAACACTTTCATATATTGTAAAGTTAATTTGGCCAATAACTTTTGAGCCCCTGAAATGAGGAGGTTTTGTAGAAAAATGGTTGCAATTCCTAAACGTTTCACACAGGAAATTTTTGTTCATTCTCTTTAATTAAACCTGAAAGTCTAAACCTCAATTGCATCTCAGTTGGTTCATTTTAAATCCAAAATAATGGCCTGCAGAGCTGAAATCACCAAGATTCGGTCACTGTCCAAATATTTCTGGACCTAACTGTATAGCAGGAGAATGGGGTGCCTGTTTGGATGTATACCAGATAAAGTTGAGGCCTTCCTTACATAGGCTCTCTCGATTATCATTTATGGGAGTTGTGAAATGCTAGGCTGTTACACCTATAATCCTCAAGGGGTGGGAGTAACATGCCTGCTTGGCCTTGACCTGTAGAGTGCTAACTTGGGAAGAAGACCCCCATTCCCCTGAAAGGCCAAAATCATGAACGTGGACCTGTACCTCGGACATTTATGGCATATACATTTTGTATGCTATAAATATCTCAGAAGCTAATACCCCTTTAAAGATTAACTTTTTAAATAATTTCGTCCAGCATAGAGAGTTATGAAACTTTGGAGTACAGATGATGGCAGTGATGGGTCAGCTCAGCACTTGTGGGTCTCTAACTCTGGTGATGAGCAGCTGCAGGAGATTGTTCTGCAGAGTCCTCAGAAGAGAAGGAGGAAGTGCTGACCCATCACTGCCATCTTCTGTACTCCACTATGAGAACATTCTGATATCAACACATCTGCAGGCAGGAAAACAGACTAGGGAAATGTTTGGAAGCCACCTACATGCAAAAAGAAAAAAAAAATAGTTGCCTTTATAAAAGTTTTATTGCAGCCATTGGCAGTGGTGCAGTATGGCCTTGAACCAAACAAAAAAAGGTTGTGCACCCCAGTAACTCAAACAATATAAGATACAACTTTGTCACCCTGAACGGCCATCATTGCCCACTGGTCACAAGGACTGTTATCCAGTGCACAGACTGGCAATGACAATACCTGGTCTATATTGGCTTTCACCCAACAAGAAACATCTAAATGGGATTTTTAACAAGATGACAAGAGGGTAAGGAAGGACACACAGACAAGAGATATGCAGATTTTAAGTGGAGATGCCCTTTAAGCCTTGACCCCAGGATTGCGGACGTGCTTTCCCTTTCAGAAATGCTTCTCATTCCTCCTTCACAGCGTTCACCTGCTGCAGCAATGATCACTAAATGCCACTTAACCAGTAGAACAAGCAGAAACTGGTTTTCCTGGTGAGGAGGAGGGAATTGTCACCTATTGGAAGGAGCATGAAGCTTCTTACAAAATATTTCTCCGGTATGTGACTTATAACATGTAAGCAACCCACTGGAACATGAGACCAGATCTAGATCTGCAGAGACGAGCGGTGGATTCTTTGCCAAGATCCGGATCAATGACGAGCTCAATAGTTTCATTACAATTGGTGTCATGTCGTGTCCTACATTACACGTTCTGCATAGATTTACATGGATTATCTGAGGGAAGAGGATCTGACGTTCACATCAAACTAGACTGGAGCCTTCGCACATTAAACGCGGGTTTGAGAGAGATGACGGGGTTAATAATACACGGCAAAAGTGTCCTTTGTCTTTACGGATGTCCCTAAAACTCAGTGACAAGGACAAACATAATGAGGAGAACATTGCTGACTCAGCCTTCCCCTTTTTACACCACTCAGCTGAAACCACGTGATTTCGGGTTATGGATTTGGAATAGATAGGATTGGATTTCCCTAGTATCGGAGAATCAGTATCTGGGCTGAGCTGGGAGCTTCACATTATCAATTAGATAAACATGGCTGCTTTTTACAAGAAACAGCGCCACCCTTGTCCATAGGTCGTGACTGGTATTGCAGCTAATGTAGCAAACAATGAGCTGCAGTACCCCACACAGCCCATGGACGAAGGTGGCGCTGATTTTCTATTCTCATACAACCCTTTAAATCGGTCTCACACATCCCTGTTTCACGGTCCGATATGAGGACTATAGGAAACTCTTTTGGCTGCCGGCCGGACCCACTATTTTTATATACTTGCGCTAGCGACACGTTTAGACTGTAGGTCGGGAGCGCATATGTTAAACATACCCAAGAAGTGTGATGTCAAAGATGCCATAAGAAGTAACCTGACACAGCACTCGTCAGACAACTCAGAACAAGGCGGTGACCTCGCTAAATCTACTCAGCACGTTTAGTAGGGAGACAGAAGTAGTAAGGCCACAATAAATCAGAGTTTTCAGCAAAACTCTGGAGTAAGACTTCAAAGTCTTTACGTGGCTCAAAGTTTATTATAAATATGTTGTGACTTTTGGCTTTTTATGTCCCAGTCCCGGCAAGAACATGCTTTTTCAAAATTAGGTAGAGGTTGGGTGGTGGGACCAGGCTTGGACAAATTTATCTCAATTTACTACACAGAAATGTACTCCTGCCCATGGTGGGGAGTCAGTTCTGGCCGTGGCGTACAGCAGATGAAAGATGCGCCAAACTCATTAAAGAGGCACATGCCTCTTAATGAATGTAGTGCTCCTTACTCCAACGATCCCTTCATAAAGACTGGTGTACAAAGTACAATTGGGACTCCTGTATAGAAATATTCTAACTTCGGGTTCTGCAGACCATCATATAACTTGGATGAATGCTGCCATTTAGACAGATATCCCGCGTCCCCATGTTATTCAATGAGGCTGTGTACATGTCCGATTTTTTCCTCGGACCGTTCGAATCTCAGCATATGCTGATAATCTGATCACACTCAGCCATTCAAGTTTATGGGTTCATGGAAAATATTGGACCACACTTCGATGACTACCAAGTGTGTGTGGTCCAATTCTCACAGACAGACTGAGCGAGTGGAGAATTTTTTTTTTCTCCACCTCCGAGAAAAGATTATCCTCTGATCAGAGCCTGATCAGCATAATTGGACCAATTTTCTTGGATGAGAAAAAACCGGTTGTGTGACCCAAGCCTCAAAGTGGTTGTGTGTATTTGGGACAGAAGTCTATCCTCTATGTGACTGCAGACTGCCACACAACACATAGCCACCATTGCCCGATATTCCCAGTGCGAGCAAGTGATCACGTGACCATATGTACAGTAGCATGTAAAAGTTTGGGCACCCCTGATCAAAATTACTGTTATTGGGAACAGTTCTGTGAGTTTCCTGGGTCGTCTTGCATGCACTGCTATTTTGAGGTCTAGATTTTCAATGGTGTTCAGATCAGAGGACTGCGAGGGTCATTGTAACACCGTCAGCTAGCGCCTTTTGAGGTAGCCTATTGTGGATTTTGATGTGTGTTTAGGATCATTATCCATTTATAGAAGCCACCCTCTTTTAAGCTTCAGCTTTTTTTACAGATGGTGTTATGTTTGCATCAAGAATTTGTTTAAATTTCAAGGAATCAATTCTTGCCTCGACTCGTGAAATGTTACATGAGCCATTGACTGCAACACAACCCCAAAGCATGATTGATCCACCCCCATGCTTAATGGTTGGCAAGATATTCTTTTCCTGAAATTATGTGCCCTTTTTTCTCCACATATACCTTTGATGATTGTGGCCAAAGAGTTCTATTTTAACTTCATCAGTCCACAGGACTTGTTTCCAAAATGCATCAGGCTTGTTTAGATGTTCTTTAGCTCTGGTGAGAAAGCAGGAGAGGTTTTCTTCTGAGGACTCTTCCATGGAGGCCATATTTGTGAAGGTGTCTCTTATAGTCTTATCCTACTTTGTGGGCCTCCACCATTTTCAGCTGCTTAGAAGAAGCCATGGCTGAAGTTTTTGGCACATGGTTAGAGGAGGCTGGGTTTTTATAAGGCTAAGTGCCCACGTTGCGGAACTGAAGCATATTTTTTACGCTTCTCCCTGGCGGGAAAATCGCATGCGGATTTTACATATGGTTTTCCTGCCAGGTAGAAGCGTATGTGAGGCGTCTTTGCATGCATTTCCGCATGCGAGTTATCAAGCACTTCTCCAAGTGATTTAAGCATCACTTGGAAAAGTGCTTGACAGCTTGTTCACACTATATAAATCCATGCAAACGGCATGGATTTATATAGTGTGACCAAGTAATAGTTAAAAAAAAAGAATCAGAATGGTAAAAAAAAAAAAAAAGTTTATACTCACTTTCTGATGCATCCTCTGCCCCGTCCGGAGTCTTGAGTGGCTCACGCTGTTGTGTGCAGGACCTGCGGTGACGTCATTGAGTCATGTGATGGGTCACATGACTCAATGACGTGGCAGGTCCTGCACACAACAGCGCGACGGCGGGAAAACACCGGGAAGACATCAGAAGATAAGTATAAACTTTATTTTTTCTTTTTTTTACAGGTTCTTTGGTACCCAGGTCTGGATGAGAGTCTCCTCTCATCCAGACTTGGGTACCATCCGCACATTGATTCCGCTGCGCTTCCGCAAAATTAATGAACATGCTGCGGATTTTTGACCGCAGCATATACGCTGCGGAAAAATCCGCAGCATGGGCATTGACATTGCGGAATGCCATTGGGGACCATGGGGTGCGGATATACATGCGTTTTACAAGCGTTTACGCTGCGGAAATTCCGCAGCATATACGCTTGTAATACGCAACATGGGCAAGCAGCCTAAAGCTGGGAAATTTGCTTCACCTGATCTTTCCCAACGAAGACAGTGAACAAATTATAACTCTAACAGGCTAATTAAGGTCTGAAACCTTGGTCAAAGTTATCTGAGCACACAAATCTCCGTTTTTCCTTTTTGTAATTCTTAAAATGAAAAAAAAAATGACAATATATATTGTTTTTGAGTAAAATACAAAGGAAATGTGTCATCTTTAACTTTAGCCCTTTGAGAGATCATTTCATCTTCAACTTGCTTAACTGTTCACAACAGTAATTTTGACCAGGGTGTCCAAACTTTTACATGCCACTGCATGCGCTTTACCGACTAGACACATTCGGCTTCTCTCAATAGAAAGGGAATAGGCTCAGCAGTTGATTGTCTGGACAACTCCTTTAACAGTCTCTTTCTCATTTACAAGCACTCAGGCCGTTGTAAAGAAGCGTCCCAAATTACAGTACACTGGCCTGCAGAATCGCCCCCATATCAGTCAGATGCAGGATCATCGTATGTATGGGTACAGAAGAGCAATTTCATCCACTAATTCTCTCCGATCACATCATGTGTCACACACAAACCCACCCTAAGGGGCCTGCACCAGTCGACAGGACTATGAAGATACAGAAATGTGTTACAGAGACGAGTCCCGGTGAGACAGATGGATCCAAGACTATCCTGAATTTTATCATCTCAGATACACACAGATCATCAGTCCTTCCCAGTGTCCCGACACCAACACAACCCGTATCCTTAAATAGACCGGTCACTTCCAGAACAACATCCCAAGTTAGAAACAGCACAGCGTGGTCCTGGGGCGGGGGGGAGGGGGGGTTATTTACACCAGGAGGACGATCACATCTCTGCAGCCATCAGCGGCCAACTCCATTATGAGACGTAGTGCCAGCATGCCTGGCATACACACGCACCTGGCAGACATGCACCCGGGCAGACATGCACCCGCCACAACATCCTCTAGCTTTCAAGCTAAAAAAGCCATTACAGCATTGAAAGGCCAAAGGCTGCCGGATTATCTAGGTCAATAGTCCCAGCCCTGTAATAAATCTATTATGACGCTGCAGTAATCAGAGAAACAACATAACGGCACGGGAGCTCAGGAAGCGCCTGATTCTTCATACCACGTGAAGAGAACAACATTCACTGCTGCCAACCATGTTACCTGGCACACATTTACTGTCAGAAAGCAGAATAGCATCAGCACCTTCTATGCAGCACCACCAATGTTCCCGCAGATCATGCAGACTCCGCAGATAGGATGGCCTTCATGAAGCAATCTACATAAATCACTGACTTCCCACCGCTATTTCAAGGGTAGACCAAATTTTTATCCAATTGTAGAGCTTGCTGCACTCCCCATGTATCAACCATCTCCTTATTCCCTAAAGATAGGGGGTTGCTGTAAAAGAAGGGGTGTTCACAGAAGCATATACTGCTTTTATCCACCACTGCGATACGACTGGTATCTGAAGCAAAGAGTGCAGCGCTTACAAACTCTTTGCTATTCCGCTTGTAAGCGCTGCTCTGAAGCTGGCTGGACCATGAGATTCTGACAGCTTCAATGCCCTTACGATCACCCAATTCCACTGGGAGAGCGCACTGTTTGGTCTAGCATCACAACCGTGCCGCTGGTCCATAAAATAAAAAATTTCGGAGTTTAATGCCCCACCCCCTCCTTCCCGGTAAGCAGGAAGTCAGAAGGGAAATTTCTTATTTAGTTTTTATATTTAACTTAGCTTTACATTTATTTTCTACAATAAGTGTGAGCAAAAGAAAATGAAACAAACTGAGAAGTTGTCACCGAATAGTCACAGTAATTATGTATCATCAACAGATTAACAAAGGAATCAGACACCACTGAGCACAGTATACCTAGCGCATTTCACTCCCAACAATCAAACAAAGCTCTACTCATCTGCTAAGTATATTTTTCTAGGAAAGAGGCATCTCCTTATACCTGAAGCACTGGTGGGAAACCAAAATCAAAGACGACTCAAGGTGGTTGTCTTATGGCGGCATATCGAAGTAACCCAATCTACAAGCATAGAGCACACATAGCTCCAACAGTGCTTCTTTCTAAATTAGAATATCATCAAAAAGTTGATTTATTTCAGTTCTTCAATACAAAAAGTGAAACTCATATTATATAGAGTCATTACAGAAAGAGTGATCTATTTCAAGTGTTTATTTCTGTTAATGTTGATGATTATGGCTTACAGCCAATGAAAATACAAAAGTCATTATTTCAGTAAATTAGATTAAGAAAAAACACCTGCAAAAGTTTCTGAAGCGTTTAAAAAGGTCCCTTAGTCTGTTTCAGTAGGCTCCACAATCATGGGGAAGACTGCTGACTTGACAGATGTGCAGACGGCAGTCATTCACACACTCCACAAGGACAGTAAGCCACAAAAGGTCATTGCTAAGGAAGCTGGCTGTTCACAGAGTGCTGTATCCAAGCATATTAATGGAAAGGTGAGTGGAAGGAAAAACGGTGGTAGAAAAAGGTGCACAAGCAACCGGGATAACCGAAGCCTTGAAAGGATTGTGAAGAAAAGGCCATTCAAAAATTTGGGGGAGATTCACAAGGAGTGGACTGCTGCTGGAGTCATTGCTTCAAGAACCACCACACACAGACGTATCCAGGACATGGGCTACAAGTGTCGCACTCCTTGTGTCAAGCCACTCATGACCAATAAACAACTCCAGAAGCGTCTTACCTGGGCCAAGGAGAAAAAGACCTGGACTGTTGCTCAGTGGTTCAAGGTGTTGTTTTCAGATGAAAGTAAATTTTGCATTTCATTTGGAAATCAAGGTCCCAGAGTCTAGAGGAAGAGTGGAGCGGCCACAATCCAAGCTGCTTGAGGTCTAGTGTGAAGTTTCCACAATCAGTGATGGTTTGGGGAGCCATGTCATCTGCTGGTGTAGGTCCTCTGTGTTTTATCAAGACCAAAGTCAGCGCAGCCGTCTACCAGGAAATTTTAGAGCACTTCATGCTTCCCTCTGCCGACAAGCTTTTTGGAGATGGAAATTTCATTCTCCAGCAGGACATGGCACCTGTCCACACTGCCAAAAGTGCCAATACCTGGTTTACAAACAACAGTATCACTGTGCTTGATTGGCCAGCAAACTCGCCTGACCTCAACCCAATAGAGAATCTATGGGGTATTGTCAAGAGGAAGATGAGAGACACCAGACCCAACAATGCAGACGAGCTGAAGGCTGCTATCAAAGCAACCTGGGCTTCCATAACACCTCAGCAGTGCCACAGGCTGATCGCCTCCATGCCACGCCGCATTGATGCAGTAACTGATGCAAAAGGAGCCCGACCAAGTATTGACTGCATTTACTGAACATACATTTCAGTAGGTCAAAATTTCGGATTTTAAAAACATTTTTCAAGCTGTTGTTAGTAAATTAGAATACTATGAGATAATGACTTTTGTGTTTTCATTAGCTGTAAGCCATAATCATCAACATTAACAGAAAAACACTTGAAATAGATCGCTCTGTTTGTAATGACTCTATATAGGAGTTTCACTTTTTGTATCGAAGAACTGAAATAAATTAACTTTTTGAAGATATTCTAATTTAGTGAGAAGCACTTGTATATAATCATTTTTCAGTGCCAAGGTGAACGGTGGCTTGAAGGAGCACAGAACCCGAATGCAAAAGTGACTGGATGACAGTGACAAAGGTATGGAGACCCAAAATTAAATTAAAATAAGGTCAATGAAAGTCACACATGATCTGTGTGCCAATTTCCTTTTGACATAAATGTGAATAACACCTATTTAGTGACGGCGCTGGGCCATAATCTTCTCGAATCTCCAGTCACTCCACAGCCATTGCCTTATCGTTATCAGCATTACATCAGACCAAATTAAATTCAAGGCCGCTATACAAATGGCTCCGGCTCACCTAGAAACTCTTTGTTTGCAGTGGCATTGGAGAGCTGCCATACCACAACGTCGACTGTCAACCATTAGCAAGCGCAGAATTACTGTTCCCATGTCATAATTTTAATCATTTAAAGGCCAAGTGGGACTTTTTTTTTCCCCCCATTAGTAAACAAGTCATAAAGCAGACCCACGATTATATTTCCATCATTTGCAGGTGAAACCATGCCGCTTTAGAGCCCTAGCCTAAACAGAAAACACAGTTAAAAGGGGTTTTCCTACTAACAAAGTTAATTTTAATTAATAGATGATCTTGGAATAATAATAACTTCCATAATTGGATATGTTTAAAATAAAATGTTCCTGTGCTGAGATAATCTTATAAATGTGCCCCTGCTGTGTACTGTGTAATGGCTGTGTCTGACCGTGCAGGAACATGGTCTGATCATACCACATCTCCTGGCCGGGGGAGGAAGAAAGAGTATACAGACATTACAGCAGGGGATCACAGTTCATTTTTTGTGAGGCAAAACATTTCTCTGCCTGTTTTTAAGCAATGTTTTCCCTCAAAGAAAGAATAACTTGCGATCCCGTGCTGTAATGTCTGTATACTCTCTTGTTTCCTCCCCTGCCCAGGAGATGTGGTATGATCAGACCATGTTCCTGTACATCAGACACAGCCATTACACAGTACACAGCAGGGGCACATTTATAAGATTATCTCAGCACAGGAACATATTTTTTTAAACACATTCAATTGAGGAAATTATTTTGATTCAAAGACCTATTGATTAGAATTAAAGGGGTTTTCCCACAAACAAAGTTAAGTACCGTAGTAAGGAAGCCCTACGAGGACTCCTGCCATCTAAAGCCCCACATACACTTTAGACTGCAGCCGGCAAAACCATTGTTCGGCCAGCAGCTATCTCGTCCATACACAAGAACGCTCCTGTGTTCTCTATGAAAGAGCTGCTGCCAGACATCTCTGGCGGTGGCTTATCTGTTAGACAACAAAAAGATCGGCAGCACAAAAACAAATTCTTATCTCCCACAACATCATCTGTCAGGGCCCCCACACACATCAGACTGTTGGCCATACCCATCAATATCAGCGACTTTGAACGACATTATGCAAGGACTAGCCCCCTTATGATTCAATCATTTGAAGCTTTCCTGTGCCGAATCTGCTGGAATATTCTGCACCCTCATAATTTCAGGATTTGTAACAGTGTGTGAACGGGGTTACAACATCCTTATCCACTTGCACTGAATGCAGAACGTTAGCGGGTCAGATGAGGATTTAGGCGTGGAATGTGTGTCCAAATTTTTACCCAAACACATAAAATGTGCACATACTTTGTACTGATGGCACAGCTTCTACAGCTCCTGACAAGGTGAAGCAGCTTTATTCATCAATGAATGACTTCGTAATATCCAGACGTATGGAAACATCGTACAAAGCCGTTAATGCCGTCGTAGACAGTGACAGCAGGATACCATAGAGCGTGCTGGAAATGCACATATAAACACCAGTATCACACCAAGAAATAATGGCGAGCCTTACCTACCGAGACCACTCATCTACAAAGCTCTCTGTTGGCATTCTATAAAATATGCCTTTAAATTTCCAACCATATTGAGGATTTTATTTTTAACACTTTAACACCTCGGCTTGTCATGTGCCAGGGAATGTGTAACTGGAGCACTTACGTAATAGGTGTGAGCTAGCACCCGGGAATATTTTTCCTTCATTATCTTCAGCAAAAAAAAAAAAAAAAAAGAGATAAAATGAATGCAGAGCAAGAACAGGAGAGCAGACGGGAGGGCACAACCTCTCCACATCACAGGACTAGGATTTCCGGAGTATTTTACAGTCTGTAATCATCACACTGTGCGATGGTTCAAAGGTAGCGACAATGCTGACCGAGTCAAGAGGAAGCCTTCCGTCTCCTACATTATCCCTCTTTGATGTAGTTCACCCAGTGATCCCAAGCATCTGCACTCATTTTCGCAGGCCTCCATTGGCTTCCAGCTCACAGAGTTTTCTGCAGTGTTTTTTTTTTTTCAGCTATGAATTTAAAGTGTTTTTCTTTATGTGTAGCTTTTTTTTCCACACTCAAAAGGAAAATAAAATTAAAAAAAACAAAAAAAAACCCATACCATTTAAAGAGCACTTTATATTTTCCTATTGGCCTCCTCTTAAAATTTTTCACAAAAAAAGTGGCAAAAACGACCAGAAATAAAAATGTAACATCACAAATAGACGCCTACGCTCCAAGAAGGCATGGACACCTAAAGGATTCAGAGTAGACGGTTACAGAAACTTAGGTGTACTAAGTTTGCTAAAGACCCCAGAAGACAATGGACCTTTCAGTCAGTTGTAATATGGGCGCTTTATTACACCCATGTTTGAGACCTAACATCAAGACCTTTCAAGGTCCATCAGAGCCAAAGTTAAAACCAAAATCATAATGTGGACTCAGTTTTCTGTAAATATGGAATTACCTATTTGTGCCACTACAACCATTTTTCATATCAGCACTAATATGCAGCCATCATCCCCAAGGCCTCTCTCTACCATTTGTTTCCAGTAGTTCTAATGCTGTCAATAGAGTATTCTCAGATGCACCTAATGACCCTGTCTAATAAAACATCTGGCAGACAGGCTGTAACACAGCTCAGCTATGCTAAGCAGCACAACCACTGATACCAACTAAATTTGCACCTAATGACCCTGTCTAATAAAACCTCTCCTAGAGCCTCTCAGTATCCTCATTGCCCTGAATAGCCATGTTGTAGCACAACAAAGTATCCTAAGCTCAGCTCAGCAGTGCTTGCAGGGGAGAAGATGATCATGCTCTGGAGATGCCCATGAAATGTGAAGTATGTAAATAGTAATGAATATTGGTCACATAGTATTGAATGTAGTGACTGTCAACCACTATCAATGGTTGACTCATCCATCAAAACAGAAAATTGCCCATGTTCAAATTGATCTATCTATAAGGAAGCACACAAAGGAGCAAATAGGGGCCTAAAGCACCGAGGAGAAGCAGGAAGCTGCTGGGAAATGTAGTTTTAGCATACATTAGGAACACCCATTCTGCTAGGTAAAGCTGGATGCAAAGAGGTACAGAAGTACATAAAAAGAGACACAAAGATAGAAGAAAGAAACTATGTTGGGCTTACATTATATATTCACAAAATTAATGAAGATACTGGGCTTTGTAAAAAATAAAAAAAATATTGCCATTGTGGGAATAACCCTTTAAAATGACCAAATAAGTCAGTGGAGCACTAATTCCAGTTGTGATTTACTGTGAAAGGTCTGATTGTTGAAATAAGCGTGCAAAATACCACCCATATTATACCCATCTGAGAAAAGCATTAAGCTACAAATTAGAAGCAAATTAAAAGGGACCTGTCAGCTGATTCATGTTGTCCAAATGCTCAGACGTTTCAGAAAAAAACATAATTTGAAGATCCATAGGAAGACACAAGACTAGTCTGATGCCGCCCCCGGCCAGCCTCTTCCTGCATCACTCTAGTTGGTTGACAGGCCTTTCTCTATGTACAGACATGAAGACACCGCTCAGTCATCTGGAGTGGTGTCGGGAGAAACTATGTTTTATCTGAAACGTCAGAGGGTTTCAGAAAAACATATACCTGGCGGCAATTGTACAGTCAGGCTCTGATGTATGCTGTCCGTGGTTTTGGTAGCATGAATCAGCTGACAGTTTCCCTCTAAAGTGCATCAAAATGTAATGTACAAAATATCTGAGAGCTTGAAGGAGGTCTTAGTTGACCCTCAGAATACTGAGTACCAGTTATTAACCATGCTCATCACTAGGATACTTTTTAACAAGGCTTCTAGCTATAATTCTATTGTGCATCTATCTCCCCTGAAGAACGGAGAGGGAGAAATGTGTCGGAAGGCATACAAGTTATTTTTGGGCCTAATTCCCTTTCAGGGCCAGATGTGGACTGCCCTTGTCAGGGAGGGAGCTTTGGGAGCTAGGGCCGGCTCAGTATGCTGAGGGTCAATTAGGACCTCCTTCAAGCGCCACCTGATAGACTGGTTTACACAAGATGGGCGTTTGATGTGATTCTTCCTTGGACATAGGCATCTGGGTGAGATCATTCCAAGTTATATTTTCCCCTGTATTTTCTAATATACCTGTTTATTATAGTCATGTATATGTGACCACTGTCAGTTTATGCAGTACATCAACGCCAGTGTATTAATATATGTGAACTGAACCACTGTCAGTTTCACCTATTTTTAGTAATTGTTTGTCTGACCTAAACAGAGGTTAGTCTGTTGTGTTTTTGCCTTTTGGTATTGGTAATATTTAATATTGTACCTACATTTTAACACATATCATATTTTATAATTCTCAGTATAGTGCTGGATTGGTTTAGATCTGTGAGTCTGGAGTTAAGTGATTTCTGGTTATGGCCCCTTTAATCTAAATTTTGCTTTATCATAACTGTAAAACCCTGTAACGTCATTTTTACAATTATTTTAGATTTCGTCACAATTAAAGTCTTTTCTGGTGATCTTGGAGTCCTACAGAGAAGGATATGCTAAAGAAAATACAGCCAAATCCCGAGCCAAGCGCAGTATTATTAAATATATATATATATATATATATATTTTAGATTTCACTTAAGAATTTAATGTAATAAACAATATGGCTGCCAAAAAAGTTCAGTCAATGAAAAAGCTGCAAGATGCTGTGTGTGAACCAAGCCTACAGAGGTGCTTACAAGTTGCAGTGGCGTGACCATCACCATGTGAGTATATTGCATGCACTGTAGCTGAACTTGCCATGTGTAGCCAACATCTGCAGTAAATTGCATGAGGTTTTGCTGCATGGCGCACAATCACAATTTGTGAACCCAAACCAAGAATTGTGGGATCGTTTCTTGGCAAGTGGTTCCTCCAAACACTACTCAATGGACGAAGCAAAATCCGATAGGGTCACGGACACCCCCAATACTAGAACAGCAAGGAAATTGTTCCCCAGCGGCCCATCACCATAAATAGCCTTAAAAGGTTTATCCAGGGCCGGTCACTTCCACTTCGGAGGTGGATGGTGCCGATGACGTTATGACCCCATACACCTGCCAAAACTCGTGCACAATCATCAAGTATTGTGCATATTTCCTGATCATGTGAATGGGAGACAGGGCAAATGATTGAATGCATTCCCACAATCTCACAGAGGAGCGGCGCCAGAGGATATTTTTGGATCTCTTGTGGTGTCTAACATAGCACGGTGGCTCAGTGGTTGGCACTGAAGCCTTGCAGCGCTGGGGTCCTGGGTTCAAATCCCACCAAGGACGACATCTGTAAGGAGTTTGTATGTTCTCCCCGAGTTTGCGTGGGTTTCCTCTGGGTTCTTTGGTTTCCTCCCACACTCCAAAGACATACTGATAGGGAATGTAGATTGTGAGCCCCAATGGGGACAGCCATGGTAATGTATGTAAAGTGCTGCGGAATATGTTGGCGCTATATAAAAAATAAAGATTATTATTATAACATGGTTTAATCTATTTCTATTTGGACTAATAAAATCTTCATTTTTTCACTGGAGGACCTTTCCCTTTTTGTTTTGCGCCAGAGGGGAGGCACCAGAGATCGGGATGTGCACGATCTGCAAGTCTCGGCAGGTGTGTGGGGTTTGTTAAGTCATCGGGCACCGCTCACCTCCAATGTAGGACTGACAGATAACCCCTTTAAAAACGAGAGCTGCGATCTGAATGGTTGCTCCATTTTTAATAGATCTCCCGCAGGGTATACTGGACATTTATTGTGGTTCTGTTTTTAACTACAGGAAATCATTTAAGCCTCACAATGTCTTGAGAAAAACCCCTCCTCTTCTTATATCACGTTTTGTAGAGAGCTCAGTCAGACAGAGCGGTGATACACTGCAGTATCATATAGCAATCAGTGAATGCGGAGTCAGCCGGCGGAGAGATAAGGAGCGCTCGCCCTGGATTCAGCGAGCACACAGGAATCTGAAGTGTCATAGGAATAAAATGGATAAATAGGAAGCAATTTCCTGTGAGCGGCCGTGTAACTCCATACACATCATCACTGAGACCAAGGTACATCCACCGTCATGCATCAAATCCCAGACATGAAATCCTACAGCCACGTTCGGCAGTACACAGCGAGCGGGGTTCTGTGCATATGTAGCAGAGCTGGAGATATCGGTACGACTTTACCAGGATATTCGGTCATATTAGACGGTGAGAATAACGCAGCATGCAGCACTAATCTTCCCTTCAAAATGACGGACTCCACGTTGGAACCAGCAAAGCCCATCTAAGTGCCAATATATAAGGGATCCAGCTCTCCGCTATTTTTTTATTTTTCTACTCCTATGATGGATCAGGAAAAAAATTAAAACCTTGATGGAAGAGTAAGCAGAGCCACATGCAGCGAGTTTACCTACAGTCTTATGGGTAACCACAAATGTCACGGTGCATACCGAAACGCTCCGCACTGCTGCACTGTGCAGGGTGTGGGGTGTCAGGTGCAGCAAAGCGGAGTTAGTTATTTGGCACAACTCACAATAACACTACCTTGATTTTCTGGTGGATTCATATATAAAGCATATGTATAGCAAAAGTTAAAGTGGTATTCTAGTGCTGATCACTTCCACAACAGAGATGAGCAGTAATGACGTTACAGACTGGCATTCCTGGCAAAACATATGCATGTAATGCCGTTCAATAGACACATGCACAAGGCATGGCAATTGTGTTGGCACTGCCCGTGTCTAATGTAGAAATGAGCGGCACCAAATAATGCTTTTAAAGAGCAAGTCCCATGTTTCTAAATGGTTATTGTCGAATAGGGTATGTTAAAACAAGCACTTTTGCAATTTACTGATTATTAAGATTTGCAGCCGTTATTCAGATATAAACCATTTCCTTTATTTACAGCTTGTTGCCTAGGAGACCGACCATCGCTGCTGTCCAGCTTGTAAGCACTTAGCTGGAGCTTGCCAGTATTAGGAAATAACAGCGCCCTCCAGGCCAAGCTTCAAAACACTCAACAGAAAAGAGCCTGTAAGCACTGTGTATAGGCTGCTGTCTAGAAGCGGTGGCCGGGCTCCAAGGCAACAACCTATAAACAAAACAAAAAGTGTTAAACTCACCGTAATAGCAGAACATTTTAAAAAACAGAAAATTGCTTGTATTTACAAGCGCCATCTTTTTGAAGATGGGAGTAACCCTTTAAAAACACTATAACAGCAGAGCTGCGTTTGTCATCTGTAGAAATGAAGCGATGCTGCAGTTATTAGGCCCAGCAATGACTATATAGAAAGTGAAATATTTCGATTTGAGAGTCCTCAGTGGTTGATACCTTTTAATGGCTAACTGAAAAGATAGTAACAATTTACAAGCTTTCCAGACTACTCAGGCCTCTTCATCAGGCATAGAATAACACAAAATCTAAAGAGTCACATATCTATAAACAACAAGACACAGAAATAATGCATTAGATGAGACAAGTGACTTAAAGCAGAACTATTAGTATGGAAGAGGGATAAACAGTTGTGGCTGTAAATATTGGAATAGTTCATAGATAAGGAGTGTGAAAGTTTTATTGTCCTGTTATTGAGGTCTGGTCCGGGGCTTTGATGCCCCCACAGGTCCGAGGACCACATTCCTTAGTTGATGTAGAAAGACATAAATCCATGCGACACATTCATTCCTGCACTGTGTCAAAGGATGTCATTAGTGTGTATTCCCAGACTTTTCTGTCTCTCTGAGATTTCAAATTACCTTTTAATATCAGTAACTTCATGTCCATGATGCTGTGATCAAGGATACAAAAATGTTTTGCCACAGGTACAGCTATTCTTTTTTCTTTTATTGTGTGGCGATGAGCATTCATCCTTGTAAGCTTTTGCCCTGTCTACCCAACATACAGACCCCCAGCTGGACATTTGGTACATATACCCCATACTAAAAGTTCTGCTTTACGTCACTTGTCTCATCTATTGCATTTTTTCTGTGTCTTGTTGTGTATAAATATGTGAGTCTTCAGATTTTGAGTTATCCTATGCCTGATGAAGAAACCTGAGTATTCTCGAAAGCCTGCAATTTGTTACCATCTCTTCAGTTAGCCATTAAAAGGTATCAACCACTGAGGACTCTCAAATCTAAATACTCTGCTATCTACTGGCTAACATGGTACAAAGATAGATATTTTTCCTGTATATACAAAGTGAAATGATCCATCATGGACTACTTACCCCCAGCTCTAGTCCGTAAGTCGGCCACGGTGGTCTGAACAGTGGACATGTTGATAAGGGTGGTGATGCTCCGCAGCCCTCGTCACAGTCAAACCTAGTATAAACGAAAAAAAAACAAGGATGCAAATGTTAGAAGGCAGGAAATACGGAAATATACAGAAATGTGTGTGCAGAGGTTTGTATGAGACACGAGGCTCCGGCACCTGCGGAGCTGAGCGAGGACGACAATGTACTATGCTGACAAGTGATAAGAAGAAGGGAAAAAGTAACAGAAAAACAACATAATTACAGAGTATCGATAGACAGGGAGGAGACATGATGTCACCCCGACAGATGTGACTACATGGACAAGACGTCAAAAAGGATGTGGAGGAAGATCAGGAGACGACGGGGGTCATCGTGTGACCGGTCTTCAGGGGGGAGGTCAGCCTCCCAGTAAATCATGGGGGTCCAAACATTTGGGCAATAAACATTTTTGGTTAAAAAAAAATATTAATAACCAACAAATGGTAAAAATGGCAAATCTCCATAATACAATGGGATTGATGTATTGATCTGGGATTGGACGGTCAGTGGAGACGCAATGATTATCGCTGTCCATAGCCTGAGAGTGTGAATGGGAGGCAGAGCACATGAATGAATGGATGAATGAATGAATGGCCTCAGGAATGGGAGGAGAGGGGACAGCAGTACCAGATGAGCAGGGCCGGAGAGCTGGATGTCACTTCACGGCTCCAGGGCTCCCAGCACAGCGCACACGCCGCAGTCCATCAGTGTCGGTCTCCTCAGCCCCGGGCCAGTCTCCGTGCACAGGTGCTTTATCTATGTATTCACATGTATTGCCCTCCTGCCAGCATCCCGCACACACCGCCCGGCACACGTCCTCCTCCCAGCGGCTCCGAGCACTACTGAGCACAGAGCCGCCCGGCCGCCCGCTCCCACTCCGGACTGAACCATTGCACAGAAAGGGGGGAAAGACGTCAGCGACAGTGAAAAACTAACAAAAACGACGCTGTGAACATCGCTGTGGTGATGTAACGGTGATGACTAATTATTATGTCTATCTTAGTGTGTTACTGACAAAATCAGTGTATACTTCGTGTTTTCACTCAATGCTGCCGCATCGCAAGTCACCCCCGTATCTTATGGTTGGTCGCGCTCCGTAGCAGGCACAGCGCGGCGAGGCAGCGCCAGTGACAGGCTGAGCACGGTCATTAATCTATTAGTGTATTGTGCCTCTCTCCTCCACCTCATGAGACTGCTCTGCTCTGTGACCGCCTCGTACAACGCTCCCCGGGCGGCTTCTGCTCTCACCGGGAAGGCGGAAATGTCCCCGGCTGCACTACCGCATCGGGCAACGCTCTGTTCCTCCTCTCTAGAGACAGCTGCAAAGAAATCAACAGAAATCTGTAGTGACCGAAACAGCCAATCAGATGGCTTATCTCAACTTCTAACCTGCGCTACAGAAATAAAAGCTGGAATCTGATTGGTTGGCATATGTAATGGGGACGACAATCCAAATTATCAGCTAAAGTGGCAGTATCCTCCACAGCGTGCGCAGAGACGGTACAGCAGAGCCAGTACCACAGAGCCGGTACCACAGAGTTTGTACCTCAGAGCCAATACAGCAGAGCTGGTACCTCAAAGCCAATACATCAGAACCGATACCACAGAGCCGATACCGCAGAGTTGGTACCTCAGAGCTGATACAGCAGAGGCGGTACCTCAGAGCTGGTACCACAAAATCAGTACCGCAGAGTTGGTACCTCAGAGCCAATACAGCAGAGCTGGTACCACAGAGTTAGTACCTCAGAGCCGGTACCACAGAATCAGTACCACAGAGTTGGTACCTCAGAGCCAATACAGCAGAGGCGGTAATGCAGAGTTGGTACCGCAGAGTTGGTACCTCAGAGCCGATACCGCAGAGTTGGTACCTCAGTTGTAACCGTCATCGTGTGTACGTAACCAAAGGGCTCCATCCATCATTTGGGATTTGAAGTCACTTTTCTTTTTTTTATCTTGTGGTATTTTCTAATGTTTTTTGTTCCAAGTTCATGAAAATAATCTAGATAGTTCATGAATTTGACGTAAAATCAAAAATGATCTTTCTTGTTCTTTCACAGTGGAAACCCACTAAAAATGTGTGCGTGTTTTTATACCGCAGATTTTCCATATCTAATGTAAGACTATGGGGAACATCCGCACGTACTCACAAGAGAAAATTGATCTATTGCTAACCATCCAGAAATTACAGGACAGTCAATAAGAATAGAGCACTCTTTTGTCCTGTCTGGAAAAAAATATTTAAAGGGAACCTGTCAAGTGAAAAAACGCTATTAACCTGCAGATTAACTCCATATCTGCAGGTTAAATCTGCAGATTAATAGCGTTCTGAAGCTACCTAGTATCCGCACTTAGACCCCCTTCAGGGAAGAAACTAACTTTATTTCCCCGGCAGCGTTCTAGTTTCAGTCACGGGGTGACACTGGCGCGAGTTCAGTCTCCGCTCGGTGTATAGAGAGCGACAGATATAACCGTGCCCCCGGCACTGACTGACAGCAGATCAGCATTAGGGCTGACTGTCAGTCAGTGTCGGGTGCGGTTATAGCCGTCGCTCTCTATACACAGAGCGGAGACTGAACCAGCGCCGCTTGTAAATGTATGGCCAGTGCTGCCGGGGAGAATAAGGCTATGTGCCCACGATGCAGAAATGCTCAGGATTTTTTTTCCTTCTGTCCACCATGAGTTGCCGGCAAGCGAAGACAAGCACACCGCGGGCCATCAGAAGGTAAATATAATATTTATTTTTTATTTTATTCTTTTTTTTACAGGTTCTATGGTACCCGGGTCCAGAGGAGAGTCTCCTCTCCTCTCCTCCACACCCGAGTACCATCCGCACATTGAAACGTTTGGATTCCGCATCTACAGATGCAGTGATGCAGAATCCAAGCGTTCCAATGCAAGTCAATGGCGGCGAAAATGCAGCGCTTCCGCAAAATAATTGGTAGTGCTGCGTTTTTTTCCGCAATGATAACCCGCAGCGGAAATTTCCGCAGCATGTGCACAGCACATGCGGATTATCATTGGGGAACATGGCAGGCCTTCTACCATGCTTTTTTTAAGCGTTTCTGCAGCGTTTTTGCCACTGCGAAAATGCTTAAAAAACGCATCGTGGGCACACAGCCTAAAGTTAATTGCCTCTTGGCAGCGGGGGCTCTAAGTGCGGGCGCCAGGCAGGTTCTGAATGCTGTTAACCCTATATCTGCGGGTTGATAGCGTTTTTTCACGTGACAGATTCACTTTAAAGCGTCCGTGATTTTTTTGAAGCTGAAGAAACGTATATGTAGCACCCTGAGGATTCGGCTGCTACAGGGGTATTGCACCTCAACCCAGAGGTGTGATATTCCACTCCCGGGTAAGGATGGAGTGTGGAACTGAGCTCGGTAGGCTGCATGCACTACACACATCCCATTTCCGGGGAACAGACCAACGGTACTCCCACTTAGAAATGTGCAGGTACGACCGAGTCTGTTCCTGGCTGGAGTGGGAGGGGGGTGGTACATCCCAAGTAGTGTAGGGGCAGATAGGGGGAGCAGCCTGGGTAAAGATAGGAGCTCATTGGGTGCTGGTCACCTGAGCTCACACATAGAGGGTGTATATAAGGTGGGCACCAACTAAGAACAGGGTCAGATGCAGAGAACAAGTCAGTTGGAGACAGCAAGACAGCTGCAGAGGAGCAGACAGCAAGCAGAGAGGAAGTCAGCCTGCAGCAAGAGAGAGACCCTGAGTGAGAGAGGAGCAGAGAAGGAGTACCCAGAGGGGAAAACAGAGAGGACCCAAGAACCCAAATTAAAGCACCGGGTGAGGAGTCGGCACAGGGTACCGGATCCCAAGCTGGTGGGGGCAGAAAACACACCCTAGCCAGAGACCGGAGACCGTGGGCAGCGTTTGCCACGGTCACCCATCACATCCACCCCGAAGGCACACCACATGAAGGGTCAGGGAACCCAAGGCCAAGGGTGTCCCAACAGAAGGCCCGAGGGAGCTGGACCTAGGTGGATCACTGGTGGGGACGGCCAGAGAACGGGACAGAAGGAGAGCTCAGGGCCACGCTCCGGACTTGTTTGGGGATTGGCTGGATCCAGGACCTGGTGGACGCAGCACGGCTCGGGTGGTCACTCGGAGCTGGAGTGACCAGTACAACATCTGCAGTAAGTAAACACCCTTAACTGCACAACCCGACTCTGTCTTCATTGCCGTCTGCACTGCACCACCACAACCCCCATCCTTTGCACCTGTCCCCCCTGAGGCTATACCCCTCCCGTTGGGGGTTATCTCACCAAGCTGCGCACCCACCATCAGCCTCAGCGGACCCTGCTGCAGCGGCGGCCACAGTGACCGCATCACAACGGGTGGCGTAGTCGACACAAAAGAACTTTTAATAACATCTGTAGGACTGCCACCTAACACTGAGCTTGACGCCCTGGGCACGGGCCGGGTCACAGCCGCTCGGAGACTACAACCCCCCATCTGATCCGGTGCCGGGTATTCCCCTCAAAAAGGAATATGTCCCAGGGGGCGCGTCAACTTTGGCGTAGTCGGCAGGATTACGTGCCCGCAACACCCGGGTACTGCGTGCCTGAAGAAAAGTGCAAGTTTACCTCAGAAAGAAGTCTCCCGCCGGTTCCGGAGGGTCCACGCCATCGGACTCCATCACAGGTCGTTTCCCGCCGATTGTCCGCCATTTCCAGCTTGTTCCCGCCATCTGCAGAGTTTCCCGCCACTGGGCGACGCTTCCCGCCAAATCCGCAGATTTCCCGCCTTGCAAGAGCAGCGGACGCCATTATGGGCGTGCCAAAGGAGGGCAGGAGGCCGCCTCCCATCGTGGGCCAGGACAGAAAATGGCGCCAAAAGTGGAAACCGCCCCCACCAACAGAGACTGTGATGCTGGAGGTGTCTGTCAGCGTGAAAGAACTGCCCCTGGAGCTGACAGTCACCGAGTTGCCCCGGGACCGCCCTCGAAGTGGGAGGAGACGAAAGAAAAGAGCGAAGATGGGTGCCGCCTGGAGCAGTCTGGAGCGAGCGCACCCGGAGGCAAGAAGTCTAACGAGGAGTAGCGGAGGAGCTTACCCGGATATGGAGAGAAAGCAGAACAGCACCGGCCCGCTGGCCAGGAGTCTGCTAAAGACCGAGGAAGGAGAGCAGAGCAGCACCGGCCCGCTGGCCAGGAGCCTGCTGGAAGAAGAGCAGAGCAGCACCGACCCGTTGGTCAGGAGCCTGCTAGGCACCACGACCCCACTAGGCCTAGTGGAGGTCCTAGCACAGCTCCCCCGAGACCGGGAGTGTGCACAGACTGCCCTGGAGGGCCTCGCACGGAGGATGGCCCGGGTACAGCGCGAGATATTGGCGGAATGGAGCCGGGAGATGGCCCAGCAAGCTGAGACCAGTCAACGGAGCACGCTACCCTGGAAGAGGAAGCAGACCGCCTCTGAGGATGGCGCGGGAGGACCAAAGGCTGAAGACGGCGCCGAGAAGGGAGCCGAACGCATGGAGGCAGGTAAAGGGGACGCCTATACCCCAAGCCGAGAAACCGCCCACCTGCCCCAGCTCCCCGTCGCAGAGCCCGAAAGTCCCCCTGCTGTGCCTGTCGCCGCCATGTCACCGCTATGGACTAGGCCCAGACCGGAAGCCGCCGCAGCGACCCCTGTGACGTCACGCGCCTCGACCCGGAGCGTGACAAAGCAGGAAATACCACCAGCCTGGTCGCAAGGCCTAGTACCCCCGGGCGCCGCATCACCAACAGCGCCCCCTACCCCCGCGGAGCCTCCGGCCTGGCCGCAAGGCCAGGTAGCCCAGGGCGCCGCCGTCCTAACGGTGCCCTTCACCTTCCAGGTGCCCCAGGCCTGGCCGCAAGGCCTGGGCAACCCGGGCGCCACCACCACCGCGCCCGCACCCGTAAAACCAAGGGTGCCGCGTCTGGGAGAGGACTTGTTTGCCCAGCACACGTGGCCGGACGGGCAGCCTTTCATCTGGCCTCAGAAATATTATGAACTGGAGCACCAGAGGAGAGTTGGGGCCATGTGTGCACCCCTGATTCCGGCTCCGAAGCCCGTGATAAGGATCTCGCCCCCGCTTGAAGAGACCCAATTTGAGTGGGACCCCACCGGAGAAGACCTAATGGGGTTCACTCAAGAAACCAGGGCAGCTGCAGCGGAGCGTGCTGAGTGCTGCCGACAGCAGCTCGAGGAGTTTGCGAGGGAGCGGAGAGAGAGGCGGGTCCGGGAACAACAGGCCCAAATAAGGAGCGCCGAGCAGAAGAGCCGAACCAGGAGGGACCCCCGTGCAGCGCACAGTCCCCGCACCACCGGGACTGTAATCAAGTTCAACCAGCAGCATGGGTGGGGCTTCATTCGAGACAACAACACCCCCGGCGACGTCTTTGTCACGCGCAGAGACGTGGAGTCCCATCTGCCGGAGGGGCGCAGAGGTCGTGACCTCTACATCGGAGACGAGGTCACCTTCACCCGGCACAAGTGTGCCAAAGGACCTTACGCCCTCCACGTACACCGCCTGACGGAGGAGGAGTTGCAGTGCGAGGAGGAGGAGCAAGAGGACCCGGATGGGTCTGAAGTTACAACCAGCTATAAGCAAAGAGCAGGAGGAAGACGCCGTTGAGTGCGGCAGAGCAGTAGATGTAAATAGTTACCCGACCGGGTACTAAAGAAACTGTTGCTACATATATATAGTCCCCGTTGGGACCAGCTGAGTGAACTGTTCACCCGTTATTCCGTATCCATACCAGGCTGAGGACTGTGAGCAGCCATTCCCTTCCCTTTACCTGGCCGAGGACTGAGAGCGGCCAACTTCCCCTGTATATAGTTGCGCTTCCTAAAGCGCCCCCTACTGGTTTTATAGGAAAACCAGTTTTCCAGAGAGACTGTCGCACTTTACCCGGTCACACGTTGCACAGTGACCGGAGGAGGAGCCAGAGGCGACGAGAATGTTTTATTTGCTAATATATGTTGTTTTATATGTTCATGAAAAAAAAAAAAATGTATGTTTTGGTGTTATTTATGTCTTACAGCCCGAGGACGTGCTGTGATTTACCAGGGGGGAATGTAGCACCCTGAGGATTCGGCTGCTACAGGGGTATTGCACCTCAACCCAGAGGTGTGATATTCCACTCCCGGCTAAGGATGGAGTGTGGAACTGAGCTCGGTAGGCTGCATGCACTACACACATCCCATTTCCGGGGAACAGACCAACGGTACTCCCACTTAGAAATGTGCAGGTACGACCGAGTCTGTTCCTGGCTGGAGTGGGAGGGGGGTGGTACATCCCAAGTAGTGTAGGGGCAGATAGGGGGAGCAGCCTGGGTAAAGATAGGAGCTCATTGGGTGCTGGTCACCTGAGCTCACACATAGAGGGTGTATATAAGGTGGGCACCAACTAAGAACAGGGTCAGATGCAGAGAACAAGTCAGTTGGAGACAGCAAGACAGCTGCAGAGGAGCAGACAGCAAGCAGAGAGGAAGTCAGCCTGCAGCAAGAGAGAGACCCTGAGTGAGAGAGGAGCAGAGAAGGAGTACCCAGAGGGGAAAACAGAGAGGACCCAAGAACCCAAATTAAAGCACCGGGTGAGGAGTCGGCACAGGGTACCGGATCCCAAGCTGGTGGGGGCAGAAAACACACCCTAGCCAGAGACCGGAGACCGTGGGCAGCGTTTGCCACGGTCACCCATCACATCCACCCCGAAGGCACACCACATGAAGGGTCAGGGAACCCAAGGCCAAGGGTGTCCCAACAGAAGGCCCGAGGGAGCTGGACCTAGGTGGATCACTGGTGGGGACGGCCAGAGAACGGGACAGAAGGAGAGCTCAGGGCCACGCTCCGGACTTGTTTGGGGGTTGGCTGGATCCAGGACCTGGTGGACGCAGCACGGCTCGGGTGGTCACTCGGAGCTGGAGTGACCAGTACAACATCTGCAGTAAGTAAACACCCTTAACTGCACAACCCGACTCTGTCTTCATTGCCGTCTGCACTGCACCACCACAACCCCCATCCTTTGCACCTGTCCCCCCTGAGGCTATACCCCTCCCGTTGGGGGTTATCTCACCAAGCTGCGCACCCACCATCAGCCTCAGCGGACCCTGCTGCAGCGGCGGCCACAGTGACCGCATCACAACGGGTGGCGTAGTCGACACAAAAGAACTTTTAATAACATCTGTAGGACTGCCACCTAACACTGAGCTTGACGCCCTGGGCACGGGCCGGGTCACAGCCGCTCGGAGACTACAACCCCCCATCTGATCCGGTGCCGGGTATTCCCCTCAAAAAGGAATATGTCCCAGGGGGCGCGTCATATACAGATTATTTTGACTGTAATTATCATAATTTTACAGTGTACAGTGCGGTAGACAAATATCACTAAAATCATAATGATTTATTATAGTGTTACATTGTGTCTAAAAAAATATCTGTCCGTGAAAAAAAATAAAAAGTCAAGTTGGCAACCTTGGTTGCCGATTTTAAACTTGCACCGCAGGTCAGTTTAAGCTTAGTAAAAAAATAAGCACAGTGGGCCTGAGATTTCTATAAATCCCATCCACTTTCCTGGAACTGTAAGACACTGAGCTTTTCATGCAGAGAAAATACGCAGCGTCAAAAATGCACCAAAAACTTATCGTGGGAACACAGCCTTAGGTCTGGAAAAACGCCTGGAGGGAGAAAAAAGAGTGCATGTTACTTCTTTGAAGCAGCTCCTGATGAAATATGCTCCAAACGAGGCCCTGTCCTATCACAAAGGCTGCAAAAGAAAAATCACTTCAGGGAAATAACTGTAAAAACACTCAAGGCAATGCTTCAGGAAACAAAAATTCCTTCAAAGCCTGCCTGTTTCCTGAAGTGATTTCCACTAGAAAACTCACTATTTTTTAAACACCTCAAAACAAAAAAAACTCTGTGTGCTCTTACCTTTAGGATCCATTTAAAGGGGTATTCCCATCTCCAAGATCTCATCCCAATATGTAGCAGGTGTAATAATAATAATATTAGCAAATACCTCCAATTAGAAATGTAGTATAGTTCTTCTGATTCGCTATGTAGCTTACCCCATATGCAGGGCATTGCAGTAGCTTAGGTATCTATGGTTACAACCACTAAGAGCTGTCTATCTGTTTATATACAAGTGCTTCTCACTAAATTAGAATATCATCAAAAAGTTAATTTATTTCAGTTCTTCAGTACAAAAAGTGAAGTTCATATATTATATAGAGTCATTACAAACAGAGTGATCTATTTCAAGTGTTTATTTCTGTTAATGTTGATGATTTAAAATTAGAATACTTTATAACAACAACTTGAAAAATGTTTTTAAAATCCGAAATGTTGTCCTACTGAAATATATGTTCAGTAAATGCACTCAATACTTGGTCGGGCTCTTTTTGCATCAATTACTGCATCAATGCGGCGTGGCATGGAGGCGATCAGCCTGTGGCACTGCTGAGGTGTTATGGAAGCCCAGGTTGCTTTTGATAGCAGCCTTCAGCTCGTCTGCATTGTTGGGTCTGGTGGCTCTCATCTTCCTCTTGACAATACCCCATAGATTCTGTATAGGGTTAAGGTCAGGCAAGTTTGCTGGCCAATCAAGCACAGTGATACTGTTGTTTTTAAACCAGGTATTGGTACTTTTGGTAGTGTGGACAGGTGTCAAGTCCTGCTGGCGAATGACATTTCCATCTCCAAAAAGCTTGTCGGCAGAGGGAACCATGAAGTGCTCTAAAATTTCCTGGTAGACTTTGGTCTTGATAAAACACAGTGGACCTACACCAGCAGATGACATGGCTCCCCAAACCATCACTGATTGTGGAAACTTCACACTAGACCTCAAGCAGCTTGGATTGTGGCCTCTCCACTCTTCCTCCAGACTCTGGGATCTTGATTTCCAAATGAAATGCAAAATTTACTTTCATCTGAAAACAGCACCTTGGACCACTGAGCATCAGTCCAGGTCTTTTTCTCCTTGGCCCAGGTAAGACGCTTCTGGCGTTGTCTATTGGTCATGAGTGGCTTGACACAAGGAATGTGACACTTGTAGCCCATGTCCTGGATACGTCTGTGTGAGGTGGCTCTTGAAGCAATGACTCCAGCAGCAGTCCACTCCTTGTGAATCTCCCCCAAATTTTTGAATGGCCTTTTCTTAACAATCCTTTGAAGGCTGCGGTTATCCCGGTTGCTTGTGCCCCTTTTTCTACCACACTTTTTCCTTTGACTCAACCTTCCATTAATATGCTTGGATACAGCACTCTGTGAACAGCCAGCTTCCTTAGCAATGATCTTTTGTGGCTTACCCTCCTTGTGGAGTGTGTGAATGACTGCCTTCTGAACATCGTGAAGTCAGCAGTCTTCCCCATGATTGTGGAGCCTACTGAAACAGACTACGGGACCTTTTTAAACACATCGGAAGCCTTTGCAGGTGTTTTTTTGTTAATTATTCTAATTCACTGAGATAATGACTTTTGTGTTTTCACTGGCTGTAAGCCATAATCATCAACATTAACAGAAATAAACACTTGAAATAGATCACTCTGTTTGTAATGACTCTATATAATATATGAGTTTCACTTTTTGTATTGTACTGAAATAAATTAACTTTTTGATAATATTCTAATTTAGTGAGAAGCATTTGTATGAGTGGTCGCAACCATGGATACCTAAGCTACTGCAATGCCCTGCACATGGGGTAAGCGACAGAGCAAATCAGAAGAACTATACTACATTTCTAATTGGAGGTATTTGCTAATATTATTATTACACATACTACATATTGGGATAGGACCTTGTAGAAGGGAATACTCCTTTAATAAGGTCACTTTGTCGCTGGTGGATGACTTATACACTTTTTGTTAACAAAATACCTCACTTTTTTTTTTACGGTCATGCTTTAGCTGTTATTCACACATCAGTATTTGATTTGAGTTCAGAACAAAAAAACAGATTTTTTTGTGCTGTAGGTTTTTCTAATAGTCCCATTAACAATGGGCAGGTTCAGTGGCGTAACTTGAAGCTCATGGGCCCCAATACAAAAGATCTAACCTTGCCATTCATATAGGCCATAGGGACTTATGGGGGCCCCCTAGGCACCAGGGCCCCGGTGCGATTGCAACCCCTGAACCTATTGCAGTTACGCCCCTTGGCAGGTTTGATCCACCATGCTGACCAGAGTAGGAAATGTCACCTGTTTGTTTATGAGGACTGTCGCAAAAAAACAACAACATATATATGAGACAGACAATACATAAACAACAAGCACTAAAGCCTCAATAATAACCTTTATCCATATTTATAAATCAGTTTACTCCAATTTATGCTTAATCTTTTCCTTAGGGCGCCTGCAGTCGGGCGTATGAAAAATCTTCTGAGTTTCATCCAATAAACTCAAACGATTTTTCTCAAATTTTCATCCATGTGCCATCAGTGTGTAAATTTTTTTACGTTCATGTGGCGTCCTTGTGTGATCCATTTTCATACAAGTACAGTCAACAATGTCCATGATCACATACAGTTTCCTATGTTTATATTAGAAATCTGTCCATAAAAATCGTATGCTGCTCTGATGGTCCATGTGGTATCTGATTTTTTTTCTCTCACCCATAAACTTGACTGTGTGACTCTGATCCGAGACTCAGAAGGAAGTAGTGCATGCCGCAATTTTTTTTATTCACGGACAGTCGGACCAAGAAAGAAATCATTCATCTGAACAGCCCTATAGTATAGGTCAGTGTGCTGTCCGATTAAAAATCAGATAGCACATGAGTGATTTATACGCTCTTCTGCAGACTCCCTCAAACAGCAACAGATCATGATATACCATATTTGCACAAAAAAACTTGCAACTTCTTGGCAAGATATTAAAAGTGTCCCTGTTTACAGGAAGCAGATGTGATAGCTAAGAGTTAGATTTAGCCATCCGGCTTCTATTTCCTTTAATATGGCAGTGAACTGCTGGATGAAAACTGATATGGGAACTGAGCCCATGGTATTCAATGGGATCCTTCACATTAATCTTGGACATTTGATGTTGCGCATCACTGTTTAAAGCGACCCAGATCAGAAAATGCTCGATGTTGCGTTATTCGATTCAGCTCACCAGTGTTATAGTAGAAACTTGTGAAAAATCCTGATGATAACTGATGCCTTTTTGATGTTCATTTTTCATCAGTTGAAGCACAATTAATTGGTTCTGGAGCAGACATATGGAACTGTAAAGAGATAGACAAGTCAGAAGACGCACACAGTTAGTGCTTAACAGAGTGGCTGCAAGCGAACACCTTCATCTGCTGGTCAAAAATTATAGAGAAAGTGAAAGCAGAAAGAATTGCATTAGCTGAAACTCAAGGGTGAAGTGCATGTTCTAACCGCACATTTAGCATCTCCCACTCCCACACTACCTCCTCACCCGCCCCCTGTCTGTTGGAGTTCCTCAAGGCTCTGTCCTAGGACCCCTACTCTTCTCAATCTATACCCTTGGCCTGGGACAGCTCATAAAATCCCATGACTTCCAGTACCATTTGTATGCTGATGACACCCAGATCTACCTCTCTGGCCCAGACATCACCTCTCTGCTGTCCAGAATCCCAGCATGTCTAGCAGCCATATCCTCCTTCTTCTCCTCCCGCTTCCTCAAGCTCAATGTGGACAAAACTGAACTCATCATCTTTCCCCCATCTCGCACATCTTCCCCACCTGATCTTTCTATCACAATAAATGACATCACACTTTCCCCTGTACTGACAATCTGCTGCCTCAGAGTAACTCTTGACTCTGCCCTGTCCTTCAAACCGCAAATACAAGCTCTCGCCACCTCCTGTCGCCTCCAGTTCAAAAATATTTCCAGAATCCGTCCTTTCCTCAACCCTCAATCTACTAAACTACTTGTGCATGCCCTCAGCATCTCCCGCCTCGACTACAGCAACATCCTCCTCTGTGGCCTACCTGCTAACACTCTCGCACCCCTCCAGTCCATCCTTAATTCTGCTGAGCGACTGGTCCATCTCTCGCCTCACTACTCCTCTGCTACCCCCCTTTGAAAATCCCTTCACTGGCTCCCAATTGCCCAGCGTATCCAGTTCAAACTACTAACACTGACCTACAAAGCCATCGATAACCTCTCTCCTCCGTACATCTCTGAACTAATCTCCCGATACATTCACTTATGTAATCTCCGGTCCTCCCAAGACCTCCTTCTCTTCTCCACACTTATTCGTTCCTCGCCCAATCACCTCCAAGATTTCTCCTGAATATCCCCCATCCTATGGAATTCTGTGCCTCAACACGTTCGATTATCCGCCACACTTGGATCCTTCAATCGGAACCTGAAAACCCATCTCTTCAAACAAGCTTACAGCCTGCCATGACCTTGCTTGCTGCCACCTCAACAACAGCGGAGCTACTGCAACCCCCCAACCTACTGTCTCCTTCCCCGTTCCTGTAGAATGTAAGCCTGCAAGGTCAGGGCCCTCTTCCCTCTGTACCAGTCTATCATTGTTAGTTTGTTACTGTAAGTGATATCTGTATTTGGTATGTAACCCCTTCCTATGTACAGCACCATGGAGTCAATGGTGCTATATAAATAAATAATAATAAATTATAATGTTCCCTCAAGGAAGAGATTGGAGGAGACATCAGGTCAGGTGATAGCTGTGGCGCAGTTAGTAATTATAAAGGGCCCAGGAGGGCAGTGAAGAGGAGGAGTTGGCGTCCGAACTTGTAGCAGGACGGACATGTGGTACAGCAAGCTGGCTTGTAGTCACCATTACAAGAGACCAAATCTGAGTAAAGGAGTCGAGAGACCAGATCCGAGTAAAGGAGTCGAGAGAGACCAGATCCGAGTAAAGGAGTCGAGAGAGACCAGATCCGAGTAAAGGAGTCGAGAGAGACCAGATCCGAGTAAAGGAGTCGAGAGAGACCAGATCCGAGTAAAGGAGTCGAGAGAGACCAGATCCGAGTAAAGGAGTTGAGAGACCAGATCCGAGTAAAGGAGTCGAGAGAGACCAGATCCAAGTAAAGGAGTCGAGAGACCAGATCCGAGTAAAGACCCAAGAGAAACCAGAGCCGGGAGAGCTGAGCCGAGTGAGCAGAACTAGGACAGAGATACAACTAGGCCGCCAGAGAGGGATGTTCTTGTGAGCTGTTGCTTCTAGAGTGTATATAGCATTGTGTCAATATCCTGTTCATCTGCATTACTGTATTTTTGACGCGCCCCTGGGCCTGTGTCGCGCTGCGTTGCGCACACGGGAGCTTACCCGGAGCCGGATCTCTTGAGGGTTGTAGTCTCGTGGCGGTGACCCGGTCCGTGCCCAGGGAGTCAAACTGAGCGGCGATGTAACAGCGGTAGATGTAGGACGACTACGCCACCCGTTGAATGCAGCTATGGAGCTGCCGCTGCAGGACAGTCCGCTGAGGCCAGTGGATGGATGGTGCAGCGTAGATGGTATAACCCCCAACGGGAGGGGTATGGCCTCAGGGCAGCAGATGGATGATGGGGGTAGCAGGAACCACTCAGAGACGGTGCGGTGTAATTCAGGGTCTTTACTGGTAACAACGATAGACCCTCCCGGAGTACTTGCTAGTGAACGGGGCCTGGTCAGTCCTTGAGCAGATGGGATCTCCCCTGGCCAGGCGGAGTTGTAGGCCTCCCAAACTGACTGCACTCTTCTGGCTACCTTGCTAGAAGCGGATATAAGTAGCCCACGTCCCTGAGTGTACCGTGTGGTGCTCACCCGTATGGCCGATGACTCGGGGCCTTCTAATGGCTTCCGCTCCACGATGGCGGTGCTGGTCCCACGCGTGTGACCGTGCCTTCGGGTTTCTGGGCCTGAGGACCTGAAATCCCCTGCCGGTCGGCTTCTGCTGCTGGGTAAGAGTTAGTCCCCACAGCCTCGGACGCCGGGTCCGGTAAGAAAGCTTCTCAGTCAGGGCGAGCTCTGCAGCTGCCAGCCCCTGACTTGTAGTAGTATTGCTCCCACTGAGCTTCTGCTGTTTCTTCCTGTGACTGTTTCTTGTCTCTACTCTCCTTGACTACTCACCCTGCTTCAGCCCCGGGTTTATATAGGGGAAGTTCTTCCCCTCCCAAGACTGGGCAGGAGGTGTGGCATGCACAGGATCCCTGACCAAAGGACCTCCCACCTGCTCTCAGACATAATATCTCTATCACTGTGGCAACCAGACCCCTGGGGTGTCACATTTTTCTTGTGCAAATTGCCTCTTCAGAGAAAAAGAGGACTTAAACTCTATAGCGCCACCTTCAGTCCAAAGTATGAGAACTGATTTGGCTAGATGAGAGGCTCTGGACTGTGGTCTAAGGGGTAACGTTTCTCCTTGTGAAGAGTGACATACCAGCTCTGGCACGTTAAGGTAAGGAGGCTTATTCGCCGTGCGATGCTCCTCTTGTTCTTGTAACATAACTTGTTTCATTTCCACCGTTTGTACTATCCCCTGATCAGGGGCGGGCTGGGCAGAGGGGCAAGTGCCCCCCGAGCCGGTCTCCCCAGCAGCAGTTGTGGGCCGCCCGGCTCTGCTGCCTAGAAGACAGCTGCTGGCACTGTACATTACTTGCACACGTGCCGGCCGCATCCGTGTGTTATAAACACGCCCACACAGTGTGCACACTGTGTGGGCGTGTCTGCTGATCTCTCCTCACCAGAGCGCCGGCCAGGATGCTTCCTCATGGAAGACTGGAGAGAAGTACGAGAAGAGGTCAGCCGGGGCAGGTGGTCAGGGACAGGGCCGGATCCTGCGTCTTGTGTCAGCGCAGGTGCTGAGGCTGGTGTGAGGCTTTATTGCAGTAATTTGAACTTTCATGCAGCTCAAGTCAGTGGGAGTTATCGGCTTCAGCGTTACCTGATGTGCAGGAAACTTCAGGCTGCAGCAGTAGCTCACAGTGAGGGTCAGACAGGTGTATTAGAAATAAGTAAATCCAGCTTCCACGGTATAAAATCTTCTTTCTTGATTTAATCCATTAAAAAGTATAAGCAAGGGTACAACCACTGGGGGAGGTGTGAGGGGAAAAAAGGAAATGCAACACCGTTGGTTGTACCCTTGCTTATACTTTTTAATGGATTAAATAAAGAAAGAAGATTTTATACTGTGGAAGCTGGATTTACTTTTTTCTAGTGCATGCTGTGTCTGGCAGAGATATTCATATCATGAACCCAGCACTTCAGCTAAAGAAGTTGTCCACTACTTTCACATTGATGCCCTATCCGTAGGAGAGGGCTTCAATGTATGATCGGTCAGGGTCCCGCACGCGGCAACTCTGCCGATCAGCTGTTATCGGAAGTCCTTACCTGCTGTGATAGGCCGTCCATCTATAGTGACCGCCACTTGGTACTGCACGTCCGCCTCCCATTCAATTGAATAGGAGGTGTATGTGCAGTAACAAGTGCCTGCCACTACAACTTGACAGCCAAGCACTGCAAGTAAGTACTTCCGGCAGGCGGCCAATGCTGCCGGCACCGATAACAGCTGTTCGGCGAGGGACCCCGACCGATCATACATTCATGTCCTATCCTATGTAGGGCATCAATGTGAAAGTGGTGGTCACCTCCTTTAAGGGTAAGCTGATTATTCCTTGGTCTATACGTCAGACAGGTGTATACAGAGTCATCTTGCACTGACTGCTCCGGAGCCTGGCTCCAGGACATTATATATCATATATAGTGCCATACATTTTAATATGTGAGATCCTGCAGCCAGGTCCAGGTGTGATGTGATCAGTCCAGAGCAGATAACACTGTAGGCATGTGCACACTGTATAGTACTCAGTACACAGATTAGTATATGACTGTTATGTAATATACTGTGTTATAGACATTAGACATCATCTCATGTCTGGAGTCACAGTATATCATACACTAGACTTGGGCAAAGTGCAGCCAAAGGGCTGAAAACAGTAGCCCACGGGCTGCACCGTGCCCTCCCAGGCCTGTATCCCACGTCCCGCGTCCAGATACCACGCTATCTGCACCCTCAGGATGCAGACAGTGAAGAATATATTGGTGGAGGACAAAGCTGCCGGCACCTTTTTCCACCAATCAGTGTGTGCGACTGACCCAGCAGACGTGATGACGTCACTTCATTGTGACTGCTGTGCAGATACCCAGTGCATCGGAGACTGGAGTAGAGTACTGGGAGAACTTGAGCGAGGTGAGTGTGTTTTATTTTTTCATATACAGTACAGACCAAAAGTTTGGACACACCTTCTCATTTAAAGATTTTTCTGTATTTTCATGACTATGAAAATTGTACATTCACACTGAAGGCATCAAAACTATGAATTAACACATGTGGAATTATATACTTAACAAAAAAAAGTGTGAAACAACTGAAAATATGTCTTATATTCTAGGTTCTTCAAAGTAGCCACCTTTTGCTTTGATGACTGCTTTGCACACTCTTGGCATTCTCTTGATGAGCTTCAAGAGGTAGTCACCGGAAATGGTTTTCACTTCACAGGTGTGCCCTGTCAGGTTTAATAAGTGGGATTTCTTGCCTTATAAATGGGGTTGGGACCATCAGTTGTGTTGCGCAGAAGTCTGGTTGATACACAGCTGATAGTCCTACTGTTAGAATTTATATTATGGCAAGAAAAAAGCAGCTAAGTAAAGAAAAACAAATGGCCATCATTACTTTAAGAAATGAAGGTCAGTCAGTCCGAAAAATTGGGAAAACTTTGAAAGTGTCCCCAAGTGCAGTTGCGAAAACCATCAAGCGCTACAAAGAAACTGGCTCACATGAGGACCACCCCAGGAAAGGAAAGGAAAGGAAGACCAAGAGTCACCTCTGCTTCTGAGGATAAGTTTATCCGAGTCACCAGCCTCAGAAATCGCAGGTTAACAGCAGCTCAGATTAGAGACCAGGTCAATGCCACACAGAGTTCTAGCAGCAGACACATCTCTTCAACAACTGTTAAGAGGAGACTTTGTGCAGCAGACCTTCATGGTAAAATAGCTGCTAGGAAACCACTGCTAAGGACAGGCAACAAGCAGAACAGACTTGTTTGGGCTAAAGAACACAAGGAATGGACTTTAGACCAGTGGAAATGTGCTTTGGTCTGATGAGTCCAAATTTGAGATCTTTGCTTCCAACCACCATGTCTTTGTGCGACGCAGAAAAGGTGAACGGATGGACTCTACATGCCTGGTTCCCACCGTGAAGCATGGAGGAGGAGGTGTGATGGTGTGGGGGTGCTTTGCTGGTGACACTGTTGGGGATTAATTCAAAATTGAAGGCATACTGAACCAGCATGGCTACCACAGCATCTAGCAGCGGCATGCTATTCCATCCGGTTTGCGTTTAGTTGGACCATCATTTATTTTTCAACAGGACAATGACCCCAAACACACCTCCAGGCTGTGCAAGGGCTATTTGAACAAGAAGGAGAGTGATGGGGTGCTACGCCAGATGACCTGGCCTCCACAGTCACCAGACCTGAACCCAATCGAGATGGTTTGGGGTGAGCTGGACCGCAGAGTGAAGGCAAAAGGGCCAACAAGTGTTAAGCATCTCTGGGAACTCCTTCAAGATTGTTGGAAGACCATTTCCGGTGACTACCTCTTGAAGCTCATCAAGAGAATGCCATCAAAGCAAAAGGTGGCTACTTTGAAGAACCTAGAATATAAGACATATTTTCAGTTGTTTCACACTTTTTTGTTAAGTATATAATTCCACATGTGTTAATTCATAGTTTTGATGCCTTCAGTGTGAATGTACAATTTTCATAGTCATGAAAATACAGAAAAATCTTTAAATGAGAAGGTGTGTCCAAACTTTTGGTCTGTACTGTATATGTGTATAGGACGTGTACCTATATACAGGGGCCTATGTGAGGGCTCATACTGAATACAGGGGGACATGTGGGGGCTCACACTGTATATAATGGACTATGTGGTGGCTCATTCTGTACATAGAGGGCTCATACTGTATATAGAGTGGCAATGTGAGGGCTCATACTGGATATAGGGGAACATGTGGGGGCTCACGCTATATATAAAGGGCTATGTGGTGGCTCATACTGTACATAGAGAGGTTATGTGGAGACTCATACTGCATATGGGCCGCTGTGTGTGGACTCATACTCTTTATAGGGTAGATGTCAGCATACTTAAATGGAACCTGTCACCAGCTTTTTGCCATATAACCTACAACCACCACCTTTCAGCCCCATGTAACACCATTCTGGAATGCTGTATATATGACTCCCTGTAAGGCAAAAAAAAATGTTTTATTATACTCACCTACGGCGCAGTCCGGTCCAATAGGCATCGCTGGTCTTGATCCAGCGCCTCCTCTCTTCTTGCGATGCCGTCCTCCTTCTCTGCTTCGTGTGGATAACGCGTCCTATGTCATCCACATAGTGTTCCCCGTCGCACTCCTGCGTAGTTGCACTTCTCTCTGCCCTGTTGAGGGCACAGCACAGTACTGTAATGCGCATGTGTCTGCGCTCTTTGGCCTTTCCCCGCACATGCGCAGAACAGTGCTGTGCTCTGCCCTCAACAGGGCAGAGAGAAGTGCAACTACGCAGGAGTGCGACGGGGAATATTGTGTCATCCACACGAAGCAGAGCCCCCACATGCCCTTTAATATTATATGATAGAATTATTATTTTATTTTAATATGAATTGTAATTAATGTGTTAATAATCATATTGAGCAGAATTAATTTCAGCTTATTGATTTGGCCTCCACGACAGTCGTAGTCTGTTATGTGGCCCTCTGAAAAATTATTCATCCATACTGCATACACAGACATCAGATGATGTATACAGGATAATATGTGAATGGTATAATATATGCTATCTGTACTCATAGTATAGTGTACAACAGTCATCTATTATCCAGTACATACCATTTTATGTCTGTAGTCACAGTATATCATATACCAGTCACATATTCTCCTGTATACTTTATGTAATATACATATTGCCCTGTACAGTATACTTTATGTAATATACAGTGTGCACAGACATCTGATGATATCTACAGGATAATATGTGAATGGTATAATATATGCTGTCTGTGCTCATAGTACAATATAACAGTCACATATTATCCAGTACATACCATCTTATGTCTGTAGTCACAGTAGATCATATACCAGTCACATATTCTCCTGTACACTGGTTGTAATATACTGTGTACAGACGTCTGATGTTATATACAGATGATATGTCTCTGATGTATCATATACCAGTCACATATTCTCCTGTACACTGGTTGTAATATACTGTGTACAGACATCTGATGTTATATACAGATGATATGTCTCTGATGTATCATATACCAGTCACATATTCTCCTGTACACTGGTTGTAATATACTGTGTACAGACATCTGATGTTATATACAGATGATATGTCTCTGATGTATCATATACCAGTCACATATTCTCCTGTACACTGGTTGTAATATACTGTGTACAGACATCTGATGTTATATACAGATGATATCTCACTGATGTATCATATACCAGTCACATATTCTCCTGTACACTGGTTGTAATATACTGTGTACAGACGTCTGATGTTATATACAGATGATATATCTCTGATGTATCATATACCAGTCACATATTCTCCTGTACACTGGTTGTAATATACTGTGTACAGACATCTGATGTTATATACAGATGATATGTCTCTGATGTATCATATACCAGTCACATATTCTCCTGTACACTGGATGTAATATACTGTGTACAGACGTCTGATGTTATATACAGATGATATGTCTCTGATGTATCATATACCAGTCACATATTCTCCTGTACACTGGATGTAATATACTATGTGCACAGATATCTGATGTTATATACAGATGATATGTCTCTGATGTATCATATACACTCACATATCCTCTATCCATATGTACTACACGTAAAGGATATAATTGTATGTCAATTATATTCTGCTTAGAAGAATCCTCCCATTAACTTTTTTTTCCCCTAATTCTGTGTAGATGTTAGAGCAGTGTCAGTGTGTTAATATACTCACCTAGTGCCGTCTTCTCCGGTGTCCAGCACCGCTCTGCTAAAGCGGCACAATGTGGCCATCATGTGCTGTAATGCTGCTGCAGTCACATGCCCTCACATCATCACCATATGATCTTCATGATGCAATATCACTGACATAATGTGCCATCATCACTACCTAACATTCCATGTATAATGACACAGAACTACCAGGAAATCAGATCAACGTCTGCTGAGACTCCTGGGTAGAACATTGTGAGGGCCTTCACATTTTGGAAAGAAAGCAACACTAAATTAAGAAAAAACATAGGCAGCAGGTGTAAGAGGAAGGTTATTGGATACAACATGCTTTAACCCCTTCACCCCCGGGCCATTTTCCGTTTTTGCATTTTCGTTTTTTGCTCCCCTTCTTCCCAGAGCCATAACATTTTTCTTTTTCTGTCACTATGGCCACGTGAGGGCTTATTTTTTTGAGGGACAAGTTGTACTTTTGAACGACACCATTGGTTTTACCATATCTTGTACTGGAAGACGGGGAAAAAATTCCAAGTGCGGTGAAATTGCAAAAAAAGTGCAATTCCACAGTTGTTGTTTGTTTGTTCTTTTACCATGTTCACTAAATGCTAAAACTGACCTTCCATTATTATTCTCCAGGTCATTATGAGTTTGTAGATATCAAACATGTATAGGTTCTTTTTTATTTAACCCCTTAACCCCCGAGGGTGGTTTGCACGTTAATGACCAGGCCAATTTTTACAATTCTGACCACTGTCACTTTATGAGGGAATTACTCTGGAACGCTTCAACGGATCCCCCTGATTCTGGGATTGTTTTTTCGTGACATATTGTACTTCATGATTTTGGTAAAATTTCTTCGATATCACTTGCGTTTATTTGTGGAAAAAACGGAAATTTGGCGAAAATTTTGCAATTTTCAAAATTTTTATTTTTATGCCCTTAAATCAGAGAGATATGTCACACAAAATACTTAATAAATAACATTTCCCACATGTGTACTTTACATCAGCACAATTTTGGAACCAAAATTTTTTTTTGTTAGGGAGCTACAAGGGTTAAAAGTTGACCAGCGATTTCTCATTTTTCCAACAAAATTTGAAAACCATTTTTTTAGGGACCACATCACATTTGAAGTCACTTTGAGAGGTCTTTATGACAGAAAATACCCAAAAGTGACACCATTCTAAAAACTGCACCCCTCAAGGTGCTCAAAACCACATTCAAGAACTTTATTAACCCTTCAGGTGCTTCAGAGGAATTTTTTGAATGTGGAAGAAAAAAATGAACATTTAACTTTTTTCACAAAAATGTTACTTTAGACTAAATTTTTCTTATTTTCACAGGGGTAACAAGAAAAAATGGACCCCCAAATTTGTTGTGCAATTGCCCCTGGGCACGCAGATACACCATATGTGGGGAAAAAACACTGTTTGGGCGCACGGCAGGGCTCGGAAGGGAAGGAGCGCCATTTGACTTTTTGATTGTAAAATTTGCTTGAATAATTAGCGGACACCATGTTGCGTTTGGAGAGCCCCTGTGTGTCTAAACATTGGAGCTCCCCCACAAGTGACCCCATTTTGGAAACTATACTCCCCAAGGCACCTATCTAGATGCATAGTGAGCACTTGAAACCCCCAGGTGCTTCACAAATTGATTCGTAAAAATGAAAAACTGGAAAAAAAAACACTTTTTCATTTTTACAAATCAATTTGTGAAGCACCTGGGGGTTCCAAGTGCTCACTATGCATCTAGATAGGTGCCTTGGGGGGTCTAGTTTCCAAAATGGGGTCACTTGTGGGGGAGCTCCAATGTTTAGGCACGCAGGGGCTCTCCAAACGCAACATGGCGTCCGCTAACAATTTGAGCCGATTTTCCATTCAATTTGTTAGCTTACACCATGTCGTGTTTGGAGAGCCCCTGATGTGCCTAAACAGTGGAGCTCCCCCACAAGTGACCCCATTTTGGAAACTATACCCCTCAAGGATTTTTAGTAAGGTGTATAGTGAACATTTTGAACCCAGAGGTACGACACAAAATTTGATAACATTAGGTCATCATATTGAATAAGTTGTCATTACTCTTGAGCGCAAGTGCTCGCTACTTGAGTTTGCATCGGGTACTCAGGTATGCACCATGTACTGCGTGTGCTCGAGTGACATGCTCGAGTCCCTGCCCCGCATGTTTCATGGTTATTAGACACCCAAAAAAAAACATGCGGGGATCGCTCGTGCATGGCAGGCAATCCCCGCAAAGTTTTTTTGGTCGCGAAGCATATGGGGTGGAGACTCGAGCATGTCACTCAAATACCCACGATACTCAATGCATACCAGAGCACCCGATGCAAACGCAAGTAGCGAGCACTTGCGCTCAACACTAGTCGCCATATCGTCAACTTTTTTTCTTACTTTTGAAAAAAATCCTAACCCCAACCCTAACCCCAACCCCAGCCCTAACCCTAGCCCAACCCTAACCCGAGAGTTTATTTTTTACGCCGTTCCTTGTGCGGTATAAGTGATTAGACGACTTTATTCTTCGGGTCGGTGCGATTACAGTGATACCAGAATCATATCGGATTTTTATGACTGACAGCTGTCACACAATAAAAGACGCATTTTTTGTAAAATCAAGTTTTTGCATCGCCATATTTTGAGAGCTATAATTTTTCCATATTTTGGCAGACAGTCATGTGACGGCTTGTTTTTTGCGGGATGAGTTGACGTTGTTATTGGTGCCATTTTCAGGCACGTGACATTTTTTGATCGCTTTCTATTCCGATTTTTGGGAGGCAGAATAAACAAAAACCAACAATTCAGGAATTGTTTTTTTTGTTTTTTTTTATTGATAAGGCAGCTTTATTCTTTGGGTCAGTACGTTTACAGCAGTACCACATTTATATCGTTTTTCTATGTTTTGCACTTTTACATAATAAAAGCAATTTTATAGAAAAAAATATTTTTTAGCATAGCTTTATTCTGAGAGCTATAACTTTTTTATTTTTCGGCTGATGGAGCTGTATGGCAGCTTGTTTTTTGCGGGACGAGATGACGTTTTCAGCGGTACCATTTTTATTTATATTTGTATTTTTGATCGCGTGTTATTCCATTTTTTGTTTGGCGGTATGGTGATAAAGCATTGTTTTTTGCTTCGTTTTTTATTTTTTATTTTTACCGTGTTCACTGAAGGAGTTAACTAGTGGGACAGTTTTATAGGTCAGGTTGTTCCGGACGCGGCGATACCAAATATGTGTACTTTTATTGTTGTTTTTTTTTATAATAATAATATTTATTGATGGGTACATTATATTTTTATTTTTGGTGGATTATTTTTTTAATTTTTTTTTAAATATTTTTACAATTTTTTTTCATTTTTTTTTTCACTTTCTGACAGTTTTTACACTTTTTTACTCTGTCCCACTCTGGGACTTTCACTTTTTTTATTCTGATCGCCTGCACAGCATAGGGATGGAGCACCATCCCTGTGCCGTGCAGGCTGTCAGCGCTGGACAGGGAGAAGATAGTTTGGAGATGCACTGCGCATGTCCAAAAAATCTTCCTGCTGTCTGGTGACCCGGATGTTGTCATGACGACATGCCGACTGCTGGGCGGTGCTCATAGCATCCTGGCAATGACAATTGCAGGGATTTCCTGCAGACCCTAGGTTATCATGCCAACCATCGGCGACCCACGGTCACGTGACACGGGTGCCAATGGGCGAGACTATTGAAGTCCTTCTGCCACAGCCTTGTTAAATGCCGCTGTCAGAGATTGGCTTCGGCATTTATCATGTTAACGGCCACAGGTGGATTGCGATTCCACCCGCGGCTGTTAGGAGCACATGACAGCTGATCAGAGCAGCTGTCATGTCCCCGGATAGATGCGGGCTCACTGCCGGAGCCCATGCCAAAGGGAGAGACACGACATGTGCCATACATGTACCGCACATGTTGGTAAGGGGTCAAAGGGAATCTTTCAGCAGGTTTTTGCTACCGCATCTGAGAGCAGCCTGTTGTAGATAAAGAGAAGCTGAATCCAACGATGTATCACTTAGATTACTGGGTGCCGCCGTTCTCACACAATCAGAGCTTTTAGATTTAGAATGAAGCAGAGTTGAGAAAGCTAATCCCGCTTGGAGGAAAAAACGAAAGCACAAAAACATAAAGGGGTTAAAATCTACTGAGACAAACCTCCTGTACAAGTGTCCCAATCTGGTTTTTATTTTAACTACTCGCTTTGGTTTTTAACTGGCTTTGGTTGACGTCTCCATGATGTTAGATTCCCTGGGACACATATCTCATGTGTCCTTCTTAAAAAGTACCTCCTTTTGATGCTGGTACTATTCAGACACTGGATAATATTATTTTTCATTTGCATATTTAAAGGGAATATGTCAGCAAGTTTTTGTTATGTAATCTGAAGACAGCATGAGGTAGGGTTTAAAACACAGTTTTCAGGGATGCCTCTCTTATCAAGTGCTGAGGTTTTATTTGCTTCCAATGATTGTTTCAGCTCCAGGAGCTTATCATTGCTGTGAGTAGCTGGTCCTGTGAGCCCTGGTCTGACATCATACAGTCAGTGCCTGATACAAGCTGCTCATGAATCGCTGTGAGTAGCTGGTCCTGTGAGCCCTGGTCTGACATCATACAGTCAGTGCCTGATACAAGCTGCTCATGAATCGGGCATCATGTGTCAGCTGTCAGGTTCTCTTTAAGCCACAAGGAAAAAAAGTAACAGTATTAGTATTTTTTGCTCAACACACTGTAAAAATAATGGAAGTTAAAAAGTAGTATGTACCCCCAAATAGTTTTAATTAAAAGTACAACTCATACCCCCCTTCCAACCACAAAAAAGCAAAAAAAAAAAACTACCACAGCTCTGTTTACAACAAATAAACAAATTATGGCCTTGCAGTGTAGCAATTTAAAAAAAAACTAAAATTAATGTGTCATAAAATCCCAATGTAATCTGTTACTAAAACAAAAAGGAAGAAAAAATTTAAAACATCAACCCATAATGCTAAATAAATAAGCAACCTTTATGCAGCTTCCACTGACAAGATAATAAAAAAGTTTTTGCCTTGGAATATGACAGTTCAGCTTACGATTATTTTTCAGTGGTGCAGTAGTAGTAGTATCTTCAGGGAGAACATAATTCTATCTGCTTGTCAGAAAAGTGTCCAATCCATTGTGCACAGTCAAAAATGTGTGTTCTTCAGGTCAGAAGGAGTGTATTAAATATGGTAGACATTCTGTCAAAATCATTTATAGACTGTGGCCTATTTTAGATTTTGACATGTATAAAGTGGAAGGGCGGCATTAGAAGCGTCACTTAAGACGAGGGGCATTCTTTGCATTGGCTCGAGGTCAGCCAGAGCATTGCTGAGGTTACACATCTGCTATATTATACATGGATATTTCACTTACTATGTGTAAAACATCAGCATCGGGAACATTACACCACCAGGATGTGGAGTTACTTACTGTCCTAGTGCTGTAGTTTAGTTTTAGGGTATGTGCACACGATGCAGAAATGCTCAGGATTTTTTCCTGAGCGTTTCTGCATCTCTCTGGCAGGAAAAAACGCATGCGGATTGTACATGCGGATTGTACATGCGGTTTCCTGCCAGGAACATGCGGAAATGAAGCGGTCTTCACTTTCATTTCCGCATGCGGGTTGACAAGCGCTTCCCAAGCGATTTTAGCATCACTTGGAAAGTGCTTGTCAACTTCACACTATATAAATCCATGCAACCGGCATGGATTTATATAGTGTGTGAATGTCAAAAAATAAAAAATAAATCTATACTTTACCCTCTGATGGCCCCCGGTGTCCTGCTTCATCGGTCCCGGCTGCCGGCAGTGAAGACTTTAGGACCTTCCGACGTCAGCGTCACGTGACCCGTCACATGACTCTGACGTCAGCTAAGGTCCTTCATTCAACCGCGAAGTGCCCGGGAAGCCGGCAGGACGCAGCGCGGGCCGTCAGAAGGTGAGAATATATGTATTTTTTATTTTATTCTTTTTTTTTTAATGGTACCTGGGTCTGGATGAGAGTTCTGTCATCCACACCCGGGTACCATCCGCACATTAGACCGCATGAAAAGCGCATCAACATATACAGTGATGCGGATTCCATGCGGTCTAATGCAAGTCAATGGCGGCAAAAGAGCAGCGTATCCGCAAAATTAATTGACATGCTGCGGATTTTTGACCGCAGCGTTTACGCTGCGGAAAAATCCGCATCATGGGCACAGCACATGCGGATTTCCATTGGGGAACATTGCTGCCCTTCTACCATGCGTTTTTCATGCGTTTCCGCGGCGTTTACGCAACTGCAAAAACGCCGCGGAAACGCATGAAAAACGCATCGTGTGAACTCAGCCTTATTATAGAAAACGTTCTTTCTAATTTTTCTCATGAGATTTGTACAAATCGCCGGCATTGTCACCTTGTTGGCACTATTACTTATGGCAAAAGCTGTGCTCTAATTATACTGTTAATTACATAACGATAGTGGTCGCATTACATGACTTCTCATTTGAAAGAATTGAGTGTAAATAAAATTTTAATACAGTTTATGTAATTTTGGTCACAAATGGTTGCATTTAATTCTTGATACAGTTACACCCATCTAAACATTTGTAACCCTCCCCCTCCAACACTAGTACCCATAGTGACTAGTAATAGTGCCTGCAATGCTAATGTCAAAATAGTTGCCACAAAGCTACATTCATGATACTGTCCTCAGAGCCAGCCTGGAGGTAAAGCACCACATGTGCTGATCTTCTGCTCCAAACAGTTCCTTCTGCGCTGTCAGCAGCCAGGAAGTTACATACAAGTATCACAATAGTGGCCTGTACATGTAATTTACACTTTCTGCGTTGATCTCTGTCGCATGAGATTGATGCAAAAGGAAAATGTAACGAGAGTGCTCTTAGTGATCCCACATGACATATCTGTTAAAGGCAGTGGCGTAACTAAAGTCCGATGGGCCCCGATGCAAGATTTGGACATGGACCCCTCCCCCATCATGGTGTGTGTATATATATATATATATATATATATATATATATATATATATATAATGTCCTCCATCCAGGTTTATACAGTGCTGGCCAAAAGTATTGGCACCCCTGCAATTCTGTCAGATAATACTCAGTTTCTTCCTGAAAATGATTGCAATCACAAATTCTTTGGTATTATTATCTTCATTTAATTTGTCTTCAATGAAAAAAACACAAAAAGAATTGTCCTAAAGCCAAATTGGATATAATTCCACACCAAACCTAAAAAAGGGGGTGGACAAAAGTATTGGCACCCTTTGAAAAATCATGTGATGCTTCTCTAATTCGTGTAATTAACAGCACCTGTAACTTACCTGTGGCACCTAACAGGTGTTGGCAATTACTAAATCACACTTGTAGCCAGTTAACATGGATTAAAGTTGACTCAACCTCTGTCCTGTGTCCTTGTCTGTACCACATTGAGCATGGAGAAAAGAAAGAAGACCAAAGAGTCTGAGGACTTGAGAAACCAAATTGTGAGGAAGCATGAGCAATCTCAAGGCTACAAGTCCATCTCCAAAGACCTGAATGTTCCTGTGTCTTCCGTGCGCAGTGTCATCAAGAAGTTTAAAGCCCATGGCACTGTGGCTAACCTCCCTAGATGTGGACGGAAAAGAAAAATTGATGAGAGATTTTAACGCAAGATTGTGCGGATGGTGGATAAAGAACCTCGACTAACATCCAAACAAGTTCAAGCTGCCCTGCTGTCCGAGGGTACAACAGTGTCAACCCGTACTATCCGTCGACGTCTGAATGAAAAGGGACTGTATGGTAGGATGCCCAGGAAGACCCCACTTCTTACCCCGAGACATAAAAAAGCCAGGCTGGAGTTTGCCAAAACTTACCTGAGAGCCTAAAACGTTTTGGAAGAATGTTCTCTTGTCAGATGAGACAAAAGTAGAGCTTTTTGGGAAAAAGCATCAACATAGAGTGTAAAGGAAAAAAAAAGAGGCATTCAAAGAAAAGAACTCGGTCCTTACAGTCAAACATGGCGGAGGTTCCCTGATGTTTTGGGGTTGCTTTGCTGCCTCTGGCACTGGACTGCTTGACCGTGTGCATGGCATTATGAAGTCTGAAGACTACCAGCAAATTGTGCAGCATAATGTAGGGCTCAGTGTGAGAAAGCTGGGTCTCCCTCAGAGGTCATGGGTCTTCCAGCAGGACAATGACCCAAAACACACTTCCAAAAGCACTATAAAATGGTTTTAGAGAAAGCACTGGAGACTTCTAAGGTGGCCAGCAATGAGTCCAGACCTGAATCCCATAGAACACCTGTGGAGAGATCTCAAAATGGCAGTTTGGAGAAGACACCCTTCAAATATCAGGGACCTGGAACAGTTTGCCAAAGAAGAATGGTCTACAATTCCAGCAGAGCATTGTAAGAAACTCATTGATGGTTACCGGAAGCGGTTGTTCGCAGTTATTTTGGCTAAAGGTTGTGCAACCAAGTATTAGGCTGAGGGTGCCAATACTTTTGTCCGGCCCTTTTTTGGAGTTTTGTGTGAAATGATCAATGATTTGATTTTTGCTTCATTCTCTTTTGTGTTTTTTCCTTTCAAGCAAATTAAATGAAGAGAATAATACCAAAGAATTTGTGATTGCAATCATTTTCAGGAAGAAACTGAGTATTATCTGACAGAATTGCAGGGGTGTCAATACTTTTGGCCAGCACTGTATGTCTGTCTTCCTGGCTCCATCCTGGTATATATACAGCCATGGCCAAAGGTGTTGACACCCTTGAAATTGTTCCAGAAAATGAAGTATTTCTCCCAGAAAATGATTGCAATTCCACACAGGTTTATTTCCTTTGTGTGTATTGGAATAACACAAAAACAACAGAGTAAAAAAAGGCAAATTGGACATAATTTCACACAAAACCCCAAAAATTAACTGGACAAAATTGTTGGCACCCTCAACTTAATATTTGGTTGAACACCCTTTGGAATAATAACTGCAATCAATCGCTTCCTTTAACCATCAACAAGCTTCTTACACCTCTCTGCTGGAATCTTGGACTCTTCTTTTGCAAACTGCTCCAGGTCTCTCATATTTGAAGACGCCTTCTCCCAACAGCAATTTTAAGATCTCTCCACAGGTGTTTAACAGGATTTAGATCCGGACTCATTGCTGGTCTCCAGTGTTTTGTTTCCATCTATTTCTGGGTGCTTCTTGAAGTACACTGCTCAAAAAAATAAAGGGAACACTCAAATAACACATCCTAGTTCTGAATGAATGAAATATTCTCATTGAATACTTTGTTCTGTACAAAGTTGAATGTGCTGACAACAGAATCACACGAAAATCATCAATGGAAATCAAATTTATTAACCAATGGAGACCTGGATTTGGAGTCAGCCCCAAAATTAAAGTGGAAAACACACTACAGGCTGATCTAACTTTGATGTAATGTCCTTAAAAACAGTCAAAATGAGGCTCAGTATTGTGTGTGGCCTCCACGTGCCTGTATGACCTCCGTACAACGCCTGGGCATGCTCCTGATGAGGTTACGGATGGTCTCCTGTGGAATCTCCTCCCAGACCTGGACTAAAGCATCCGCCAACTCCTGGAAAGTCTGTGGTGCAACGTGCCGTTGGTGGATGGAGCGAGACATGATGTCCCAGATGTGCTCAATCAGATTCAGGTCTGGGGAATGGGCGGGCCAGTCCACAGCTTCAATGCCTTCATCTTGCAGGAACTGCTGACACACTCCAGCCACATGAGGTCTGGCATTGTCCTGCATTAGGAGGAACCAAGGGCCAACTGCACCAGCATATGGTCTCACAAGGGGTCTGAGGATCTCATCTCGGTACCTAATGGCAGTCAGGCTACCTCTGGCGAGCACAAAGAAATGCCACAGAACACCAGGATTGGCAAAGTCTCCACTGGCGCCTTGTGCTCTTCACAGATGAAAGTAGGTTCACACTGAGCACATGTGACTGACGTGTCAGAGTCTGGAGACGCTGTGGAGAGCGATCTGCTGCCTGCAACATCCTTCAGCATGACCGGTTTGGCAGTGGGTCAGTAATGGTTTGGGGTGGCATTTCTTTGGAGGGCCGCACAGCCCTCCATGTGCTCGCCAGAGGTAGCCTGACTGCCAATAGGTACCGAGGTGAGATCCTCAGACCCCTTGTGAGACCATATGCTGGTGCAGTTGGCCCTGGGTTCCTCCTAATGCAGGACAATGCCAGACCTAATGTGGCTGGAGTGTGTCAGCAGTTCCTGCAAGAGGAAGGCATTGAAGCTATGGACTGGCCCGCCCGTTCCCCAGACCTGAATCCGATTGAGCACATCTGGGACATCATGTCTCGCTCTATCCACCAACGACACGTTGCACCACAGACTGTCCAGGAGTTGGCGGATGCTTTAGTCCAGGTCTGGGAGGAGATCCCACAGGAGACCATCCGCAACCTCATCAGGAGCATGCCCAGGCATTGTAGGGAGGTCATATGGGCACGTGGAGGCCACTCACCATACTGAGCCTCATTTTGACTTGTTTTAAGGACATTACATCAAAGTTGGATCAGCCTGTAGTGTGTTTTTTTCACTCCAAATTCAGGCCTCCATTAGCTAATAAATTTGCTTTCCATTGATAATTTTTGTGTGATTTTGTTGTCAGCACATTCAACTTTGTACAGAACAAAGTATGTGAGAATATTTAATTCATTCAGATCTAGGATGTGTTATTTGAGTGTTTCCTTTATTTTTTTGAGCAATGTATATCGCATGGTATACATCTCTTTGCAGTGTCTCCCTGTAATAGGAAAGTGCCATCTGCTGCGCCGCTTTTCTATGTGAGGTGATGGGGAATATGCCGCTAACCATCACGCACCATTAACCGTTTGCATGACACTAACATTCTAATTACAGTCGCTGTTCTGTTTCAATAACAATATATATGGCAGTGCACTGCATGGACATTGCGAACACTAGTTGCCCGCAGTACTAACCACCAGCCAAATAGGTCACTATTTCTCCTCTATAGACTCTTGTTGGAACTTGTGTACAGGACATACAGTCATGGCCGAAAGTGTTGGCACCCTTGAATTTTTTCCATAAAATTAAGTATTTCTCCCAGAAAATTATTGCAATTACACATGTTTTGTTATACACATGTTTAATTTCTTTGTGTGTATTGGAACAACACAAAAAAATCTGAGAAAAAAAGGTAAATTGGACATCATTTTACACAAAATCCGCAAAATGGGATGGACAAAATTGTTGGCACCTTTCCAAAATTGTGGGTAAACAACTTTGTTTCAAGTAAATGATGCTCGTTCAAACTTACCTGTGGCAAGTAACAGGTGTGGGCAATATGAAAATCACACCTGAAACCAGATAAAAAGGAAGAAAACAACTCAGTGTTTGCATTGTGTCTGTGTGTGCCACACTAATTGTTGAACAATATCAACAATCTCAAGGTTACAAGCACATCTCCAGAGATCTTGATGTTCCTTTGTCCACGGTGCGCAACATAATCAAGAAGTTTACAACCCATGGTACTGTAGCTAATCTCCCTGCGCGTGGATGGCAGAGAAAAATTGATGAAAAGTTGCAATGTTGATAGTTCGGATGGTGGATAAGCAGCCCCAATCAAGTTTCAATTAAATTGAAGCTGTATTGCTGGCACAGGGTGCATCAGTGTCAGCGCAAACTGTCTGTCGACATTTGAATAAAATGAAAAGCTATGGCTGGAGACCCAGGAGGACCCAATGCTGACAAAGAGTCATGAAAAATGTACGTAAATAAGCCAAAATTCTTCTGGTTAAGCGTCTTGTGGACAGATTAGACCAAGACAGAGCTGTTTGTTAAAGCACATCATTCTACTGTTTACCAAAAAACTGAATGAGAAAAGAACACAGAACCTACAGTCAAATATGGTGGAGGTTCAAAAATGTTTTGGGGTTGTTTTGCTGCATCTGGCACTGGATGCCTTCACTGTGTGCAAGACATTATGAAATCTGAAGACTACTAAAGGATTTTTGGTCGCAATGTAGTGCCCAGTGTCAGAAAGCTGAGTTTGCATCCTAGGTCAAGGGTCTTCCAGCAGGACAATGACCCCAAACTTAGTTCAAGGAGCACCCAGAAATGGATGGAAGCAAAGTGCTGGAGAGTTTTGAAGTAGCCAGCAATGAGTCCTGCTCTAATTCCCATTCAACAACTGTGAAGAGATCTTAAAATTGCTGTTGGGAGAAGACTCCCTTCAAATATGAGAAACCTATAGCAGTTTTCAAAAGAAGAGTGATCCAAAATTCCAGTTGAGAGGTGTAAGAAGCTTGTTGATGTTTATAGGAAGTGATTGATTGCAGTTATTTATTCGAAAGAGGGTGTGCAACCAAATATTAAGTTGAGGGTGCCAACAATTTTGTCTGGCCTTTTGGGGTTTTAAATGATGTCCAATATAGCTTTATTCCTCGTTTTTTTGTGTTGTTTCAATACACACAAAGGAAATAAACGTGTGTATAACAAAACATGTGTAATTGCAATAATATTCTGGGAGAAATTTTTTGGAACAATTTCAAGGGTGCCAACACTTACAGCCTTGACTGTATGTAGATAGATAGATAGATAGATGTAACGGGTCTGGGAGGTGGAACCTCTGAGCAACTATACAAAGGGGCAGTCCTTGTAAGGAAGCGGGTGGCTCCCAGGGAAGGCGGGCAGGTAGTCACGGCAAGTGACAGGGATAGTCTCTGGGTAGAAGGGCAGGAAGTCACGGCAAGTGACGGGGACAGTCTCTTGACAGGCGGATGGTCACGGCAAGTGACAGCAGGGTAAGAGTCTCTAGACGGGCAGGTGGTCACGGCAAGTGACAGCAGGGAAAGAGTCTCTAGACGGGCAGGTGGTCACGGCAAGTGACAGCAGGGAAAGAGTCTCTAGATAGGCTAGCAGGCAGGTAGCAGGTGAGCGCTCCCAGGTGAGCGGGCAAGAGTCTCTGGACAGGCAGGTGGTCACGGCAAGTGACGGCAGAGCCTCCAAGTAGGCTAGCAGGCAGGTAGCAGGTGAGCGCTCCCAGGTGAGCGGGCAAGAGTCTCTGGACAGGCAGGTGGTCACGGCAAGTAACGGCAGAGCCTCCAGGTAGGCTAGCAGGCAGGTAGCAGGTGAGTGCTCCCAGGTTAGCGGGCGAGAGTCTCTGGACAGGCAGGTGGTCACAGCAAGTGACGGCTAAGCCTCCAGGTAGGCTAGCAGGTAGGTAGCAGGTAAGCGCTCCCAAGTGAGCGAGTAAGAGTCTCTGGACAGGCAGGTGGTCACAGCAAGTGACGGCTAAGCTTCCAGGTAGGCTAGCAGGTAGGTAGCAGGTGGGCGCTCCCAGGTGAGCGAGTAAGAGTCTCTGGACAGGCAGGCAGGTATCAGGCAGGTATCTGGCAGGTACTTCCTGGTCCGCAGGCAGACTGATCCATAGACAGACTGGCAGGAGCTGGTAGGCAGACTGTCGGACCACAGGATAGCAGGCAGGTAAGCAGATATCAGGCAGGTATCAGGCAGGAATCTGGCAGGTGACTGGCAGGTAACTGGTAACGGGACCTGAGGGCTGAAGCAGAGTTGAAAGGCTTTGCAACAACATTGCTCGGGCACCTCCATTTTGGAGGAGGTGCCTTATATATGGTGAGGTCCTCCGGCCATTGGCCGGGGACTCCTTAGGACGGCGCGCGCGGCCCCTTTAAGAGAGGGGGAGCGCGTGCGCTCCCTAAGTACAGAGGCCGGGAAGCAGGGCGCGCTGCCAGCAGAGCGGGAGGAAGACGCCGGGCACGGAGCGGAGAGGTGAGGGGAACGGCGTCCCTGCCTAGCAGGATGCAGGGACGCCGACGCTACAGTACCCCCCCTTTAGGCCCCCCCTTTTTTAGGCCAGACAGAAATTTATCAAGGATGAGCGGGGCATGGATGTTCTCCTGGGGCTCCCATGTTCTCTCCTCAGGACCAAACCCCTTCCAATCAACTAGAAAAAAGGTCCTTCCTCTTACCCTTTTGGTGGCCAGAATGTTCTCTACCTCAAACTCGTTTTCAGCGGAAACCGGAGCAGGAGGCGTACCTGTAGACTTGGAAAAAGAGTTAAGTACCACGGGTTTGAGTAGAGATACATGGAAGGAGTTAGGAATCCGCAAATTGGCCGGGAGTTTCAATTTATAGGCCACCGGGTTGATTTGTTTGATAACTTCCAGTGGGCTGATAAACCGAGGCCCTAACTTGTAGGAAGGAATCTTGAGCCGGACATATTTGGACGAGAGCCAGACCTTATCTCCAGGACGGAATCTGTTTTTTCATCCGCTCGGATGACTGAAGAAGTGTGGATCTGGTACTTTCCCAAATGGAGGAAAATTCGTTAATGAGAGATTCCGCAGCCGGTTTGTCCACCGAGGCGGAGACGGGAAACGGGATCCGAGGATGCTGACCGAAGACTACAAAAAACGGGGATTTGGAGGAAGATTCGCTCTCGTGATTATTGTAAGAAAATTCGGCCCACGGTAAAAGATCCACCCAGTCGGAATGGTGAGCATTAACAAAGTGCCGGAGGTAACTGGTTAAAATTTGGTTGATCCGTTCTACTTGGCCATTGGACTGTGGGTGATAAGCAGAAGAAAAGTCCAAGGTGACCCCCAGCAGGTTACACATGGCTCGCCAAAAACGAGAGGTTAACTGAACCCCTCGGTCGGATACGATGTGGAGAGGAAGACCATGAGGACGGAAGACATGATGGATAAAGTCTTTAGCTAACTCTGATGCAGACGGGAGACCCTGCAGGGGAATAAAGTGAGCCATTTTGGAAAAGCGGTCAGCGACCACCCATATGACCATACACCCGGCAGAGACAGGGAGGTCCGTTATAAAGTCCATAGCTATATGCTGCCACGGGGCAGCAGGTACAGGAAGAGGAAGAAGACGGCCGGCTGGCAGATGTCTCGGAACCTTGTTGCGGGCGCAGGACACACAGGCTGAAACAAAGTCTATTACGTCCTTGTGCAGGGTAGGCCACCAGTAATGCCGGGTAATAAGCTGGAGGGTCTTTCTCTGACCGGCGTGGCCAGCTAGCTTGGACGAGTGTCCCCAGTGTAGAACCTTCTCACGATCAGGAACAGTTACGAACGTCTTACCGGGTGGAAGACGATTTAGATTCACGGGGGCCACCTGCATTACTTTGGCGGGGTCGATGATGTGTTTAGGCTCCTCCTCAAGATCAGAGACCAAAAAGGATCGGGATAAGGCATCAGCTTTGATCTTTTTGTCAGCCGGGCGAAAATGAAGAATGAAATTAAAGCGGGCGAAGAACAAGGACCACCGGGCTTGGCGCGGGTTAAGTCTCTGGGCACTCTGGAGGTAAGCCAAGTTCTTGTGGTCCGTGTAAATTATTACCGGGTGAAGAGCCCCCTCGAGCAGGTAACGCCACTCCTCCAGTGCCAGCTTAATGGCCAACAATTCTCGGTCTCCTATAGAATAATTGCGCTCAGAAGAGGAGAAGAGTTTGGAGAAGAAGCCGCAAGTTACCATTCTTCCGGAAGACGACTTTTGGTTAAGTACTGCTCCGGCTCCGGAGGAGGAAGCATCGACTTCTAGAAAGAATTGTTTGTTTCCGTCCGGACGATGCAGCACAGGGGCGGAGGAAAAAGCTCATTTTAAGGAAAGGAAGGCCTCCTCTGCTTCGGGCGGCCTTTCTATGGGATTAGCGCCCTTACGGGTGAGTGCCGAGATAGGGGCAGTCTGGGAAGAGAAGTGCGGAATGAAGAGGCGGTAGTAGTTGGCAAAGCCCAGGAACCACTGAATAGCCTTCAACCCCTCTGGTCGGGGCCACTTCTGGATGGCAGACAGTTTCTCAGGGTCCATTTGTAGGCCGGTCTGAGAGATTATGTAGCTAGCCCAGAAACGGAAGCGAGGTCTGCTCAAAGAGGCACTTCTCATATTTAGCGTAGAGGTGGTTCTGCCTGAGCCTGAGCAGGACCTGACGAACGTCCCTCCGGTGAGTGAGAAGATCCGGAGAGAAGACCAAGATGTCGTCCAGGTACACCACCACGCAGGAGTAGAGAAGGTCACGGAAGATGTCATTGACCAACTCTTGAAAGACGGCGGGAGCGTTACAGAGACCGAAGGGCATTACAAGATATTCATAGTGGCCGTCCCGGGAGTTGAAAGCCGTCTTCCATTCATCCCCCTGACGGATACGGACCAGATTATACGCCCCACGGAGGTCCAGCTTGGTGAAGATTCTAGCCCCCCTCAGACTTTCAAATAATTCAGGAATGAGTGGAAGGGGGTATTTATTCTTCACTGTGATCTGGTTAAGGCCTCTATAGTCTATACAGGGACGGAGTGAGCCGTCCTTCTTTTTGACGAAGAAGAAGCCTGCTCCCGCTGGGGAGGTAGATTTCCGGATAAATCCCCGGGCAGATTCTCCTCAATATATTCAGACATGGACCGGGTCTCAGCAGCGGACAAAGGGTAAATACGCCCACGGGGAGGAGTAGCGCCGGGCATTTATGCATATAGCATTTATGCATACTTTATCGAAGTGCCATAATTTAGCAAAGTGCCCTGGCAGTTAGAAAATGGCATTGCTAATATTCATCTTTCTTCTCTTCTTACAGGTATATATTTTTCACTGCTTGTGTGATCTGTCCTGAAAACTGCATTATATCTCCATGCAATGCTCTGCAGCCTATCAATTTCTGGTATATATTTTTCACTGCTTGTGTGATCTGTCCTGAAAACTGCATTATATCTCCATGCAATGCTCTGCAGCCTATCAATTTCTGGTATATATTTTTCACTGCTTGTGTGATCTGTCCTGAAAACTGCATTATATCTCCATGCAATGCTCTGCAGCCTATCAATTTCTGGTATATATTTTTCACTGCTTGTGTGATCTGTCCTGAAAACTGCATTATATCTCCATGCAATCCTTTGCAGCCTATCAATTTCTGGTATATATTTTTCACTGCTTGTGTGATCTGTCCTGAAAACTGCATTATATCTCCATGCAATGCTCTGCAGCCTATCAATTTCTGGTATATATTTTTCACTGCTTGTGTGATCTGTCCTGAAAACTGCATTATATCTCCATGCAATGCTCTGCAGCCTATCAATTTCTGGTATATATTTTTCACTGCTTGTGTGATCTGTCCTGAAAACTGCATTATATCTCCATGCAATGCTCTGCAGCCTATCAATTTCTGGTATATATTTTTCACTGCTTGTGTGATCTGTCCTGAAAACTGCATTATATCTCCATGCAATGCTCTGCAGCCTATCAATTTCTGGTATATATTTTTCACTGCTTGTGTGATCTGTCCTGAAAACTGCATTATATCTCCATGCAATGCTCTGCAGCCTATCAATTTCTGGTATATATTTTTCACTGCTTGTGTGATCTGTCCTGAAAACTGCATTATATCTCCATGCAATGCTCTGCAGCCTATCAATTTCTGGTATATATTTTTCACTGCTTGTGTGATCTGTCCTGAAAACTGCATTATATCTCCATGCAATGCTCTGCAGCCTATCAATTTCTGGTATATATTTTTCACTGCTTGTGTGATCTGTCCTGAAAACTGCATTATATCTCCATGCAATGCTCTGCAGCCTATCAATTTCTGGTATATATTTTTCACTGCTTGTGTGATCTGTCCTGAAAACTGCATTATATCTCCATGCAATGCTCTGCAGCCTATCAATTTCTGGTATATATTTTTTCACTCCTCTAGCTTTTTTATTCCATGATACTTAAAGGTCATCACACTTACTTTAAGAGTTCATGATCCATGCCGAGTTTACTAGTCTGTTTTTTTTTTTTTTTTTTTTCCCTGCACTTTATGGTCTCCTGTTGCCTTTTAAGCTAGTGATTGATTGTTAATGAGTTAAATCTGTGCAGATCTAAGCAGATACGTCCCTATATATTGAGACTTAGTTAAGGGGAGGCATTTATGCATATAGCATTTATGCATACTTTATCGAAGTGCCATAATTTAGCAAAGTGCCCTGGCAGTTAGAAAATGGCAGTTGGACAGGGCAGGAGACAGGTAAGACATGCAAGACAAACCAACAAACTTGCTTCCAGGTCATCTTTTTGGCAAACAGTATTCACCATTTGTATCTGTGCCATTTATACTCTGGTTGCTACAATCATCCACATTCACCGTTCACCCACAAATGCGGCACACTTCATCCATATTAATCCCTCACTCCTCTCTTCTCCTATGTACAGTTGTCATGCTCTCTTCACAATGTTATACCACGCAGATCCATTCATTCCCACCATACAACGCAGGAAACGCTCTCACAAATCACTCAATCATCTACTCACTCTCTGTATCTTCCTTCTATTAGTCGCAGGTGATATTTCTCCCAACCCAGGACCCTCCAGTAATAATAACACTAACTCTTTCCCTGTTACATTCAGAAACCCTGCTAATCTCATTAATATTCCCTGCATATCTTCTGTCTCATTCAACTGTGCCCTTTGGAATGCACGCTCAGCTTGTAATAAACTCTCTTACATCCATGACTTTTTCCTCTCTAATTCCCTCAACCTTCTGGCTCTCACTGAAACCTGGATCCAGCAGTCGGACACCACCGCCGCTGCAGCTCTCTCCTATGGTGGCCTACATTTCTCTCATACCCCGCGACCTGACAACAGATCAGGTGGAGGTGTTGGTCTGCTTCTTTCAACAAAATGTACTTTTCAGGTTATCCCCCCTGTACCCTCCCTTATCTTCCCGTCCTTTGAGGCCCACACAGTCAGACTCTACCGGCCCTTCTCCCTGCGAGTGGCGGTTGTCTATCGCCCCCCAGGTCCCCCCCGTCAATTCCTGGATCACTTTGCTGCCTGGCTTACAAATTTTCTATCCTGCGACATCCCCACGATAATCATGGGAGACTTTAACATCCCAATTGGCGATCCTCTTTCCCCATCTGCCACGCATCTTTTATCATTAACCTCCTCCTTCGGCCTTTCACAGCTTGCTAATTCTCCTACACATGAGGACGGGAACACATTGGACCTGATCTTCTCCCGGCTTTGCTCAGTACATGACTTTACTAACTCTCCCCTTCCACTCTCTGACCATAATCTTCTTTCATTCTCTGTCAAGAACTGTGACTCTACTCAAGACACTCCCACCGTCCACACTTATAGAAATTTACGCGCCATTAACACCCAGAAATTTATAAAAAGGTTGCAATCATCATTGGCCCCAATCTCCTCCCTCTCATGTCCCGAATCTGCATTGAAGCATTATAACAAAATAATGCTATGCGCCCTGGATGAAGCCGCACCTCCTACACAAAGAACAATTCGGCATAGACGGCGACAACCCTGGCACACGCCTCAAGCACGTCTTCTCCAGAGGTACTCCAGGTGCGCTGAACGGCTGTGGAGAAAATCAAATCTGCCCGAAGATTTCCTCCACTATAAATTTATGCTGAAAACATATAACTCTGCCCTTCACCTCTCCAAACAAACCTACTTTAACAACCTCATCATCTCACTTTCCAATAATCCTAAACGACTCTTTGACACGTTTCATTCTCTCCTCAATCAAACAGCACAGGCCCCGACCACCGACCTCAGCGCTGACGATCTGGCTAACTATTTCAAAGAAAAAATTGACCATATCCGACAGGAAATTTTCTCCCAATCCCCAAATGTTATGCATGCTCCCCCCCGCCACATTGTATCTTGCTCATTTTCTGACTTCGAACCAGTCACGGAAGATGAAGTGATCAGGCTCCTTGCATCTTCTCGCCCTACCACCTGCACCAGCGACCCTATTCCCTCACATCTCCTTCAGTCCCTTGCTCCAGCTGTCACCTCTCACCTAACTAAAATTTTCAACCTTTCCCTCTCATCTGGTATCTTTCCCTCTTCTTTTAAACACGCCAGCATACAACCATTACTTAAAAAACCATCCCTCGACCAGAACTGCACGGCCAACTACAGACCTGTTTCCAATCTTCCCTTTATCTCTAAACTCCTGGAACGCCTGGTCCACTCCCGTCTAATCCGCTATCTCTCAGACAACTCTCTTCTTGACCCTTTACAATCTGGTTTCCGCTCTTTACATTCTACTGAAACTGCCCTCACTAAAGTCTCTAATGATCTACTAACAGCTAAATCTAATGGTCACTACTCCCTGCTGATTCTCCTGGATCTCTCTGCAGCATTTGACACTGTGGATCACCAGATCCTCCTCACTATGCTCCGCACTATTGGCCTCAAGGACACGGTTCTCTCCTGGTTCTCCTCTTATCTCTCTGACCGCTCCTTCTCTGTGTCTTTTGCCGGCTCCTCCTCCTCCCTACTTCCTCTTACTGTCGGGGTTCCTCAAGGATCAGTCCTAGGCCCCCTTCTTTTCTCCTTATACACCGCTCCTATTGGACAAACAATCAGTAGATTCGGTTTTCAGTACCATCTCTATGCTGATGACACCCAATTATACACCTCTGCTCCGGACATCACCCCGGCATTACTACAAAAGACCAGTGATTGTCTTTCTGCTGTGTCTAACATTATGTCCTCCCTCTACCTAAAACTGAATCTGTCAAAAACTGAACTACTCGTCTTTCCTCCCTCCATTAATCTACCTGTGCCTGATATTGCCATCTCCGTTTGTGGCTCAACCATTACTCCCCAGCTACAAGCCCGCTGTCTTGGGGTCATTTTTGATTCAGATCTTTCTTTCACTCCTCACATCAAATCACTCGCTCGTTCATGTCATCTACACCTCAAAAACATCTCAAGAATCAGGACTTTTCTCACCTTTGACTCGGCAAAAACTCTTACTGTCGCTCTTATTCATTCTCGTCTTGACTATTGCAACGCTCTACTAATCGGTCTCCCTCTTACTAAACTCTCCCCTCTCCAATCCGTCCTGAACGCAGCAGCCAGGATCATATTCCTCGCCAACCGCTACTCAGATGCCTCTTCCCTGTGCCAGTCATTGCATTGGTTGCCCATCCAATATAGAGTTCGTTTTAAACTTATCACGCTTACCCACAAAGCGCTCCATGCTTCAGTACCCCCCTACATCTCCTCCCTTGTCTCAGTCTACCACCCTACACGTGCCCTCCGTTCTGCAAATGACTTGAAACTAAAATCCTCCATAATCCGAACTTCCCACTCCCGTCTCCAAGATTTCTCGCGTGCTGCGCCAATTCTCTGGAATGCACTACCCAGGACAGTTCGATTAATTCCCAATACCCACAGTTTCAAGCGAACCCTAAAAACACATTTCTTTAGACTGGCGTATCACCTAAACACACTCTGTCCATCCCAGCTTTCCCCCATATTAAAATCTTCTTCAACTTCGGGTTCAAACCAACCATGCACATAAAAGCCTCTGTCAGGACTGCACACATACTGGCTGGCGACCAGTCCATGTATTATTATTTATCCTATTCAGTATATCAAGGCTGCATTATACAATATATGTACTTTTTACCTTTTGTGTCTCCCCCACTTCCTCATAGACTGTAAGCTCGCGAGCAGGGCCCTCACTCCGTTCGATATGAGATATGCTTATTCTGTATTGTCTGTATAAGTCCCCCCTAAAATTTGTAAAGTGCTGCGGAATATGTTGGCGCTATAAAAATAAACTATTATTATTATTATTATTATTATTATTATCAGGTCAATTGGGCAGTCGTATGGTCTATGAGGGGGTAATGTCTCTGCTTCTCTTTTATTAAAGACGTCCGCAAAAGACCAATAGGGAACCGGTAGGCCGGGTAGATTGGCCGGGGTAGGAGAAGGACGAGCAGGATGAACGGGAACTAAACAAGTCTTATGGCAATCTTGTCCCCAGCGAAGAACTTCTCCGGTCTGCCAATCAAGCACGGGTGCGTGTCTCTGGAGCCAAGGTAGGCCTAGCAAGAGGGCGTGAGAGAGTCCAGGCAGAACATGGAAGAAGATGCTCTCAGAGTGCAGCATTCCCACCTGCAGAGTTATGGATTCGGTGATGAGTTGGATGGGATGTGGTAAGAGGCCCCCATCCACGGCGGCGACAGATAAGGGTACAGCCAGAGGTTTGGTGGGAATGCGATATTTCTCTACCAGGGACTGAGAAAAGAGATTTCCGGCAGCTCCAGAGTCAAGTTGAGCCAGTTCAAAATAACGGTTCTCCCCGCAGATGATAGAGACCGACAGCATTAGAGATGGAGAGGGTTTATTTCTGTCTAGGGTGACCTCTCTGAGCAATCCTAGACACAGGCTTTTCCCGACCTCGACGGGCAGGAACGGATCCGGTGCTCCTTACTGCCACAGTAGAAGCCGCTCCCCTCAGCACGGCGTAATTCTTGACGGGTCTTGACCATCTTGGTCTGGTTGACCTGCATAGGCTCGGGTGCCACCGGGTTCCATGGCCCGAGCAAACTGTAACGGGTCTGGGAGGTGGAACCTCTGAGCAACTATACAAAGGGGCAGTCCTTGTAAGGAAGCGGGTGGCTCCCAGGGAAGGCGGGCAGGTAGTCACGGCAAGTGACAGGGACAGTCTCTGGGTAGAAGGGCAGGAAGTCACGGCAAGTGACGGGGACAGTCTCTTGACAGGCGGATGGTCACGGCAAGTGACAGCAGGGTAAGAGTCTCTAGACGGGCAGGTGGTCACGGCAAGTGACAGCAGGGAAAGAGTCTCTAGACGGGCAGGTGGTCACGGCAAGTGACAGCAGGGAAAGAGTCTCTAGATAGGCTAGCAAGCAGGTAGCAGGTGAGCGCTCCCAGGTGAGCGGGCAAGAGTCTCTGGACAGGCAGGTGGTCACGGCAAGTGACGGCAGAGCCTCCAGGTAGGCTAGCAGGCAGGTAGCAGGTGAGCTCTCCCAGGTGAGCGGGCAAGAGTCTCTGGACAGGCAGGTGGTCACGGCAAGTGACGGCAGAGCCTCCAGGTAGGCTAGCAGGCAGGTAGCAGGTGAGCGCTCCCAGGTGAGCGGGCGAGAGTCTCTGGACAGGCAGGTGGTCACAGCAAGTGACGGCTAAGCCTCCAGGTAGGCTAGCAGGTAAGCGCTCCCAAGTGAGCGAGTAAGAGTCTCTGGACAGGCAGGTGGTCACAGCAAGTGACGGCTAAGCCTCCAGGTAGGCTAGCAGGTAGGTAGCAGGTGAGCGCTCCCAGGTGAGCGAGTAAGAGTCTCTGGACAGGCAGGTAGGTATCAGGCAGGTATCTGGCAGGTACTTCCTGGTCCGCAGGCGGACTGATCCATAGACAGACTGGCAGGTGCTGGTAGGCAGACTGTCGGACCACAGGATAGCAGGCAGGTAAGCAGATATCAGGCAGGAATCTGGCAGGTGACTGGCAGGTAACTGGTAACGGGACCTGAGGGCTGAAGCAGAGTTGAAAGGCTTTGCAACAACATTGCTCGGGCACCTCCATTTTGGAGGAAGTGCCTTATATATGGTGAGGTCCATTGGCCGGGGACTCCTTAGGACGGCGCGCGAGGCCCCTTTAAGAGAGGGGGAGCGCGCATGCCCTAAGCACAGAGGCCGGGAAGCAGCGTGCGCTGCCAGCAGAGCGGGAGGAAGACGCCGGGCACGGAGCGGAGAGGTGAGGGGAACGGCGTCCCTGCCTAGCAGGAGGCAGGGACGCCGACGCTACAATAGATAGATAGATAGATCTGTGTGTGTGTGTATATATATATATATATATATATATATATATATATATATATATATATATATATATATATACACATATATACACATATATATATATATATATATATACATACATAAATATACCCAGTTCAGTGAGGAGACCTAAAAAACAGCTCCTCTGTTGGCAGAGACTTGTGTCATGCTAAAAGAACTCTGTTCTGCTGGTAAGCAACTAGGAGGAAGTGCATCACAGGAAAGGGCAGATCGTTGCCATTTTGGGAAGAAGAAGGTGAGACCTAGAAGTTAGAGGACATGTAGCATCTTCATCCAGCATCCAGAGTTGTGTGTCCTAGGGAGACGAAGACCGCTCCAGATAACTGAGGATATTGTCCCGTTCCAGTTCCACCAGTTGCGGAGAAGTTTGCAGTGACGACGTCGACAGGAGGGAGTGGAGCCAATATCAGTGACACAGCTGGAGGGCACTCCATCAAGGCAGAAGTGGTACCACGCACTGGTTGGAGACTCGCAATCCCCTGCTCACACAGTTGTTTGCCGGACGGGCGCAACTTCACAGTGTTACAGCTACTAGACCCAGGTCGGTAAGTCCTGAGCTCAGGCCCACTGCTGGGGTCACGATGGGAGCGTGCACGCACACACAGTTAACATGGCACCAAACTCAGACAGACAGATACAGGCACTTGATAGCACCAGTTTCCAGTAGACTCCGCCATCAGAGGCTTAAAGAGACCACAGCAGTAAAGAGGAATCTACCGGAGTATACAGAGGTATTCCGGGGAGAAGCCCCATCATGCTCACGTGGTTCTTAAAGTGAACACCATGGTATATAAATCGTTCTTGATGTGAATTTACCTGCACTTAAGACGCCCTTCATTGGGATACACGGTTCAGTGCAGAACTTGGTCAATAACTGAATTCCACTTGGAGGGTTTACAACACTCCATCATGAGTGCCAAATCCGACTGAGCAGTACTTGTTTACACACCAATGGGGAAAAGTGGGTTTAGAGTCCAGGGCTGCCACCAGGAATTTCAGGGACCCATACTGGCAAATTTTGGGCCCTTGAGACTCCGCCTAGGCTTAACCCCAGCTCCACCTCCACCCCTAGAACCTTCCACAGTTCCACTGTCCACTCTTGGAAAAACTCCACTTCTGAACCACATCCTCACCAATCACACATTAACAGTTCCCATCGAAGACCATATCACATACATAGTCATCATCTTTTGTTTTGGGCAAAAGATTTTGTAATCTTTTGTCAGGGCCCTACTCTCCTCTAACCTATTGAACATTTCTTAAAATATCCAATATGTATATTTTTCTTTAAGGGAATGAGTCACACACATACTTTTTTTTTAACTAATTGAAACCAGATTGTGATTTTTTTTATAATCTGTATTTCTGATTGCAGATTATTTTATTCTATTTTCTGTACATTTATGGAAGCTGCTCTCTTGCCTGTTTGGAGATATGGACATTGGATACTTCTGTGAACCCCCCACTGATCAAAAGAACGGGGCCCCCGTAAATCTCATCGTTTGCTGAAATGAGTGGACCAGCTGATTGGGCATGCATGCAGCCGCTCGATTGTAAGGGCCAGCTCACACGGCAGATTTTCAAGCAGACTAATGGTTTGGAACAGGTCCTTTCTCAGCACGACTGCAGCTAAAACCCACTGCTCTGCAATCCTTATCGCTGTCTCCCATAGAGATGAATGGGAGACTTGAAGGAAGCGGTTGCCGTGGATATTCCAAACTTCTGCTTGAAAATCCTCCATGTCAACTGGCCCTAATAATTATCCCATGTGTTGTGTATAGGGCATAAATATTAGGTTACTAGAATATCCCCCTTAAGACAGGCAACTGTACCTTATTGCAGATAGGTTGAACATAGTAGTACTTAGAAGTTTGCAGGCAGGCAGTAGACAGAGGCAGCCTCCAACTGCACACTGCACGAGCAGGGAGGGGGGTAAGAGAAGAGTAGCGGGTGTGTGGGCCAGTGGTTGGGCCAATCGGAGGTCAGATGGGGGAATGGGAGCTCGAATGGGCTAGTGGGCAGGCCAGCGCGTGCACCTCATTACTTTGGGGCAACTTCAACTCCTGCATATAATGTGCCGCAAGGGCCCGGGGCGTGCTAGAAGCTTAGGAACAGAGGGTGGGCCAGCAGTGTCTGACGTCACTAATGTCAGACACGGCCAGCCCCCCTCTTCTGCCGCGGTACAGCTGTGAGTGCCTGGGGTCCTGGAGCCTAATAAAGCAAAGTAAAGTAATTAGTCCCAGTCCACGCAGTCTGCTGGTCTGTTTATACAGTGGCTTGTCTGCGCTACCTAAGCACAGGCTGTGCAGCGTGCCTCACCTAGTCTGGGCTCCCCCTCTTTGCTTTTGCTCACCGGGCCCCCTTCACCAGTAATGGCAGTAATGTCCAGATGGTGGCCCTGTTAGAGTCATTTCGTTAAGTTCGTGAGCTACTATACTACATCAGCAATAGGCCATCCCGACATTCATTTTATTGTTCCAGAGTTCCAGGTAAACGCATGGAGACCGCAACAGGTGGGTGCACGACTAGATAAATTATAGCATCGTAGTTACTACTTCCGGACCTGCGGACTTGTGCATAGTGGTCCTGTTCAGTCTTAGCTGGGTGTGTGTATGTTAACTTGGTTCACTTTTTTTCTTTTTGTTGGAAAAGTATTCGATCTAAATTTGTCAGTAAAAGTTCATCTGGCAAGATTGGTGTTGGCAGCTTTTGTTGTTCACGGCTTTGCTGTATCCAAGGGAGCCCACCCCTGTACACGGTCCACAACTATAACGTTACATAAGTGCATGTCGGCCAGACGGAGGCTGAAAGAATACATTTTTAGTCTGCGTCTAGTGAATGGTCGGCCATACTGACGTCACAGTATACATCTGGAAAAGGACGCAGTATGCACCTAGCCTAAGTGATGTATGGGCTATATACAGCAACTCCATATATTGCTTGTTGGCCGCTGCCTGAATACTGCAGTACATTCACTTCAATGGGAGTTGAGTATTTGTCTACTAAGAAATGTACAGGACGCTATGTCGCGTTTGCAGAGCCCCTAATATGCCTTCACAGTGGAAACCTCATACAAGTGACCCCATTTTGGAAACTGCACCCCTCAAGAAATTTATCTAGAGGTGTGGTGAGCACCTTGAAGCCACAAGTGCTTCCCAGAATTTTATAACGAGACATGAAAATAAAAAAATCACATTTTTCTCACAAACATTTTGCTTTAGCCCCAAATTTTCATAAGGATAATAGGAGAAAATGCACCTTACAATTTATTGTGCAATTTCTCTTGAGTACAACGATACCCCATATGTGGTGGAAAACTACTGTTTGGGCGCACGGCAGCGCTTGGAAGGGAAGGAGCATCATTTGACCTTTGGAGCGCAAAATTGTCTGGAATAGATAGCGGACCCATGTCGCATTTGCAGAGCCCCTGTTGTGCCTAAACAGTGGAAACCCCCACAAGTGACCCCATTTTGGAAACTCCACCCCTCAAGGAACTTATCTAGAAGTGTGGTGAGCACCTTAAACCCGCAGGTACTTCACAGAATTTTATAACATTGAGTCGTGAATTTTATAACTTTTTCCCCGCAAAAATGTTGTTTTAGCCCCAAATTTTTCCTTTTCATATGGGTAACAGGAGAAAGCGGACCCCAACATTTGTTGTGTGATTTCTCCTGAGTACACCAATACCCCATATGTGGTGGAAAACTACTATTTGGGAACATGGCAGGACTCGGAAGGGAAGGAGCAAGATTGCGGATGTCACCTCACATTTGAAGAGCTAAAACAGCAAAAAAAACACGAGACCCCATTTTGGAAACTACACTTCTTGAGAAATTCATCTAGTGATCTAGTGAGCATTTTTAACCCTCAGGCGATTCACAGAATTGTATATCATTGGGCTGAATCATCGGAAAATTTAAATTTTTTCCACTAAAATGTTGCTTTGGCCCCAAGTTTTCAATTTTCAAAAGGGATAATAGGAGAAAATGGACTGTACAATTTGTTACACGATTTCTCCTGAATAGGACAATACCCTATATGTAGTCAAAAACTAATTTAGACGCAAAACTAAGAAGTGAAGAAGCGTCATATTGAAGTTCCTGAGGTGCCAGAACAAAAGAACCCCCTATAAAAGTCCCCATTTCACAAACTACATCTCAAAATGAATTCATCTAAGGGTGTAGTGATCATATTGACAAGACAGGAGTGTCACAGAATATTATAACATTGGGCAGTGAAGAAAAATAAATTACATTTGTGCCACAAAATTTAGTTTTAGCCCCAGATTTTACATTTTAAAACAGAGAAATTAGTAAAAATGGCACCAAAATTTGTCACACAATGTCTGCTGAACATGGCAATACCCAATATGTGGCTGTACAGTACTGTTTAGCCAAATAACGAAACTCGGGAAGAATGGCGCCCTATTGGATTCTCGGAGAACACATTATCATAGAATAGTTTGCGGACTCCATAAACAGTGCCCCTAAGAACCAGAAGAGCAAAATCCCCCTCAAGTGACCCCATTTTGGAAATTTATCTACAGGTGTAGTGACACTTTTGAATCCATGGGTGTTTTCCAGAAACAAGCAGCAGTGAGTGTTGCTGAGTGAAAATTACAAATCTACCATTGTAGTGCCCAGTACGTTGTACTGCCCATACATTGTAGTGCACATACATTGTGCACAGCTCGTGCTTCTGGAGACTCGCACTCTGTAAATTATGCGGCTCTCATCGCTACAGAAATCCCAAATATGTGGACACTAAATTTGGTTTATGCACACTGGGGCTCAGAATGGAGGGAGGTATTTGGATTTGGGAGCGCAGATTTTGCTGGATTTCTTTTGGGGGGATGAAGAGCCATAGCAGTTTCCCAAAGTCTTAGTTCTACCAGTAACATGGAAGCCCCCTATATTTCCATTGACAGAAGATGGACCTAAGTGGGGACTTGCTTTTTTTGTGGATTGAGATGGAGCTTTTATTGGGAACATTTTACATAACATATTGGATCACATTTATCCTGCGCTCTTCGCTGAGTACTTACATCGGGGTTTCCATCTAAATCTCCCAATTATGTGATTCAGATGAAACCACTGAGTGATCCATTCACTTTATTGATGCAGCAGAGTTATTCTGGACTCTGTCTGGCCTCTGTTCAGCGGTTTCCTTCTTTTCAGAGATGCACAAAATTGTGGCCTACCGCACTTTAATTTAAAGACAGACATTGCTGGATCATAGGCCAGACAGTGTCCACAGTGCCTTCATTTGCCTCATTATAGGGAATCTTCTGCTTTGGGTTCCGTCTGAATCATGTATTTTAGAGATTTACATGGAAACCTGGTGGAAGCGCTCAGCACAGTGTGCAGGATAACTGTGAGCTGAGCTACGGCGATCTTTGGAAGGCAGAATAAGCAAATCAACAGCAGGTCAAAATTGGTTTTATTTATTTTTTACTCTGTTCCTCGTGCGGTACAAGTGATTAGACGACTTTATTTTTTGAGTCAGTACACTACCAGATTTATATTGGCTTTTTATGTTTGGCTACTGTCAAAACTAAAGGGCGCTTTTTATTGCGCATCACCATATTTTGAGAGCTATAATTTTTCCATAATTCTGCCAACAAAGTCATGTCAGGACTTATTTTTGCAGGACGAGTTGACGTTTTTACTGGTACACTTTTCGGGCACATAACATTTTTTGATTGCTTTCTATTTCAATTTTTGGGGGGCAGAATGAACGAAAACCAGCAATTCAGGAATTGTTTTTTTTTTATGCTGTTCACCGTATAGCCAAGTGATAATGCAGCTTTATTCTTCTGGTCAGTACGATTACAGTGATTCCACATTTATATGAATTTTTTTTGTTTTACAACTTTTACACAATAAAAACTATTTTATAGAAAAAAAATGTTTTTGCATTATTATATTCTGAGAGCTATAGCTTTTTATTTCTTTGCTGATGGAGCTGTATGTTTTTTTTTTTTGCAGGACAAGATGACGTTTTCAGCGATACCATTTTTATTTCCATTCGACTTGATGATCGCGTTTTATTCCACTTTTTGTTCAGCGGTATGAGGAAAAAGCATAGTTTTTTTGCCATGTTTATTTTTTTTACAGTGTTCACTGAAAGTATTAACTATTGTGACAGTATTATAGGTCGGGCCATTCCAAACACGGCAATACCAAATACAGTGGCATGTAAAAGTTTGGGCACCCCTGGTCAAAGTTAGTGTTATTGTGAACAGTTAAGCAAGTTGAAGATGAAATGATTTCTAAAAGGCCTGAAGTTAAAGATAACAGATTTCCTTTGTATTTTAGGTTAAAAATATATATTTTTTAATCTTTTACATTTTGAAAATGCCGAAAAAGGAAAATGGACCAATGCAAAAGTTTGGGCATCCTGCATGGTTAGTACCTAGTAGCACCCCCTTTTGAAAGTATCACAGCTTGTAAAAGCTTTTTGTAGCAAGACAAGAGTCTTTCAATTCTTTCCAGTTCTGTGAGATTCCTTGGTCATCTTGCATGCACTGCTATTTTGAGGTCTAGCCACAGATTTTCATTGATGTTCTGAAGAGGGGACTGTGAGGGCCATTGTAAAACCTTCAGCTTGCACCTTTTGGGGTAGCCTATTGTGTATTTTGATGTTTGTTTAGGATCATTAACCATTTGTAGAAGCCATCCTCTTTTCAACTTCAGCTTTTTTACAGATTGTGTTATGTTTGCATCAAGAATTTGTTGAAATTTCATTGAATCCATTGTTCCCTCTACCCGTAAAATGTCCCCTGTACCATTGGCTGCAACACAACCCCAAAGCATGACTGATCCACCCCCATGCTTAATAGTTGGCGAGATGTTATTTTCCTCAAATTTGGTGGCCTTTTTTCTCCACACATACCTTTGATCATTGTGGCCAAAGACTTCTATTTTAACCTTTTCGGTTCACAGAACTTGTTTCCAAAATGTATCAGGCTTGTTTAGATGTTCTTTTGCATACTTCTGATGCTGAATTTTGTGGTGAGGCTGCAGGAGAGGTTTTCTTCTGATGACTCTTCCATGAAGGTCATATTTGTGCAGGTGTCTCTGAACAGTAGAACAATGAACCACAAAGCTAGAGTCTGTTAAATCTTTCTGTAGGTCTTTTGAGGTCAAGCTGGGGTTCTGATTTGCCTCTCTAGCAATCGTACGAACAGCTCTCACTGAAATTTTGCATGGTCTTCCAGACCTTATCTTGACCTTCACTGTTCCTGTTAACTGCCATTTCTTAATTACATTTCAAACTGAGGAAAGGGCAACTTGAAAACACTTTGCTATCTTCTTATAGCCTTCTCCTGTTTTATGGGCCTCCACCATTTTCATTTTCAGAGTGCTAGGCTGCTGCTTAGAAGAACCCATGGCTGCTGTTTTTTTGCCATAAAGTTAGAGGAGGCTTGGTTTTTATAAAGCTGGGAAATTTTCATCACCTGGCATTTCCTAACGATGGTAGTGAAGAAGCCATAACCCTAACAGGCTAATTAAGGTCAGAAACCTTGGTCAAAATTATCAAAGCACACAAATCTCCAAGGGTGCCCAAACTTTTGCTTAGGCCCATTTCCCTTATTGTAATTTTTTAAAATGAAAAAAATGAACATCTATATACTTATTTGCCTAAAAAACAACTGAAATATGTCATCTTTAACAATATGCCTTTTAGAGATCATTTCATCTTCAACTTGCTTAACTGTTCACAATAACAATGATTTTGACCAGGGGTGCCCAAACTTTTACATGCCACTGTATGTGTACTTTTTTTGTTTATTTTTGTTTTACATAAATAATTTATTGGTATAATATTATTTTCATTTTTTTTATTTATTTTGCGAAATATTTTTTTTATATATATATTTTTTCAATTTTTTTTTCACTTTTTTTTTCAATTTTTTACTTAGTCCCTCTATGGGACTTTAACTTTTATCACTCTGATCGCTGGCATAATGCATTGCAATTATACTGACAGAAGCCTCTTAGACCATTCTGCTGGCATGGTCTAAAAGGCTTGCCGTAGCTGGCTGATCTAGAGTACGTCATGATGATCTTGGGTTGCCATGACAACGATCGGGCCTCGCGATGACATTGCAAGGGCGCCAATCAAAATAGAGAGGGAGCCCCCTCCCTCTCCTAGCCTCCCAAATGATGCGATCGATATCGATCGCGGTGTTTAGGGTGTTTAAACAGCTGGGGGCGGTGCGGGCTATCATGTAAGCCAGCTCCTGACGGCGATCGGGTGGGCACATCTCCCGTGCTGCACACGATCGCTATGACATACCCATTTGTCAAAAGTCGGGAAACCCTACCCAGCCATGACGTATGGGTATGTCAAACGTTGTGAAGGGGTTAAAAACTTTAGAATTTTTTTGATTTATTTTTAGTCACAATAGCGTATTTGAATTTGATCGCTAATACTATATACTGCAATACATATGTACATACAGCGGGGAAAAAAAGTATTTATTCATCCACCAATTGTGCAAGTTCTCCCACTTAAAAAGATGAGAGAGGCCTGTAATTGACATCATAGGTAGACCTCAACTATGAGAGACAAAATGAGAAAACAAATCCTGAAAATCACATTGTCTGATTTGGAAAGAAATTTTTTTTTTTAAATTTTAGTGGAAAATAATTATTTGGTCAATTACAAAAGTTCATCTCAATACTTTGTTATATATCCTTTGTTGGCAATGACAGAGATCAAACGTTTTCTGTAAGTCTTCACTAGGTTGGCACAGACTGTTGCTGGTATGTTGGCCCATTCCTCCATGCAGATCTCCTCTAGAGCAGTGATGTTTTGGGGCTGTCGCTGGGCTCCTTCGTTGTCCTGGCGGTGTGCTTGGGATCATTCCCCACTGTATGTAAAACTCGATCTCTAGTGAAGTTCAGCATGCAGATATGAGCTTCAGAGGAGTGCCAAGATGGCTGTGACGTGATCCTTCAGCAGGCACCCAGCTACCATAGCAACCCATGGGCGCCCCACAATCGTGTGTCACAGGGAGCTGATGTGAGCCGGCAACCATGAGCAGCATTGCGCTTTCCATTTATATGCAATGTCAGACACTGACAGTGACATTCACATGGTTAACAGCTGCGACCGAAGACTAGCTCTTTTAGAGACAGGGGCCGGCTATTTACTATTTAGCTCCTGAAGCCTCTCCATACGCAATCACATACTTGATATTGCGTTAAGTGGTTAAAGGATCAATGGGGGGCTGATTGCTGGGATCCCCAAACATTCCACAAACTTGACTTTGAAACCTATCAGAATGGAGACATGGCTGCGTATGCCCACCATCTCTCCATTCTCTATAAGACTGCAAGAAATATCCAAGAACAACAGAAAAGAAAAATTTTAGACTATAGGAAGGACATTGTACTTCTCTAAATGTCACCTGGTGACGTCTTCAGTGAAGTGCCTCCATATCTACACTAATGTATCTGCTTTTGTCACAAATATTGCAAATATTTGACTTGCTAAGTACTTAAGGTGATGTACCTTCCTCTGAATGTTTGTGTATCCCATTACTGTGCTATTTCACAAGCACTAATTTTTATCAGCTTCATCTGTTTGTCAACTACAACTCCTAACATGCTGCAACAGTCACAGTGAAGTAGTCAATACAGGAGTTTATTATGACTTGAATAAAGGACATAACAGAAGATATTTAAAGTAGTTATCCACAGTATATTAACATGAAATATGTTGAGGACATGATTTTCTGACATTTGTATGATTACAGGTTCTTCTCCTGCACTTGTTGGGGCAGTCTTTCCCAGGAAAGCCTGTAACACTTATATATTAGTAGCATAAATGGAGTTATAAAGATCAAAGGAAGGGGGCATTGGATCACTGTCTGCACCTGTCCGCCCCCATGAACAGGTAATTGCAGTGAAGAAATCTGCTCCTGAGGCAGACAGTATGGCTCCATTATCAGTGACCTCACATGGCAATGGAAGTACAGAGTGGGCCATTTATATGGATACACCTAAATAAAAAGGGAATGGTTGGTGATATCAACTTCCTGTTTGTGGCACATTAGTATATGGGAGGGGGAAAACTTTTCCAGATGGGTGGTGACCATGGCGGCCATTTTGAAGTTGGCCATTTTGGATCCAGCTTTATTTTTTTCAATGGGAAGAGAGTCATGTGACACATCAAACTTATTGAGAATGTCATAAGAAAAACAATGGTGTGCTTGGTTTTAACGTACCTTTATTCTTTCATGAGTTATTTACAAGTTTATGACCACTTATAAAATGTGATCAAAGTGCTGCCCATTGTGTTCTCAAAATGTCTACTCAGCGTTCCTCTCTGCTCTCATGCCATTTCTTCAGTGTTCCTTTCTGCCCTCTGACCCAGCTTTCTTCTCTGACCTCAGGCCATCTTCTCAGCGCTCCTCTTTACCCTTAGGCCATCTCCTAAGCACTCTTCTCTGCCCTCAGGCCATCTCCTAAGCACTCTTCTCTGTCCTCAGGCCATCTCCTTAGTGTTCCTCTCAGCCCACAGGCCATCTAATCAGTGTGTAATGCAGGTGCCGGAATGCAACGCACAGAGACACAAGACGAGAACAGTCAGGGGTTGATATAACCACTTTATATGTACAACAACTACTCTACAAAGGGGGTTAGTAGCAAGGGTAATAAACAAAAACTTGGAATAAGAATGAGAAATATTTCAGTGAATAACAGTATAGTTCTTTGCAACAGTGTGATGCACCCAGTCGTGGGAGACACCACGTGAGTTCTCCTCTTTATTTGGCCCTAGCGGGGGTCACCGGTTCTTCCCGCATCTTCCAGATAAAGTCTATAAGATCCCATTTAGCCTCCCATGCACCAAACGGCCCCCACCCAAACTGAGATCCTAATCCCAACTATCCCCGGTACCGTAGGTGAGAGTTGTAAGTGACGGCTCTGTTCACTTGCGCAGTTTCTCCGCTGTTGCTGGCACGTCTTTCCTGTCGCATTCCTCTCTTAGCTCTTCTTGGCTTGACCGTCGATGGTAGTCTCTCACGCTTGGGGGAAGGAGGGTCCAGACCTCGGCTCTTGACAGGCGGCGTCGGATCTCGTGAACTTACTCAGTGTGGGGTGCAGGTCCTGACTCTGGCCAACATGTGCAGGGCTCAGGGGGGCTTCTATGAGGAGTGTGGAGCCTCTCAGGCGATGTCCAACTCTGGTGCATCGCAGCCCTCCGGCTGAGGCCTGTCACGCTGGGCTCTGCTGTCCCTCTGGAACACGTCTGCTCCACTCTGCAGCTTGGTGCCAAACCTCTGGCTGCAGTGTCTCCTCCGGTGCACATCCGCACCCTGTGCTCTCTTGGCGCCAAAAGCCCCTGCAATCTGGCACACAGGGCCTTTATACCCAGGAAACTCTCTGGGTCACATGATCAGGTCCAGCACACAAAAGTTTCTCCCTCTGCAAATCTGCTAGCAACATTTAGTTCCTGATAATTCTTTGTTTACTTTCATTTTCATTTTGTTCCAGCAGAGGGTGGTGTTTGCTTACAGTTACTTAGTCTCTCTTGTCCATCTCTCTACAAGTGCTCCAATCTGCACTCAGGCCATCTGCTCAGCATTTTCTTGGCGTTCTCAAAATGTCTACTCAGCATTCCTCTCTACTCTCATGCCATCTCCTCAGAATTCCTCTCTGCTCTTAGGACACCTCTTCTCTGTTCCTTTCTGTTCTCAGGCCATCTCCTCATTGCTCTTCTCTGACCTCAGACGATCTCATCAATATTCCTCTCTGCCTTCAGGCCAAGGCAGAGTCACCAGGGTCAGAGAGGAGCATCTTAAAAGGAGACTTTTTCATAGTTTACTAGGCTGTGTGCCCACTATGCATTTTTTAAGCGTTTCCTCAGAGGCAATTCCGCTGCAGAAATGCTTAAAAAATGCTTGGTAGAAGGTCTGCCATGTTCCCCAATGATAATCCGCATGTGCTGTGCACATGCTGCGAAAATTTCTGCTGCGGATTATCATTGGAGAAAAATCCGCAGCACTACCAATTATTTTACGGAATCGCATCGCTTTCGCCGCCATTGACTTACATTGGACCACATGTCATCCGCATCACTGCATCTGTACATGCGGATAACATGCGTTTCAATGTGCGGATGGTACCCAGGTTTGAAGAAGAGGAGACTCTCCTCCAGACTCGGGTACCATAGTACCTGTAAAAAAAAAAAGAATAAAATAAAAAATATACATCATACTTACCTTCTGATGGCCCCTGGTGTCCTTGTCCTGGCTTGCCGGCAGCTCACGGTAGACTAAAGCACCTGCGGTGACGTCATTTAGTCATGTGACCCGTCACATGACTAAATGACGTCATGGTAGGTCCTTTTAGTCTACCGCAAGCTGCCGGAAAGCCAGGACAAGGACGCCGGGGGCCATCAGAAGGTAAGTATAATATTTATTTTTTATTTTTTACCATTCTTTTACGGTCACACTATATAAATCCATGCCGGTTGCATGGATTTACACTGTGTGCAGAAATATTAGGCAAGTTGTATTTTAGAGGATTATTTTTATTATTGATCACCAACTATGTTCTCAATCAACCCAAAAGACTCCTAAATATCCAAGCTTAATATTTTTGGAAGTTGGAGTGGTTTTTTTTTAGATTTGGCTATCTTAGGAGGATATCTGTTTGTGCAGGTAACTATTACTGTGCAGAATTATTAAGCAACTTAATAAAAACCTAATATAATCCCATCTCACTTCTTTATTTTCACCAGGTAAACCAATATCAGTGCACAAATATTAGAAATAAACATTTCTGACATGCAAAAACAAAAACCAAAAAAATTAGTGATCAATATAGACACCTTTCTTTATGATGACATTCAACAGCCTTCCATCCATAGATTCTGTCAGTTGCTTGATCTGTTTTCGATCAACATTGCGTGCAGCAGCCACCACAGCCTCCCAGACACTGTTCCGAGAGGTGTACTGTTTTCCCTCCCTGTAGGTCTCACATTTTATGATGGACCACATGTTCTCTATGGGGTTCAGATCAGGTGAACAAGGGGGCCATGTCTTTATTTTTTCTTCTTTTAGACCTTTACTGGCCAGCCACGCTGTGGAGTAGTTGGATGCATGTGATGAAGCATTGTCCTGCATGAAAATCATGTTTTTCTTGAACGATACCAACTTCTTCCTGTACCACTGCTTGAAGAAGTTGTCTTCCAGAAACTGACAGTAGGTCTGGGAGTTGATCTTCACTCCATCCTCAACCCAAAAAGGTCCCACAAGTTCATCTTTGATGATACCAGCCCATACCAGTACCCCACCTCCACCTTGCTGGCGTCTGAGTCGGAGTGGAGCTCTCTGCCCTTTACAGATCCAGCCTCTGGCCCATCCATCTGGCCCATCAAGAGTCACTCTCATTTCATCAGTCCATAAAACCTTTGAAAAATCAGTCTTAAGATATTTCTTGGCCCATTCTTGACATTTTATCTTATGTTTCTTGTTCAAAGGTGGTTGTTTTTCAGCCTTCCTTACCTTGGCCATGCCCCTGAGTATCGCACACCTTGTACTTTTTGATACTCCAGTAACGTTGCAGCTCTGAAATATGGCAAAACTGGTGGCGAATGGCATCTTGGCAGCTTCACGCTTGATTTTCCTCAATTCATGGGCAGTTATTTTGCGCCTTTTTTGGCCAACACGCTTCTTGCGACCCTGTTGGCTATTTGCCATGAAACGCTTGATTGTTCGGTGATCACGCTTCAAAAGTTTGGAAATTTCAAGACTGCTGCATCCCTCTGCAAGACATCTCACAATTTTGGACTTTTCAGAGCCCATGAAATCTCTCTTCTGACCCATTTTGCCAAAGGAAAGGAAGTTGCCTAATAATTAAGCACACCTTATATAGGGTGTTGATGTCATTAGACAACACCCCTCCTCATTACAGAGATGCACATCACCAGATTTACTTAATTGGTAGTTGGCTCTCAAGCCTATGCAACTTGGAGTAGGACAACATGTATAAAAAGTATCGTGATCAAAATACTCATTTGCCTAATAATTCTGCACGCGGTGTATATAGTGTGATAAAGTTGTCAAGCACTTTCCAAGTGATGCTAAAATCACTTGGAAAGCGCTTGACAACCCGCATGCGGAAATGCATGTGAAAATCGCTTCACTTCCGCTTGTCCCTGGCAGGAAAAACGCATGTACAATCCGCATGCGTTTTTTTCTGCCAGGGAGATGCAGGAACGCTCAGGAAAAATCCGGAGCATTTCTGCATAGCCTTAAAGGGGTTTACCCTTTTAATTTTATGCACACAGTCAGCGGGCCTGTGTTATAAATAATGTAATCAATATTAATCATCTTCCCCTCCTCCAGTGTCAGCTCTCTGTTGCTGCTCCAATTTTTATTTACAGGCTGCAGTGGTGATGTCATTGCTGTAGCATATGTGACCACTGCAGCCAATCAATAAGTTCATTAGCCTCTGCTGATTAAACCGGCATCAGTGCTGAGCTCAGTGACTGGCTCCAGTGGTCACATGTATACAGAACTGCCGTCTCCTGGGTTGTATATACGTGTGTATAACAAGACACGAGGACACATAAAATCTAAAAATTGGATCAACTCTAGTGTTGAGCGAGTATGTTCTGTTAACCCTTTCGGCGAGTATGCTCGGGCCGAGCTCCGAGTATTTACAGCTGCTCGGTGATATAGTTGAATCGCTCCCGTGTGCATGATTTGCGAATGTTTGACAGTTTTACTACATGTGAGGAATGTGTAAGAAATAGACATTCCTCCCATGTAATAAAGCTGCCAAACAGTTGCAAATCATGCACACGGGAGCGATTCAACCATATCACCGAGCAGCTTTAAACACTCAGAGCTCGGCCCGAGCATACTCGGAACAGAACATACTCGCTCAACACTAATCAACTCCACTTTTCCTATTAAAAATAAACAAAAAAATGGAAATATTTGGTATTGTTGAATAAAAGTACTGGTTATAAAAATACTAAATTAATTAACTATATGGAATATTGAATTTAAGTGTTGGCTTACTTAGCTATCTGTGCATGAGCCAAAATTATCTAACACCCATGTTACCTGTAGTTTAAGTACTAGCCTGTCATCCTTATACCATCACACCACCACCATAATGTGTGAATGTTCGTGTGATCTGTGGTATTTGGTTAGAAATGCCCCACAATCAATGTTTATTCTGTAATTCCAAAATGATTTGTCCAAAATTATAAACAGAATTTTGATGACAGAGAATTTTTTATCCCCATGTCTAACTGAGGTGAATATTGGGAGGTCACAGATCCGCACAAACTATAGTGTATTGAAAAAGAAGTTTGTGTTCTTTCAACACATCTATGTCATCACGAAGACAGTGTATTTCCATTTTGAATTGACTTCTTGTCCTAATTAAAAGGAGATATACTAATAAGATAAGACCAGTGCACCACATATCTTTTTTTTCTGTGAGTGTAATTTATCCCACTTTGTGGCATTCATTTGTCTTCTTACATTTAGCACATTTAAGCAAAAAGTTCTATTCCAGATGAGCCACTTTGTGTACAAAATTTTTGTTACCACTGCCTCCAGCTCCTCTGCCAGGATTTTGGAATCATTTATTCTCCTGTTGTGCAGCCTTCTCTTTTTTTCCCTGGCCTTCCCTATGTTAGGGAGCTTTCACACATTAGTGTTCGAGTACCCAAAACGTTAGTGTTTAGACCAGCGTGAGCAAGGGACAATGATGAGAGTAGTATTCTGCTCATGCTGTGTTCTGGTGTAAAAATAAGAATAAAATTAAAAAAATCCTTATACCCACCTGTCCTAAGTGTCCCACACTGTAATCCATCTGATCACTCACGCCGAGGAGCTGGGGACTGGGGAGAATGAATCGCTACAGTGAGCGAGTCCCGGAGCTGCGCTGAACTCAGTGAGTGCCAGGATACCGCTCGGTGAGCTCAGCAGAGGTCCGGGGCTTGCTCACTGCAGCGAGTCATTATCCCCGGCTACTCGATGTGAGCGGTCAGGTGGATTACAGTGTGGGACACTTAGTACAGGTGAGTATACGGATTTTTTAATTATATTCTTATTTTAACAGGTTTTGGACAAAGCGGGAGCAGAATACTACTTTCAACATTGTCCCCTGCGCTGATCACAGCACCAGCAGGGGATAATGATGAGGGCAGCGTTAAGCACCCGGCGCTTGGGAACAGCATGAACTGTACCGCTGATTCCTAGGCGCCGGTACGTGTGATACTGATGCGACACACGGGAGGAACATGGTTGCCACACGAATGCCACACGTATCATACACATGGACACACGGACATGGATATCTAAGGTACTAGTTTTTACAGTACCGAAAATATCCAGATGTGAAAATATCTGGCCTTAAGCAGCTTGTTTTCTCTTCCAGACCTCTGCCTTTATGTTCCTGCTGCAAGTTGTTGGGTCAGGTTGTCTAAGTGACTGGTCTGGCACCCCCTTATGACATCTTCTGAGTGGTATACTTTAAGCAGGCTTTAGCTTATGAACATTGCCTGGGGTTTGAGGTACAAACCTTCCTTTGCTCTTGTCTTGCCACAATATTGAACAGAAATCTTATGTTGACCGGTTCACTGTCTCCCTCATCATAGATTTGGTGTCTCTGTAATCATAACAGCTAGCACAACACAGCAATGAAATTATTTATGCGGATCAGTAAATGACTTAAAAAAATGGCATGATTGATATTTTTTCTCTATTAAACCCATAAAAAATGTATTAAAACTGTAATTCTGAGGCCATGTTCACACGTAGCATAAATGCTGCGTTCTTGCTGCTGCTTTTTTTCTGCAGATGTCTGCCCCACAAAACACAATAACAATTTTCTCTGATTATTGTGTGTTTGCCGCATTTCTTTTATCCATTTTCCCCACTTATTTGATGCGATTTTGGGGCAGATATGAAGCAGAGTTTTTGTTAAAGTATTTTTTATTAAAGGATTTTTTACATAAATGGGGTAAAAGTAAAAGGGGGGAAACATATTATGAATACACAGTAATATACAAGCAAACTAAAAAAAAAATGAAAAAGGATGAAAGATATAGGCGAAATAAAGGGTAGAAAGGGTTAAGGATGAGAAGGGGGAAGGAAAAATATGATTTATTAAGGAAAATGGGAGAAAGGAAAAAGGAAAAATTAAAGGCATAGAAGGAAAATGAAAAAGGTTGATATCTACTGGATAGGCAAGGGAAGGGGGTTACGATACACATATAACATACCTTATATATAAAACATTTAAGAGGTAGGAGGGGAATAGTCTGCATTGTAGAAAAATAAATGGTTAGTAAGATGAAGCAGAGTTTTTAACGCTTTTTTTAATAGTACAGAAAGGCTTTGATTCTGAGCTTAAAAATGCAACGGCCTTTTTTTTTCTGGCGTTTTTTTTTTTCAGAAGCCTATAGAGAAAAAATGCACCAAAACCGCATAGTTCAGCAGAGTCTTCAGACCACAGGAGGTGGAGATTTCATGAAATCACATCCACTTTGCTTTGAAATTAAGACTATTTTCACATGTAGCATAAATGCTCCGTTTTCTCTGCTACTTTTTTGCACAAAAATTCTGCTGTGTTTAACTGTCCAAGCTAAGAGGATGTGATTTTATGAAAATTGCTCCCACCTTGTGTCTAAACACTGAAGCTGCTGAACTGTGCAGTTTTTGTGCTTTTTTTCTCTCCTCTTCTATGTGGAGCCTAAAAAAAAGCATGTAAAAAACTGCAGTTACTTTTTTAAGTGCAGAATCAAAGCTTTTCTGTACTATAAAAAACATATTAAAAACGCTGCTTCACATCTGCACCAAAAAGACATCAAATAAGGGGGAAAAGGTTGTTATTGAGTAGTTTAGTGAAGATCCTCCAGAAAACAAAAAACAATGTTTCTGCAATGTGTGAACACGGCCTTACAGACACAAAAAAAGCCAGATGTCATATAGTGAAGCTACATAAACATTAAAAAGTTCTGGCGGCTTCCGACTGTGAATGAAGGAAAAAATAAATCCACAGTTTCCAACTAAAGATGAGCAGGACGCACAGATGACGTCCCGCCAGCTCTGGCTAATCAGAAGCTGCACCATTGACGCTGGAAGGTAAGAGATTTGCAGCCTCCCGTCCAGCTGCCAGGTAGCACTGACCTGGATGCTGGACCAGAGACCCGTGAATCGATCTGCTCATCTCTGTTCCCAACTGTCCCGGATACAGTGGGACAGTCCTGGATTTGGGTCTACGCCCTGCAGTCACAAGCGCCTGCAGAATTTCCCTCACTGCCACAGCCCATCTGACATTTTCTCCTGTCAGGAGAGAAATAAATGGTAAATGGACATGGATTGGGGTGTGGCCCAAATTTGCTACGCGCCGCATCATCTGTCCCTCTTTATTTTCTTCAAAAGTTGGGAGGTATGCTTATATCAACCATATAAGCAGGGCTTCACTATGAATTGTAAATCAAGGCAATGGGAAAGAAAAGCTGACAATCTCTTCATTCCATTTGCTCAACAACCCCCCACTGAGCAGAGGGTCTGTAAGGCTAACAAATCCTTTAAAGTAGTCAGTATGAATGTGAAACAACAGGCTGGTGTGGTGATACTTTTCTGTCTTTGTGTAATTAGGCCTTTCCTGACTTCAAAGCGTCACAAGGCAATGTCTCATACTTTTCAGAGCCTCGTACCAGGTAAGAATATTGTTTTTCTTTGTGACAGGTGTAGGTTTTGTAGATATGAGATACCTATTTTTGGCACTGTGGCTCAATGTTGAACGCTATGCATTCACTTGCATTGCTGTGCGGCATGCGCATTAGCCCAGAATTAATATTGGCCAGGTAGATAAAGTTGTATATGCCATGTCTCATATCTATAGAAAGCTAAAATTGTGATAGGAAATATGGTGTTAATATCTCCCGCCTGGGACCTCCGGGGAAGGAGGGAAGATATCCTTAAGATCGGGGATCTAATAATTTTTGGTACCTGAGTCCACATCTCATTTACTGACCCCCATCTAAGGTAACCAGGTGAGGTAGGTGGAAATGGCTGTACCTGGTAAAAGTAGGTTCTGACACAGAACCCATGTTCAGTGCTGGGAGATACAGTTTCTGTAAGGACTGCTCCCTTCATCGCCATTCCTATGACAACAGGTCTAGTAACTTTCTTTTGTTTATCCCTTTTATTTTTTTATGTGACTGTATATACCAGGGGTCTCAAACTCAGCTGGGTATATGGGCCGCACACGGAAAAAAATTTAAATTTGGGGGGCTGCATTCTTTGCATGACAAAGTGACATTTTTAGTGATGCCATTTTTTTTCTATACACCTTTTGAACTGGTCCTCATCTTGTAGTAATGCCCCATCCTGGTCCTCATCTTGTAGTAATGCCCCATCCAGGTCCTCATCTTGTAGTAATGTGCCCATCCTGGTCCTCATCTTGTAGTAAAGCCCCATCCTGGTCCTCATCTTGTAGCAATGTGCCCATCCTGGTCCTCATCTTGTAGTAATGCCCCATCCTGGTCCTCATCTTGTAGTAATGTGCCCATCCTGGTCCTCATCTTGTAGTAATGCCCCATCCTGGTCCTCATCTTGTAGTAATGCCCCATCCTGGTCCTCATCTTGTAGTAATGCCCCATCCTGTTCCCCATCTTGTAGTAATGCCCCATCCTGGTCCTCATCTTGTAGTAATGCCCCATCCTGGTCCCCATCTTGTAGTAATGCCCCATCCTGGTCCCCATCTTGTAGTAATGCCACATCCTGGTCCCCATCTTGTAGTAATGCCCCATCCTGGTCCCCATCTTGTAGTAATGCCCCATTCTGGTCCTCATCTTGTAGTAATGACCCATCCTGGTCCCCATCTTGTAGTAATGCCCCATCCTGGTCCCCATCTTGTAGTAATGCCCCATTCTGGTCCTCATCTTGTAGTAATGCCCCATCCTGGTCCTCATCTTGTTGAAACGTCCCCCATCCAGGTCCCCATATTGTAGGAATGTCCCTATTCAGGTCCCCATATTGTAGGAATGTTCCCATCCAGGTCCCCATATTGTAGGAATGTCCCTATCCAGGTCCCCATATTGTAGGAATGTCCCCATCCAGGTGGCCATAGTGCCCATATGTGCTCACTCAGGTGCCCATATGTTCCCATCCAGGTGCCCATATGTCCCCATCCAGGTGCCCATAGTGCCCATGTGTGCTCACCCAGGTGCCCATATGTCCCCATCCAGGTGCCCATATGTCCCCATCCAGGTGGCCATAGTGCCGATATGTTCCCATCCAGGTGCCCATATGTTCCCATCCAGGTGCCCATATGTCCCCGTCCAGGTGCCCATATGTGCTCACCTAGGTGCCCATATGTCCCCATCCAGGTGCCCATATGTCCCCATCCAGGTAGCCATAGTGCCCATATGTGCCCACCCAGGTGCCCATATGTTCCCATCAAGGTCCCCATATGTCCGTATCCAGGTGGCCATAGTGCCCATATGTGCCCACCCAGGTGCCCATATGTCCCCATCCAGGTGCCCATAGTGCACATAACAGAGAAAAAAAAAAAAAGATTCTTCTCACCTGTCCTCCATTCCCTCGGCATCCTTCTGCACATGCAGCATGCAGGCACCATAGACCCCTTGACAATCGTGATCCGGTCCAGGAGCCGCTGACATCAGCCCTGTAGTGCAGTGTATTGCCGTGCAGAGAGCCGGGCCGCGTGCTTGAGACCCCTGGTATATACTGTATTGTCTTGTTCTTTTTGTCAAATATTTATATAACCACTGTCTAATTGTCGGATTAAATATATAAAATTGAATAGCTTTGTTCCTCTTGCTCTATAAACTGTACCCCTGAAGCCTCGTAAGTCTCAACATTACCAGCGACGGGCGTACGATTGGCCTTTAGTAAATGATTGGTGGGGCAGATAGTTTTTCTTTGGTCATTGTGGACCTTGGCGGTGACTGTACAGAAGTGTGTGTATGACGCGCCCCCTGGGCTGTGTCTATGGGGGAATACCCGGAGCCGGGTCTCCGTGTGATGCTGGGGGTTGTAGTCTCCGTGGCGGCGACCCGGTCCGTGCCCAGGGCGGTCAAACCAAATGGCAGTCTATAAGCTGAATGTCCGACTACGCCACCCGTGGATTGCGGTCAGAGTGAACTGCCGCTGCAGGGCAGACCGCTGAGGCTGGTGTTGTGGGTGCAGCAGAGGATAGTATAACTCCCCACGGGAGGAGTATAGCCTCAGGGCAGCAAGTGTGGAAGTTGGGGGTGATGGTGCGCGGGAGCAGCAGAAACGACACAGAGTCCTGTAATGCAGTCCAGGATATTTACTCACAGTTCTTTATCCAGGTTATTACAGCTGGTCATAACATCCCACGTCGCACTGTGCTCACCAGGTGAGGGGCTCGGCCTACTCCCAGATAACTTTGGAGCGTTTCACAGGACCCCCTTTGTGTGTCCTTTCTCTGGCCTGTCATACCCCGCCAGTGACCTCGCTTCTGTCCGGCTGCCTCGGGCCTTCTCTGGTAAACTTTGGCGCCAGTTTCCCTGACTCTATATGGTGCCTTCCTAGCGGGTATAGCGAGGGGCTGCGCCACGTGAAATATCACAGCCTCCGGTTTCTAGCTGAGGGTTGTTCCCCGCCTCCACTAGTTTCGGGGACCGGTCTCCCCTTTGGCCTGACCCTTCTACGCAGGTAGATTCGGGCGTGCGGTGGCTACTCGCCGGTCAACACCCCTGGGGTCCCTTCGTTCCTTGTTCCTGGAGCCTCCTCCGCTCCTTTTCCTTCCTTCTCCTTCCTTCTGCTTCCTGCAGGCCCCGGCCTCTCTCTTAGGCCTGCCTGCGGAGCAGAGCCCATGCAGAGCCTCTGCTCCACCTCCTGCTCCCTCTTCTCTCTGTCTGTACTCAACTTCTCCTCTTGCCCTTTCAGTGCTGGCTGGGTCTCACAGGCTAGGCCCGCCTCCGGAGCAGAGCCCCATGCAGAGGCCCTTACTCTGTCACTTCTTCTCCCAGACTGAACACAGATCTAAGATGGTGCCCACCTTTTATACCTCCCTTTAGGTGCACCCAGGAACTGCCCTCTCCCTCCTATGCACTACAGGGTTCCCCCTTCCTCGGTGTTCCCTCCCCCCACTCCAGCCAGGGACAGGGACTGTTGTGCTCTACTTGGAGCATATCGGTCTCCCTGTCCCCCGGAAATGTGGTGTAATGCATGCAGGTGTCAGGTTCCTGATCCACACTCCATCCTTACCTGGAAGTGAGATATCGCACATCTGGATGAGGTGCAATACCTCTGTAGCAACCGAGCCCCCGGGGTGCTACATGTATATATATATACGGTTACTGATCAAGGGTGAAAATGGATGTGTATATACTATTGATTTACTGTGAAAGTGTCCAATAACCTGCCTAGAAGCAATAATATCCATTGCCTCGTCCATCAATCGTCAGCCAATTGTGTGATTTTCCTGACAATTGGTGACGTATCCTAGTGATCTCCCTGACAAATTGGTGGCAGCAGAGGGATCCGTAGTGTCGGTCCCTGACATTCATTCACTATATAAAAAAGTTAAGTGTCAAAAAGATGCTACTCTTTGCCAACCTTTATACTTTGTGTAGAGCTACAAAAAATAAGTTCACATTTAGAACATAATTGAGAAATATTTTTTACAATTTTCCAGGATAAATACTGTACACAATAAATAACAGGTCCACAAAGAGCACATTTCATTAATTATTCCTTTGCTCGTTTTCTTACTTTAGTACGTTTGCTGCATTGACAAATAACTGTACATCTCTTTTTTTCCTTATACTCCTTTTGTATATTCTCCAATTATTGTAGCAAGAGTTCTTTTCAGTTCCAAAGCTCTTGAAATCTTAGACTCCACAAGGGGTGATGATATATATAGATTCTTCTTGGATCTGGTTGTTTCTTATCTTTTGCTGCCTGCTGGGAAAAAATATTCTACAAGAATCATGCTGATCACTTCAAACCAAACAAATTATTGCCTATTTTGCTATTAAATTCACTTGTCAAGATGGTTGCTGTAAATAGTTTTGTTTTATTTTTGTCGACTTTGTTCTATAAAAAAATAAAAAATTAAATAAATTCTATAATGAAAGTGACTGAGACACGTATATTTGTATATCTGCTCCCAGGAGACTTTACAGTAAAATAGTCAAATGAAATTCTCTATAGATTCATATAGACAAAAGCCAAATGAGTTCAAAATTATGCAAATTACAAAACCGAAAATCAAGTCAATAATCCAACATTTTAGGCCATGTCCATGTGCCAGCATTATAGCTGTGTTTGGAAAAAGCTGTAATTGGGGGGTGAGCCTTGTGACATGGCGGCTCAGTGGTTAGGATTGTTGCTTTGCAGCGCTGAGGTCTTGGGTTCAAATCCCACCAAGAACGACATCTCCAAGGAGTTTGTATTTTCTCTATGTTTGTGTGGGTTCCTCCGGGTTGTCTGGTTTCCCACATTCCAAAGTCATTCTCCAAATTATTAACTAAAAAATTAAGGCTGCACTCTAAAACGCTATATTATGTAAACATTGAATATATGAAATTGGAGCTGCATTACTGCTATAAAAGATGTTAAAAAATGAAGGTACTTAGTGCACAAATTGGCCAATTTAAGGTAGCCCAACAGCCAGCGACAAGGCGTACACTTTTGTTAAGACCCTAAACCTAACATGATGCCTCCTCCCGACTAAAAGCCTATAATTGTATGGGCAGGTAGGATCAAGCTCTACATAAAGCCGCCTTAGGCTGATGGCAGTGCTTAGTCAGAGAGCGTGTACTACATATATCAAAAAACTACCTGCCCATTTAATTGTAGGCTCTTAGCCCAGGAGAGGCATCATATTAAGTTTAGGGTTCCAATAAAGTGGTACGCCTTGTCGCTGGCTGTTGGGCTCACACAAATTGACCAATTTGTGTGCTAAGTATCTCATTTTTAACATGTTTTCTACAGCAGTAATGCAGCTCCAATTTCATATATTCAATGTTTACATAATATAGCGTTTTAGAGTGCAGCCTTAATTTTTTAGTTAATAATTTGGAGATTGTTACTGCCTGTTCCCATTTCTGACATTATGCTAATATCTTCTAAGGCATCAGGATCTCTCAGTTATAAAATCCGTAAACCTTCTTATTAAATACTGTATCGTATTCAAGAAGAGACTAATGTCCCTACTTGAAGCTGGATACATTTCCATTATGCCATTAACAATCGGTCAATCATCTACTTGAATTGCTTGTTAAGCACTGGCACGTCAACGAAAATAATTTTGTTAATGGGTTAGTTGGCAGGAAACCTCTTAAACGTATAGTGAAGTGAAATCTTGGTGCAATTCTCTCTTCCAGAAGGAATGCCTGTTAATTACATTCTGTCAAACACAGAAAGCAAGATAAAAATCTTTTCCAAATTTTACTACATAAAGGGATTATCCGCTTACAGTTTTCGGGCCTATGATGGCCAGCGCTGGGATAAAATACTTAAATCAGATGTTACTCATCCCGCCTTCTTCTTGTCCAGCGCTGCAGTTTCTGTTTACTGGCAGAACTGTCCCAACTACAGCGCACATCACCACTGCAGCCAATCAGTGATCTCAGCAGTTTTGCAGATGTAGACAGCATGAGCCCTTGAGCCCAGTGATTGACTGCAGCAGTGATGTGCTTTGTAATTGTGACATCTCCACTGCAACCAGTAAATAGAGGCCGGATTTGTGGTGGACAAGCACTGCTGGACCTGGGAAGGATAAGGTTATTATTTTAACCCATTAGAGGCCAGAAAGTTATAAATGGAAAACCAAGGCCAAGTTAGGCCAAGTTCACACGTTCAGTATTTGTTCAGTATTTTACATCAGTATTTGTAAGCCAAAACCAGGAGTGGATGAAAAATGCAGAAGTGGTGATGTGTTTTTATTAGGCCACGGCCCTACTATCAGTATATGGTCAGTATTCAGTCAGTATTTTTTCTCAGGAGTGGGAGCCAAAACCAGGAGTGGGTGATAAATGCAGAATTGGTGACTTGTTTCTATTATACCTTTTCTCTGATTGTTCCTCATCTGGTTTTGGCTCCCACTCCTGAGAAAACATACTGACCGAATACTGACCAAATACTGATAGTGGGGCCGTGGCCTTATACTTTTCCTCTGATTGTCTCACTCCTGATTTTGTCTTACAAATACTGATGTAAAATACTGACCAAATATTGAATGTGTGAATGTGGCCTTAAGGGTAGTTTCATAAACAGCATTTTTTTTACTTCTTCTTGGATTAACCAAACTTCTGGCTTTAGCTCAAACCTTATAAAAAAAAAAGTGGAGAAGAACAGGAGGAAAACCAATGCAATCAGGGTGCCTGCCTACAAGAACGGAGGGCGGCACTCCAAAGTAAGGCCACGTTCACATGTTCAGTAATTGGTCAGTATTTTACATAAGTATGTGTAAGCCAAAACCAGAAGTGGAACAATCTGGGGAAAAGTATAATAGAAACACGTCACCACTTCTGTATTTTTCACCCACTCCAGGTTTTGGCATTCAAATACTGAGGTAAAAAACTGACCGAATACTGAACATGTGAACATGGCACGAACAGTGAAAAATAAATGGTGGATCTAAATTTACCCTAGTTCAACCCATATATAATAAATATTAGTTTAGGGTTGAATAGTCATACACCAATTTATTCATTGCAATTTTGGATTACTGCCCTCATCTATATTTTTGTATTTATCTACTCTATCTATCTATCTATCTATCTATCTATCTATCTATCTATCTATCTATTATCTATCTATCTATTATCTATCTATCTGTTATCTATCTGACGCGCCCCTGGGCCTGTGTCGCGCTGCGTTGCGCATGCGGGAGCCTACCCGGAGCCGGATCGGTAGAGGGTTGTAGTCTCGTGGCGGTGACCCGGTCCGTGCCCAGGGAGTCAAACTAGACGGCAGTCTATTAGTAGTAAATAGTTGATGACTACGCCACCCGTTGAGTGCAGCCAGGGAGCTGCTGCTGCAGGGCAGACCGCTGAGGCCGGTGGTAGGATTGTGCAGCGTGATAGTATAACCCCCAACGGGAGGGGTATGGCCTCAGGGCAGCCGACGTGGATGATGGGGGTAGCAGGAACCACTCAGAGACGGTACGGTGTAGTTCAGGGTCTTTACTGGTAACAACGATAGACCCTCCCGGAGTACTTGCTAGCAAACGGGGCCTGGTCAGTCTTTGAGCAGATGGGATCTCCCCTGGCCAGGCGGAGTTATAGGCCTCACAAACTGACTGTACTCTTCTGGCTACCTTGCTAGAAGCTGATGTAAGTAGCCCACGTCCCTGAGTGTACCGTGTGGTGCTCACCCGTATGGCCGGTGACTCGGGGCCTTCTAATGGCTTCCGCTCCACGATGGCGGTGCTGGTCCCACGCGTGTGACCGTGCCTTCGGGCTTCTGGGCCAGAGGACCTGAAATCCCCTGCCTGACGGATTCTGCTGCTGGGTAGAAGTTAGTCCCCACAGCCTCGGACTCCGGGTCCGGTAAAGAATCTTCTTAGTCAGGGCGAGCGCTGCAGCTGCCAGCCCCTGACTCCTTGGAACTCTGCTGTTTCCTATGCTGCTTCTTGTCTCCACTCTCCTTGTCTGACTCACCCTGCCTCAGCCCCGGGTTTATACAGGGGAAGTTCTTCCCCTCCCAAGACTGGGCAGGAGGTGTGGCATGCACAGGATCCCTGACCAAAGGACCTCCCACCTGCTCTCAGACATAACATTACATTACTGTGGAAAACCAGACCCCTGGGGTGCCACATTCCCCCCTAGTGAAATTTAGTACTCCGGGACTAAACACATTTAGAAAAACATAACAAGGCAAAAACATTAATAATACAATAAGAAAACATATAAAGATGGTTACGGCGTGTCCGCAACCGGGTGCAGTCTCTGAAGAAAGCAAGGTGTCCATTTCACCAACACAGGGAGACGTAACCAGGTAGGGGTCTGTCCTACCCCGAGTCCTTAACAGTCTCTAGTCCATCCTGGGTTACGCTCCAACTATATACAAGGATTCCCGGTAAATCCACCAAGGTTTCCTAAAAACAACTGGAAACACAAAATTATTCACAAGCAACAATACACAGAAAAACATAAATAAAACAATTTATACACTTTAAATTCTCCAGCGTGCGGGTAACTGGCCTCTAGTGGCCCGAGTGGACCTACGGAGCTGACTGTCTGGCCCTGAACTACAGGGTGTAGGAGCTGTCAAGGGTAAACTGGGCAGCTGTCTACCGGCTCTTTGTCTCACTAGGGGTACGGCAGGCTCACTATAAGCAGAGGGTTGATTCTCCTGTTCTGCTTGTGTGGAGTCTTCTGCCTCCTGGACCGGCTGTTCTTCCAGCTCTACCCGTTGCTCCGTAGGTTCTTGGGATGATGGTTGGAGGAAGGTGAGTACGGGTACCACAACTGCACCATTGACTTGAGTCCAAGACTGAGGGAAGTCCCCGAGCACGGTACTAACCATATCTTCCCTTTCTTCCACGGGTCGATGGTCTTCTTGTTCCTCTTCAGGGTTCCTCAGTTGTTCGGGACACTTCTTCAGGTGGTCCCGGGATACAATGGCTGTGGTTTCCCCTCCGTCTTTACTGATGGTACAGACCTTCGGGTTCTCGTGGCTTGAGGGCAGTACGGTGTACGGGTCCTCCTCCCACTGGTCATCCAACTTGTGGAGCCGTCTTTTCCTCTTCAAGACCTGCTCTCCGGGTACCAGGGGAACAGCGGGAGCATACTGGTTGTAAGTCTTCTCTTGTCTTTCCCTAGCCTGACAGAGACTTCGCTCCACGCTCTCTTGTACTCTCCGGTACTGCTGCTGCCTCTCTGTGTCCCAGTCTGTTTCTGGTGAAGTGTCCTCAGGTGTCAGGACTCCCATTTCCAGGTCAACAGGTAACTTACCAGGTCTCGCCCTCATTAGGTAAGCCGGGGTACAGTTGGTGGAACCTACCGGGATGTGGTTGTATAGGTCCACCAGATCGGGCAACTTCTCAGGCCACAGACTGCGTTCTTCCAGGGGCAATGTTTTTAGCAGATCCATTACCACCTGGTTCATTTTTTCACAAAGTCCATTAGTTTGTGGATGGTAGGGTGTCGTCCTTATCTTCCGGCAGCCATACAGATTGCAGAATTCCTGGAAGACCTCCGCTTCAAAGGCAGGTCCCTGGTCCGTCAGCACTTGGTCCGGGTACCCGTGTGGACGGCAGAAGTGCTGCTGGAAGGCTCTAGCTGCTGTTTGAGCCGTTAAGTCCTTGACGGGGACGACAACCAAGAACCGGGAGTAATGATCCACGATGGTTAACGCGTAGACGTAGCCACTTCTGCTTGGGGTCAGTTTTACATGATCCAAGGCTACCAGTTCCAACGGTTGCCGGGTGACGATAGACTGCAGGGGAGTCTTCTGGCTGGCCCGGTCCTTCCTTCTCAGATTGCACGGGCCACAGTCTCTGCACCACTTCTCGATGGTTCCCCTCATGCCTACCCAGTGGAACCGCTCGCGCAGCAGGAACTCCAGCTTTTTCCACCCGAAGTGTCCAGCTCCGTCGTGGTATGCCTCCATCACCATGGCTGCGTCTCTTCGTGGCACCACTACTTGCCAGAGTAGTTCATGCGTCCGGGAGTTGACCATTCTGCGGCACAACTTCCCCTTGTAAAGGAATAGTCGACTCTTCTCCGCCCATAGTTGTTTGGCTTCATCCGGAGCGTCTGGTTCAAGTCGAGCCTCCGGCCGAGTCAGCATCTCCTTCACCAGTCGGACGGCAGGGTCGCTGTCTTGCGTTTCCGCCCAGTTGTAGTGGGGTAAGGGGTTCAACGTAGCAGCCTGTTTACCCCTTACCCGGTGGGAATACTGGATAGTCCCATGACGGTGGAACGCAGGGAGTTCAACTTCTTCCAGTCCCTCCGGATCTTCTCCTTCGTCCGGCAGGTTGGGCATCCTGGACAGGGCATCCGCGTTAGTATTGGAGCGTCCTGCCCGGTATTTGATTGTGAACTCGTAGTTGGACAGACGGGCCATCCACCTCTGCTCCAGGGCACCGAGTCTTGCCGTGTCCAGATGTATCAACGGGTTGTTATCCGTGTATACGGTGAACCGGGAAGAAGCGAGGTAATGCCTAAAGCGCTCGGTGACTGCCCATACCACGGCCAGGAACTCTAGCTTAAATGAGCTGTAATTCTCGGGGTTCCTTTCGGTGGGTCGCAGTTTTCGGCTGGCATAGGAGATCACTCGTTCTCTCCCCTGCTGAATCTGGGATAGTACGGCTCCTAGCCCGATGTTACTGGCGTCGGTGTAGAGGATGAAGGGCTGGCTATAGTCTGGGTACGCCAAGATTTCATCCCCCGTGAGGGCCATCTTCAGCTGGCGGAAGGACTCTTCTTCTAGCTCTTCCCATTTGAAGGGCGGCTTCTGGTTCTTGGCCTTCCGGGACTGGCCTATCAGGAGGTCCTGCATAGGCGCTGCCTTTTTGGTGAAACCGGGAATAAACCTTCGGTAGTAGCCTACCAACCCTAGGAACTGCCGCACTTCTTTTACGCTGGAGGGGCTTGGCCATCCCTTAATTGCGGTGATCTTATCGGGGTCGGGAGCCACTCCGTCAGCGCTCACCACGTGTCCCAGGTATTGCACCTTTGGTTTCAGGAGGTGACACTTGGAGGGTTTCACCTTTAGGCCGTAACTCGCCAGAGCTTCGAACACCTCCGCCAGGTGTTTCAGGTGGTCCTCATAAGTTTTGGAGTATACGATGACATCGTCCAGGTACAACAGGACCGTCTCGAAGTTTCTGTGGCCCAGACAGCACTCCATTAATCGTTGGAAGGTTCCTGGGGCGTTGCAGAGTCCGAACGGCATGCAGGTGAACTCACTAAGTCCCATCGGGGTGGTGAATGCGGTCTTCTCCCGGTCCGCCTCTGCTACAGGAACCTGCCAGTACCCGCTAGTGAGATCCAAGGTAGAGAAGAAGTTAGCAGATCTTAAAGCAGCCAATGACTCCTCTATCCTTGGTAAGGGGTACGCATCCTTGTGTGTGATACGGTTGATTTTCCGGTAATCTACACACATCCTCATGGTGTTGTCTTTCTTTTTGACTAAAACTAGTGGGGCTGCCCAGGGGCTACAGCTATCCCGGATTACCCCAGCCTCCTTCATGTCTCTAAGCATCCCCTTGGCGTGTTGGTAATGTGCAGGGGGTACGGGTCGATACCTCTCTTTTATGGGAGGATGATCTCCCGTGGGGATGCGGTGTTCTACCCCCTTGACTCGCCCGAAGTCTAACGGGTGTTTACTAAACACTCTCTCATACTCTTGAACCACCCGATAGACTCCTTGTTTCTGATGTGAGGGAGTGGAATCAGTACCCAAATGTAGTTGCTGACACCAGTCCTCCATGTCTTTCTTAGAGCCGTTACCTTCCTCCGGGTGAGATGGAGGCAAGGGTTCCACAGATTGTATAGAATTTTGATTAGTGGTATATAATTTGGCTAGCGTGGCATACCGGGGCAGGTACACTTCCCTCTCCCCGATATTTATTATGCGAATGGGCACCCTCCCATGGCGTACATTGACCACCCCCCGTGCTGTCAAAATGGTGGGCCTACTGTCTGAGTAAACTGGTTCTACCATTGCCTGGTAATCTCTTCCTCTCAGACCAATAGCTGCCCGGCACCAAATCATCATTTCACTTTTTGGGGGCATGGCAATAGGAAAAGGGTCACACATTCTTACGCTACCAATCTCACCGCCGGAGAGTTCCACTTGTTGCCGTTGCATCAGTGCCCGGATCTCTTTCTGGAGCACCCGCTGCTCGCCGGAGCTGGCGTTCTTGGCAACCTGCTGTAAAAGGAAAATCACCTCTGCAAGACAATTTTCAATTACGTTAGTTCCTAGAGTTATTTTTGGGTGACTCTCATGTTTATCAATATCTACAATGATCAGTCCCTGTGCGGCCAGTTCGACTCTACCGATTTTGAGGGCCACCTCCTTAAATCCGATCTGTGGCACGGGCTGGCCATTGCTGGCGATGATACTCAAGTCGTCGTCAGGGTAGTGGGTAATATCCGAGTCATTCCAGTACTGCTTGAAGAGCACGTACGGGATGGTGGTGACCTGTGACCCGGTATCCAGTAGGGCACTCATGGGAATGCCATCCAGTACCACAGGCAAGACTGGACGTCCTCCCACATATCTGTCGCGCCAGTTCGATGGGCCTGGTGATCTTTTTCCTGGGGGTTGGCCCTCTACCCCAGGTTGTGCCCGTTTAAAGAACAGTACCTTTCCATATGTCCGGGTTGATTGCAGCGGCGGCAGATGGGTCGTCCGTCCTCGCTGTATCGGTCACTGGGTCTTCCTCTGGCCGGTGGGGTCCTCCTTGGTCGACGCCACGGGATGTCCTCCGGTCCGGATGCCAGCTGGATCTTCCCTGGGGTGGAAACCTGTAAAGACTGCACAGTTCGGGTTAGCGCAGCAACGCTCTTAGCTAGCTCTTGGACCTGATGGTGTAGGTCTGGAGCCGGGTCATTGTCCAAAGCCTGCGCATCAGCTCCCACAGGCCCTGCTGACAAGGGCGCCGCCTCCTGGTAGTAAGTGGTAGTGGGGCGTCTGTGGGTCACAACGCCACCTGGTGCCGGTTCTCGGAGCACCCGGATGGCTCTGTCCTTGAACTGTGCAAAGTCCAGATGGGGATCCTGTAAGGCCATTGCCCGCAACTGGGTTCGGTGGGCATTGCAATATAAACCCTCTATAAATTGTTCAGTCAACAGCCTGTCCTCGTTTCCCACCCCATCAGGGTCGGTCTGCTTTATGGCCCTCAGGGCCTCTTGTAGGTTTAGTGCATAGTCCCTTATACTCTCATGCGCTCGCTGCTTGCACCCGTAGAATCTAAGCTTAATCTCGGCTGAGGTGCGGGTATCAAAGGTGTCCTTCAGCCGGGTTAGTATCCCTGCGACAGTCTTCCTCCCAGGTGGCCAGGATTTTACTTCCCTTTTGGCTGCCCCGGTTAGTTGGGCCACCAGGATGCTCACTTTTTGCTCTTCTGTGAGGGGGTACACCTGGAAGAGGCTATCCAGCTTTTCTCTAAAGTCATGCAGGGTATGTGACTCCCCTGAATACTGGGGTAGCCAAGCTGCTCCCGGGATATAGGGCATGGTGAAGGGCATAACTGCAGCAGCGGTAGCGCTGGCGGGGGTTGGGGCAGTGAAGCTCTCCTCCGTATCCGACATCTTCCTCCCCCCTAGTGGACCGTGGCCTACCTTGCGATGATCCTCTTCCGTAGGCCGCGGCTCCGCAGTGGATCGTCAGGGTTGAGGACCTTCCGTCGCGCTCCTGTGACGTCGGCGTCTGCTGGGCTCCTTCCAGGACCTTACGCAACGTCCGGACGTGAGGCGGGGCTTCAGTTCTCGCGCGCTTTCGGAGTCCACGCCCCTCTTCTTCCCGCGCGGCGTCCCCAAGATGGCGTCCAACGGCGGGAAAACTCCACGGATGGCGGGAAGAAGGCCGAAGATGGCGCCGGATGGCGGGAAACTTCACCGATGGCGGGAAGAAGGTAGAAGATGGCGCCGGATGGCGGGAAACCTCCACGGATAGCGGGAATCTTCACCACTGGTAAGTTTGAACAGTCTTTGCTTTTCAGGCACGCAGTACCCGGTGGTTGCGGGCACGAAATCCTGCCGACTACGCCAAAGTTGACGCGCCCCTGGGCCTGTGTCGCGCTGCGTTGCGCATGCGGGAGCCTACCCGGAGCCGGATCGGTAGAGGGTTGTAGTCTCGTGGCGGTGACCCGGTCCGTGCCCAGGGAGTCAAACTAGACGGCAGTCTATTAGTAGTAAATATTTGATGACTACGCCACCCGTTGAGTGCAGCCAGGGAGCTGCTGCTGCAGGGCAGACCGCTGAGGCCGGTGGTAGGATTGTGCAGCGTGATAGTATAACCCCCAACGGGAGGGGTATGGCCTCAGGGCAGCCGACGTGGATGATGGGGGTAGCAGGAACCACTCAGAGACGGTACGGTGTAGTTCAGGGTCTTTACTGGTAACAACGATAGACCCTCCCGGAGTACTTGCTAGCAAACGGGGCCTGGTCAGTCTTTGAGCAGATGGGATCTCCCCTGGCCAGGCGGAGTTATAGGCCTCACAAACTGACTGTACTCTTCTGGCTACCTTGCTAGAAGCTGATGTAAGTAGCCCACGTCCCTGAGTGTACCGTGTGGTGCTCACCCGTATGGCCGGTGACTCGGGGCCTTCTAATGGCTTCCGCTCCACGATGGCGGTGCTGGTCCCACGCGTGTGACCGTGCCTTCGGGCTTCTGGGCCAGAGGACCTGAAATCCCCTGCCTGACGGATTCTGCTGCTGGGTAGAAGTTAGTCCCCACAGCCTCGGACTCCGGGTCCGGTAAAGAATCTTCTTAGTCAGGGCGAGCGCTGCAGCTGCCAGCCCCTGACTCCTTGGAACTCTGCTGTTTCCTATGCTGCTTCTTGTCTCCACTCTCCTTGTCTGACTCACCCTGCCTCAGCCCCGGGTTTATACAGGGGAAGTTCTTCCCCTCCCAAGACTGGGCAGGAGGTGTGGCATGCACAGGATCCCTGACCAAAGGACCTCCCACCTGCTCTCAGACATAACATTACATTACTGTGGAAAACCAGACCCCTGGGGTGCCACATATCTATCTATCTATCAGTCTATCTATCTATCTATCAGTCTATCTATCTATCTATTATCCATCTATCTATCTATCTATCTATCTATCTATCAGTCTATCTATCTACAGTGGCGACCAAAAGTTTTGCATTTTTTTTTAAAGTGTGATTACTTCTGTCTGGTTGTTGTGATGCCATTTTCCTAGTGATTTTAGTAAACTGGAAGCAAATGGTTGTCAGCTATGTGGCAAGATGACTCCCTCAGCTCTCCAGAGGTAGACACAGGACACAGGTTTGGGTAAGCTTCCTGTGGGTCTATTGTGTGTCATAAACTCCAGCAGTGTCCCAATAAAAATAAACAGTCCCTCTTGGGGTTAACGGGGAAACAAAAGATGAAAATATAACGGAGTCCTCTTAGCCAGCAAGGCCTTTGCCAGCTGCAGGTAGTCCTGTGAAGTGACCGCAACACCAGTCCTCCGGTGTTGCTCTCTGCTGTCAGCCACACACAGCCTGGAGACCTCAATCTCCAGACCACACACTCCACCCAGGAAACAAACTGACTGAACACCTATACCCTGTTCAGCCACACCCTGAGGGGAGGTATGGGGAATGACTTCCCTCCCATCTCTACGTCATTCCCATAAAACCACACCCTTTTAAAGAGGTAACCCCCAGCATATATTATGCTGGCAGAAAATCTATTGGTTTAAATTCACACAGGCCAGCAACCTGCGTGATACATACTTCCCGTCGCATATAATACCAGTGACTCTGTCACAGCTATAAGGACGAAATTGTATTTGACATTGTTTTATCCCTTTATGTGTTAGTTTTCAACATTTGCTGGGCCATATGTTTTGCATATTTTGTCATGGGTAGTCGAATTTTGCCTCTATTTTTCTTTTTATGTCTGTGTTTTTAGGTTAAAACATGGCAAAGACAAAGCCAAATTTATCCCCAGATGTCAGGAAGTTTATTATTCTGAGAGTGAAGTCAGGCAAAAGCCAAAAAAAGGTAACTATGGAATTCAACTGTTCTCGGAGTCAAGTGTCACGTATATTAAAGAAAGAAAAAGAAGGTTATGGAACAGCTGATAAACTTAGAAGGGGACGATCACGGAAAACTTCCTCCAGAGTTGATCCCATTTTTAAGAAAAAGTCAGTATCTGATGTCCATAAAAGTGCTGGACAGATTTCACACAAAATTAATGAAGAATATGGGGTCAAAGTGAGTCGCCAAACTGTGGTGCGACGGCTAAGAGCAGTAGGGTTGAATGCTCAAGTTCCAGTCAAGAAGCCTTTCATCTCTGCAAAGAGCCGGAAGGTCCGACTTGAGTCTGCCAAAGAACACAGCCAATGGAAAGAGACAGATTGGTCTAAGGTGTTGTGGTTGGATGAATCCAAGTTCAATCTGTTTGGTAGTGATGGCAAGACCTATATTTACCACCCAATTGGAAAACGTAATGATGTAAGGTACCAAACACCTACAATGAAACATGGTCGTGGCAATGTCATGGTTTAAGTCTGCTTTTCTCCATCTGCCATTGGCCCTCTGCATAGAATTGATGGAAATATGAATGCTACCATGTACAAGGATATACTGGAGAATATAATGCTGCCGCATAGTAAAACCAAAGTAGGCTGGGGATGGAAATTCCAGCAAGACAATGATCCTAAGCACACATCCAATTTAGTCAAAAATTGGTTAGCAAAGAAAAATGTTTGCCTGTTGCAATGGCCAAACCAATCACCTGATTTGCACCCTATAGAGCACCTTTGGGATGAGTTAGGGCGATGAGTTGGGGCCTGTACCCACAGCAATAAAGATGAATTGTTTCCAGATTTGCAAATGGAATGGAGCAAGATCCCTCAAGATGTCTTGAATACCCTTGTGGCTTCAATGCCCCGTCGATGTGGTGCAGTAATTAAAGCAAGAGGTTATGCTTCAAAATACTAAGTTATGGCATTGTAAATAATGGATTACTCTCCATGTTGTGATCAATAAATAGTATGCGCAAAACTTTTGGCATTCAGTTTCCTTTAATTAAATAAGCATACCTGCTGTAATGCACACGCCCGGGCTGAGTGGCGTGTGCTTGTATATGTAGTGATTCCACTGGACCGTGCCGGAGAGTGAATGCCTGGAGGGGCGTAACTAAGTATCCACCCGATCCGACCAGGGTCGCACGACGGCATACTACGCCAGTGCACCAAGGAGGAACCGAGCAGAGGGATCAGGTGCTACTACTGGACAGACCCCGGACACGGCTGTTGACCCACACAGGGGAATACAGGAACAGGCAGGCTAGGCTGGCACACAGACTGCTGGGCATAGGCAGACACGGCTGGTATGCTGACTGGCGGATGCTGGCAAGCACGACTGGTATGCAGGCAGGGAGGTACTGGCAGGTACGACAGGTTGGAGCACCGAGTGGATAGGACCCAGTACAGACTGGGACTCAGGAACAGAACCGCAGACGCGGTGGACAAACAGCAGAGTGAGGCCGCCCAGAGCGGCGAGCAAGAGCAGAACAAGACGAGACCGCCTGGAGCGGTGAGCGAGAGAAGAGCAGGACAAGGCCGCCTGGAGCGGTGAGCGAGAGAGGAGCAGGACGAGACTGCCGAAGCGGTGAGCGAGAGGGTCAGAGCAGAGCGAGACTGCCGGAGCAGCGAGCAAAGGGTCAGAGCAGAGCGAGACTGCCGGAGCAGCGAGCAAAGGGTCAGAGCAGAGAGAGACTGCCGGAGCAGCGAGCAAAGGGTCAGAGCAGAGAGAGACTGCCGGAGCAGCGAGCAAAGGGTCAGAGCAGAGCGAGACTGCCGGAGCAGCGAGCAAAGGGTCAGAGCAGAGCGAGACTGCCGGAGCAGCGAGCAAAGGGTCAGAGCAGAGCGAGACTGCCGGAGCAGCGAGCAAAGGGTCAGAGCAGAGCGAGACTGCCGGAGCAGCGAGCAAAGGGTCAGAGCAGAGGGGACAGGGCTCTGTTCACACGGAACAGACTGGGAGGGAAAGGCAGAACCAGGTACACACAGGATACTTGCAATGAAGTAGCGAGTGGGCCACAAACTTACAAACGGGAGTACAGGGACAACGAGTAGGAGTTAGGTACGGGATCAGATTCTGCAGGAAAAGGGAAGGTACGGACATAGAGAAAAACAGATAACAGGCTGGGAGAGTATTCAGACAAGAACAGACACAGCAGCAAGATACAGGAGCGGGTCTAGGTATGCGGCCCCAAAAAGGCAGAAAGAACAGGCTAGGAGCGTGTTCAGACAGGAACAGGCAAGATACAGGAACGGGTCTAGGTATGCGGCCCCAAGAAGGTGGAAAGAACAGGCTTGGAGCGTGTTCACACTGGCCTGGAAATACAGCCTCCAGGATAGGCAGAAGACAACAGACTAGAAGATAGTTCAGACAGGACACAGTTCAGACACGGGAACTGATACCACAAGGCAGGAAACATAGACAGGACCTGGCACGTCAGTGACAGAAGCCAACTGACAGAACACAATGCTCAGGCATGGATTCCAGGGAGGAGCTGGGTTAAATACCAGGTGACAGACAGCAATAGGCTGAGGACGCACAAGGGGTGTGCCTGCAGCAGCTACAAGAAGCAGGAAGTGATCGGGCGCCGCCCTTAAGCAGCAAAAACAGAGGCAAGCAGACAGCATGGAGGGAAGCCAGGCTAGCAGACTGGACTGGAGATCAAGTGCGCCCTCTTGCACAGTGGGAGATGGACTACTATGCAAGGACGCCGCCAGGTATGTTACACCTATATACAAAAGCATTTTGGTTAAAATTAAGGTCTTGCATGATGTCAACTTCATGCACTTTCAAATAATCACCAGGGAAATGTCATCGCAACAACCAGAAAATGCAAAACTTTTGGTCGCCACTGTTTCTATCTATTGTGGCAAGACGACTCACTCGGCTGCAATCGGAAGTAGACACAGGAACGGTTTCGGCTGCAGGTTTATTTTAACAGCATAAAGCACTGTTGACTTCAGCCAAATCAGACACACCAACAACAGAAAAAAACCCAGGACTGAGCATTTAAATTTGCTCAGCCACACCCTTCTTTTCCCTCAACCATCTCAAAGGGGCATGGTCTGATACCAATTTAAACTTTCGGCCAAGTAGGTAATATCTTAGCGTGTCTATGGCCCATTTTATGGCTAAGCATTCTTTCTCTACAATGGTAGAATTTTTCTCGCAGGACGAGAGCTTCCGGCTCATATACAGGATGGGATGCTCTTCCCCATTTATCTCCTGCGACAGCACAGCTCCTAGGCCAACTTCTGAGGCGTCTGTCTAAAGCACAAATTCTTTAGTAAAGTCTGGTGCGACCACGACTGGCTGCTTACACAGTGCCAGCTTCAGCTGCTGTAATGTCATCTCAGTTTCAACTGACCCTTTCACCATCATTGATTTGGTGCCTTTCAATAGGTCCGTCAGTGATGCGGCAATCATGGTAAAATTTGGGATAAACCGCCGGTAATATCTCATGATTCCAAGAAATGCTCTCATCTGCTTCTTGGAGAGCGGTTGAAGTCAGTTCTGAATTGCCTCGATTTTATTGACCTGTGGCTTAATTTCGCCTCTCCCGATGACATAGCCTAAGCACTTGGCCTCCTCCTTTCCAATAGCACATTTTTTGGGATTTATAGTAAATTCTGTCGTCCTCAGAGCATCCAGAATCGCCTGTACCTTTGGCAGATCACTGGCTAAGTCTGGGCTAAAAACAACAATGTCATCAAGGTAGGCTGCGGCATACTTCTTATTTGGGTCCAGGATCCAATCCATGGCCCTCTGGAAGGTGGCTGGGGCCCCCTGCAGTCCAAAAGGCATTCGGATGTACTGGAAGCACCCATCAGGTGTTCAGGAAGCTGTTTTCTCCTTGGCCCTCTGGGACATGGGGATCTGCCAGTAGCCCTTCGTCAAGTCGATGGTGGTAAGATACCTCGCAGGTCTAAGCTTTTCGATGAGTTCATCGACGTGGGGCATTGGGTATGGCATCACACTTGGATACCTCATTCAGCTTGCTGCAGTCATTCCAAAATCTCCACTCCCAAATCTCCGATGGGACTCGATCATCCTCTCTTAGATTCCTCTTTCACCCTGAGGTCCAGCATCCTCTTCACCTCGGCTGAGATTACCTCACGGCGGGCTTCAGGAATCCTATAGGGTTTAAGGTTTACCCTAACATACGCTTCGGTCAGCACGTCATGCTCGACCACCTGCGTACGTCCCGGGAGCTCCGAGAACAGGTCACGGTTCCATTGCAGCAGCTCTCTACATTGTTGCTTCTGTGCCGGTGATAGAGGTTCTGCTACTGTGACGTCCTCGACTTTGGGACTGGCTCCCCAACAAGGAGCCCCCAACGTTTCCCGATCTCGCCATGGCTTGAGCAAGTTCACATGGCACACTTGGTGCGGCTTTCTTTGTCCAGGTGTCACGCTGTCTCTGTATATTGGAGGTAGGGGGCCTAAGCTGACCCTAAGCTGGGGCCCTGACTAATCCCTCAACCTGGAGGTACTGTTAAAGGTACAGAGGTCCAGGTCGCCAGCGTAACCCCTACCTCCTGAGGATCCCTGCACCTAAGTAATCTAGTCCTGAGAAGGACCCCGATCACAACAAAAGGGGACAAGTAATAATATGCCCACACACAGTACTTAGACGAACGAGACAGTACAAGGGAAAAACCAAAACCACCTTGCATACAAAAACTACACAACTACAACAGAGGGAACACCAACGGGAAAGGAGATAAATGATAAAGCGAGGAAGGGAAAAAACTCTCCGAATACACTTATCTCTGAAACTCCAAATACCACGATCCGCTCTGTTAGTCTGCATGAAATGCTTTCACCGACACTTCCCTAACAGACCAGCAGGCATTTGAAGGAGTCTCACTACAGCAGCATTGATTGCAGCTGGGCGAGGCTGGACCTCGTCTAGCACAGAGAGAGAGAGAATTAACTCCCTCACTGCCGAAAAACACAAAGCACCAAAAAGTCAGCTGCGAGAAGTCAGGCTGTGTAATCGTGACGATCTTCGTGGCGACACACCCGTGACAGTACCCCCCCTTCTACGAGGGGCCTCCGGACCCTCAGGGCCAGGTTTATCCGGGTGAGTCGTGTGGAAGGCCCGAACTAATCGGTCTGCGTTAATATCCGACGCAGGAACCCACATCCTCTCCTCAGGACCATACCCTTTCCAATGAACCAGGTACTGAAGGGACCGGCGATTAAAGCGTGAATCGATGACTCTCGATACCTGGAACTCCAAGTTACCCTTGACCACCACTGGAGGGGGAGGTAAAGGTGACGGTACCACCGGCGCCACATACCTCTTAAGCAACGATCTGTGGAACACGTTGTGAATTTTAAACGTAGGGGGGAGGTCAAGACAGAATGCCACCGGATTAATAATAGAACTGATTCTGTATGGCCCGATGAACCTGGGACCCAGTTTCCAGGAGGGAACCTTAAGTTTTATATTCCTGGTAGACAACCATACCCGATCGTTCACACTTAGGTCCGGACCAGACACTCTCCTCCTATCAGCCATACGTTTGTATCGGTTCCCCATAGTATTCAGATTCTTCAGCACCCCTCTCCATACTGAAGCGAGTGATGAGGAAAATCGTTCCTCCTCAGGAACCCCCGAAGAGCCCCCCCTACTGAAAGTACAAAACTGGGGGTGAAAACCTTATGCCCCAAAAAACGGGGACTTACCAGTGGACTCGCTCCGCCTATTATTAAGAGCAAACTCTGCCAGAGGTAAGAAAGAAGCCCAGTCCTCCTGGTTCTCTGACACAAAACAACGGAGATATGTCTCCAAGCTCTGGTTCATACGTTCCGTCTGACCATTGGTCTGAGGATGAAAAGCCGATGAGAACGACAAATGCATCCCCCGCCGTGCACAAAACGCCTTCCAGAACTTGGACACAAACTGAGACCCCCGATCAGACACCACCTCGGAGGGTACCCCGTGAAGCCTCACAATCTCCCCAATGAACACCTGCGCAAGAGTTTTAGCATTAGGGAGAGCCGGAAGAGCGATAAAATGTGCCATCTTGCTGAACCTGTCCACTACAACGAGTATGACCGTTTTACCCGAAGACGGAGGGAGGTCCGTAATAAAGTCCATAGACAGATGAGTCCAAGGACGCTCCGGGATCTTCAAAGGTAAGAGGGCCCCAGACGGACGGGTATGTGAGGTCTTAGAGCGCGCACAAACCCCACAGGACGCGACAAAAGTTACCACCTCCTTATGTAAATTAGGCCACCAAAACCGACGCGAGAGGAGATCCACAGTTGCTCTACTCCCCGGGTGTCCTGCAAAAACTGAGTTATGGTGTGCCTCGATCACCTTTTGTCGCAACTGATCTGGAACAAACAGTCTCCCCGGAGGTCCAACAGGGGCGTCCCCCTGAGCCTCCAATACCTCCTCCTCCAGCTCAGAGCATACTGCCGAAACCACCACCCCCTCCTGAAGGATAGGAATCGGGTCGTCCGTATTCCCGGCCCCAGGGAAACTACGAGATAAGGCATCCGCCTTTACATTTTTTGACCCAGGACGATATGTAACGACAAAATTAAACCTGGTAAAAAACAATGACCACCTAGCTTGTCTGGGATTCAGACGTTTCGCGGACTCCAGATATAGCAGGTTCTTGTGATCGGTGATGACGGTGACCGGATGGACTGCCCCCTCCAAAAAATGGCGCCACTCCTCAAAACCTAACTTAATGGCCAAGAGTTCCCTATTGCCGACATCGTAATTCCTCTCAGCGGACGACAATTTTTTAGAGAAAAAGGCGCACGGATGCCACTTACCAGGGGACGAACCTTGTGACAATACTGCTCCCACCCCTACCTCGGAAGCGTCTACCTCTACAATGAATGGCTGTGACGCATCAGGTTGAATGAGTATGGGTGCCGAGGCAAAACATTTTTTCAAGGAGGAGAATGCTTGACAAGCCTTGTCAGACCACCTAGAAAAATCCGTCCCCTTTTTAGTCATGTCTGTGAGAGGCTTAACCATGGACGAGAAATTACGAATGAACTTCCGGTAATAATTAGCAAACCCCAGGAAACGTTGTAGTGCCTTAAGATTCTCTGGCCGATCCCACTCAAGAACTGCCCGCACTTTCCCAGGCTCCATACGAAAACCGGACGCTGAAACCAGGAAGCCTAAAAACTGGAGTTCCTGTACGGCGAACACACACTTTTCCCATTTGGCATACAGTTTATTATCCCGCAAGATCTGTAACACCTGCCTAACGTGCTCCTGATGAGACACCAGATCCGGCGAGTAAATTAAGATATCATCCAGATATATGACAACAAACTGTCCCACCAGGCGGCGAAAAATGTCATTAACAAAGTGTTGGAACACCGCCGGGGCATTAGTCAGACCTAATGGCATGACAAGGTTCTCATAATGCCCCTCCGGAGTGTTAAACGCCGTCTTCCACTCATCCCCCTCCTTCATCCTAATCAGATTGTACGCCCCCCTGAGATCCAACTTAGAGAACCATTTGGCGCCCACGATCTGATTAAAGAGATCGGGAATAAGTGGGAGCGGATACGGATCTTGGACCGTAATCCGATTAAGTTCACGGAAATCCAGGCAAGGGCGTAGGCCTCCATCTTTCTTCTTAACAAAGAAGAACCCCGCAGCCACCGGTGAAGATGAAGGTCTAATATGCCCCTTAGCCAGACTTTCTGAAATATAATCCTTCATGGCCTGCCTCTCAGGACCAGAAAGGTTATACAACCTACCTTTAGGTAACTTGGCCTCAGGGAGCAGTTTTACAGAACAGTCATACTCGCGATGAGGAGGTAGTTCCTGACACCCTTTCTCCGAGAATACATCCTCAAAGTCCGCCAGAAATGGAGGTAAGACCCAAGGAGTAACCGCACCGATGACCGTGTTCATGCAGTTTTTATTACAGAATTTACTCCATTGGCTTATCTCTCTGGTTTGCCAATTAATAACCGGGTTATGCTTAGTTAACCAAGGAAGGCCCAACACTATAGGAGTGGGAAGACCCTCCAACACGTAGCAAGACAACAGTTCTTTATGTATCGCCCCCACTTGAAGTTTTATGTCATGCACAGCTTGCAAAAAACTTCCCTGACCGAGAGGCCTGGCATCGATCGAGAATATTCGGATGGGTTTAGCCAACTCACTCAATCGCATACCTTGAACCCGGGCAAACCGAGCATCAACCAGATTAGCCCCGGCCCCACTATCCAGAAGAACAGATATCCTCTCAGTTCTCGTACCCACCACCACCTCCGCCGGTATGAGAAACTGAGACGAACCTAGGGACGAAATACCTACTCCCAGATTGCCGTCCACCACACAACCTGGGATCAACAGTTTTCCGACGACTCTTCACTCTGCAAGGGACGGGATGGACACCCCCCAATAAAATGTCCCTTTCTCCCGCAGAAGAAACACCTTCCTGTCTTATGGCGCACCACCGGTCCCCTCCCCCGAAATGATGTCCCTCCTAATTGCATAGGCTCCTCTGGACTGACCAGGGGAACCACCATATGAGGGGACCTTGTAGGAGGTGGAGTCATCACAGGGGGTAGAGTTATCCCGCACCTCTCCCGAAGCCGTCTGTCAACGCGAATAGCAAGGGCCATAGCGGCTTCCAGTGACGCGGGAGAGTCATACTGTGCCAACACATCCTGTAATTTGTCGGATAAACCTTGACAAAACTGGCTCCTAAGAGCCGGGTCATTCCACTGGGTGTCCGTGGCCCACCTACGGAACTCCGAACAGAATTCCTCCGCCGGACGATCTCCCTGCTGAATCCTACGTAACTTAGACTCAGCAAGGGAGATCCGATCTGGGTCATCATATACGAGTCCCAGAGCAGCGAAAAACCTATCCACTGACTGGAGAGCCGGGGAGCCCGGGGGAAGAGAGAACGCCCAAGATTGTGGGTCCCCTTGTAGGAGCGAGATGACAATTCCCACCCTTTGTTCTTCACTCCCCGATTACCGAGGCCGCAGCCGAAAGTACAACTTGCATGCCTCCCGGAAAACAAAAAACTTGTCCCGCCCCCCAGTGAACCTGTCAGGGAGAGCTACTTTAGGTTCTGGTCCGGCTTGCTCCTGAGGATACAAAACCTTGGACCTAACGTCCGCCAGCTCCATGGACAAACTCTGCAACTGCCGAGCTAGACCGGCTACTGGATCCATGGTAGCTGGAGAAAAACTAAGTGGTCGGTGAAAATGTCACGCTGTCTCTGTATACTGGAGGTAGGGGGCCTAAGCTGACCCTAAGCTGGGGCCCTGACTAATCCCTCAACCTGGAGGTACTGTTAAAGGTACAGAGGTCCAGGCCGCCAGCGTAACCCCTACCTCCTGAGGATCCCTGCACCTAAGTAATCTAGTCCTGAGAAGGACCCCGATCACAACAAAAGGGGACAAGTAATAATATGCCCACACACAGTACTTAGACGAACGAGACAGTACAAGGGAAAAACCAAAACCACCTTGCATACAAAAACTACACAACTACAACAGAGGGAACACCAACGGGAAAGGAGATAAATGATAAAGCGAGGAAGGGAAAAAACTCTCCGAATACACTTATCTCTGAAACTCCAAATACCACGATCCGCTCTGTTAGTCTGCATGAAATGCTTTCACCGACACTTCCCTAACAGACCAGCAGGCATTTGAAGGAGTCTCACTACAGCAGCATTGATTGCAGCTGGGCGAGGCTGGACCTCGTCTAGCACAGAGAGAGAGAGAATTAACTCCCTCACTGCCGAAAAACACAAAGCACCAAAAAGTCAGCTGCGAGAAGTCAGGCTGTGTAATCGTGACGATCTTCGTGGCGACACACCCGTGACACCAGGCTGGTGAACTTTGTAGTTCACTTCGCTGAGTTTCTCCACCACCTGATATGGGCCTTGTCAATTGGCCAGGAACTTGCTCTCGACGGTGGGAATAAGCACTAGAACACTATCTCCAGGCTGGAACTGCCTCAGCCTCACTGACCGGTTATAAACCCTTGCCTGGGCCTCCTGTGCCTGGAGGAGATGTACCTTCAGGATAGGCATCACTTTCGCCATTCTCTCCTGCATCTGGGCTACATGTTCTGTGATGCTCCGGTGGGGCGTAACCTCGGCTTCCTAGCTTTCCTTGGAAATATCCAGGAGCCCTCGCGGATGTTCTCCATACATTGGCTCAAACGGGGAGAAACCATAGAGGCTTGTGGGACCTCTCTTACCGAGAAGAGCAGGAACGGTAGCAGGTAGTCCCAGTCACGACCATCCTTCTCTATGACCTTTTTGAGCATTGCTTTTAAGGTTTTAATAAAGCGCTCCACCAGGCCGTCTGTCGGCGGATGGTAAATGGATGTTCGCAGCTGGGTAATCTGAAGGACTTTACATAGCTCCTTCATTACATTGCTCATGAACGGGGTTCCTTGGTCTGTTAGTATCTCCTTCAGCAGTCCGGTCCTGGCAAATATATGGACAAGTTCCCGAGCTATGCTTCTCCTCGACGAGTTCCTCAGTGGTACCGCTTCCGGGTACCGGCTCGCATAATCCATGACCACCAGGATATATTGGTGGCCCCGTGCCGATTTAACTAAGGGCCCTAGTAGGTCCATGGCAATCCTCTCAAAGGTGATTTCTCTCACAGGTAGGGGGATTAAAGGACTAAAGAAGTGGGAAGAGGGGGCGATTATCTGGCAGGTGAGGCTATAGTTTAGGATCTCCCGGTAACACCCTTGCCAACAAAACCTCCTCATTATCCTCTCCTGAGTCTTTTTGACCCCCAGGTTTCCCCCCAGAACATGTGAATGGGCTATATCTAATACCCTCCGGCGGTATGGCCCTGGAACTAACAGCTGCTCCACTATTTCATCACCCCTTGGTTTGTTATCCCGATACAATAACTCCCCCTGAACTGCGAAGTGTGGGTACCTGGTGTCTGTCCCCAGCTCTTGAACAACCCCATTGCAGACAGTAACATTGTCCCACGCCCCCTTCAAGGTCAAGTCCCGAACTTGAGCAGACCCAAAGTTCTCTCCTGGCACCTCTAACTCAGGGAGGTCAGCCACAGTCTTGTTCTTGTCGCCAGCAAGGACACACAATGGGGACTCAACCACTTCAGATGTCAATGGGGGTATTTTCCTGGATTTTGTCCACGCGACTCAGTCTGGTTCCTTTCCCCCACAAGTCCCAGAACAAAGGAAAATCGCGCCCCAATATGACGGGATGGATCAGGTTTTTGACCACCCCGACCTCGTGGGATTGGGCACCACAGTCTTTTCCCACTGACACTCTGGCCACAGGGTAGTCCTTGGCATCCCCATGTATGCAGCGAATGCCCACAGTTTTTGCAGGGACCAGCTGGTGGGGAAGGGTGGCGCTGATCAGGGTCACCAGGCTCCCTGAGTTCAATAGTCCAAGTACCATCACCCCATTAATGGACATGGCACATGCCTGCCGGTTCTCACCAGGTTGACCATCCACACTACAAACCGGATAGGCATAATAGGAACAGCGCTGGCCTAGGCTGCAGTCCATTGGTTCAGGTGACATATGGCACTGGGCGGCTATGTGTCCAGGATTATGACACCGCCAACATACCACATCCCTCTCAGCAGTCTTTGCAGGGCTCTCAGTGGGATTGGAACGATCCCCGTTTGTGACTCTAGACCCCTTACGTGGTGAGCCCGTCCCTCTTTGGGTACTCCAGTATGGGGAATTGACTATGTCCGGTTTCTCAAGGGATTTTTCGACCTCTTGGTACCTCTCTACCAGGCCCACGAGGTTGTCCGCGTTCCAAAGTTCACTCTGGGCAACCCAGGTCTGCACCGGCCTGGGTAGGGAAAGGATGAACTTGGCCATCAATACACGTTCAACCATGTGGGTAGGAGAGGAAGAGTAGCTGCAGCCATTTTTGGACTAGATGTAGCAAGTCAAACGAGCGAGGGGGTTTGTCGCCAGCATACGCCCAGTGGTGGACTCTTTGTGCTCTGACAGACATAGTCACTCCTGAGCGTGCCAATATCTCTGTCTAATTTGGCATACTCATGTGCATCCTGTAGGGCCAGGTCATAGTAGGCCTTTTGGGGTTCACCCGTTAAATAGGGGGCCAGCACCTCCACTCACTGCTCCGGCGGCAGTCTTTCCCACTCTGCTACCCTTTCAAACACAGTCTGAAATGCCTCCACATCATCCCCTGGGGTCATCTTTTGCAATGCATGCCTTACCGCCTTTTGGACTTATGACACATCACCTGAACTTGGGGGAGGGGCAGTTTCCCTGATGCTCCCCTGCTAGGAGGTCCATCTGCCATTGCTGCTGTTGGATCTGCTTCATGAGGAGTTTATTGGTCTTTTGCTATGCTTGCTGGCTCTGCAACTGCTGCTCTCGTTGCTGGTGTAGAAGCTCCCGGTGCTGCTGCATGTTCTGTTGGATGTGCAAGTGCTGTTGATGTTGCTGTTGTTGGCTCTGAAGCCAGTGCTTGAGGAGCTACTCCATGCTGCTGGACATCTCTGACTGGCTGGTGGCCTTTAACCAGGGAATCCACCAATCTCCAGGGAATCCACTGATCTGGAATCTTGGAAACTTAGCCTTGCTGGCATAAAGGTAAAACAAAAAGACAAAGGATAACACAGTCCATGTGTGTACAGGTTCACCTGCACCACTTTGTAGAAAACTTCAGCTCCTCCTGAGCTGAGGCTCCACAGCCTGGAGACTTCACCCTCCAGACACACCAACAACAGAAAAAAAATAGGACTGAGCATTTAAACTTGCTCAGACACCCTGAGGGGAGGTAGTGTGAATGGCTTCCCACCCTCTTTTCCATTCACCAAAAACCACACCCTTTAAGTGAGTTAACCCCCAGCATATAACATGCTGGCAGAAAGTGACCATAGGCGGATTATAAGGAGGGCAATATGGGCTACCGCCCAGGGCCCTGACGCTCCAGGGGTCCCATGAATTGCTCCCATTATAATGCGCATTTTTTTCGGTCACCGCTGCGCTGGCCGAAGGTTTAGATGATCACCGCTGCGGGCCCGCAGCTGTAAGCGGTTTGAATCATACTGTGTCGCCCCGCCCTGCCAGTGCCACATGACGCTCCCATCTGGCCGCCGCGGCTGTATATTCACTAGCACGGGCATGCAGTTTAAATGCTGTTGGTACCGCCCTGCCTGACGTCATGTGGCAGGGTGGTCCCAACATCATTTAAATTTCCCACCGGCGCTAGTGCATATACAGGGCTGCGTGATGCAGTCAGCGTGTCTGTGAGTGGCGGCTTTGAACTTTGGGACTGTCCTGCCACATGACGTCAAGCAGGGCGGTCCCAAAGTTCAAAGCAGCCACTCACAGACACGCTGCATCACGCAGCCGCTCCCATCCGGCCAGCTGCAGATCCACCGGGGCGGACAGTTTAAATGATGCTGGGACCGCCCTGCCACATGACGTCAGGCAGGGCCCAGCATACACAGGGGCGCGGGTCTATTTAAAAGTTCATGAAATGTCTCACATGAGCCAGTGTCATTCTGCCCTGCAGCATCTGCTGAAGAGGAGCCGCCACCCACGCACAGTGACCCACAGTTTGTCTGCAGCCTGCCTGGTCTTCTGCTGAGCCCTGCTGCTTCAGTCTCAAAGTGTGTATTCTGTTTAAAAAGTATGTTTTTTGTATATATATATATATATATATATCAATGAATAATGGTCCCCTGCAGTTTTATATAGACTGCTTGCTGGCTGCCTTCTAGTGTTCCTGCCACTTGCCACAGTCAGACAAACATTAGCTTATATCATCGTGTGTCTCAGACAGTGTCTGTGGCAGTGGAATGGGGTGGGCAGCCAGCAGCACTTTGTATGAAAGGGCAGGGGATCATTGTCATTTTTAAAATTTGTACATAATGTTGGGGATGGGAGAGGAGTGGACTGAACTACATAAAGACAAATGCCCCTGCACACTGTCTACTCCCTCTCCCCATCATCTTAGAAATTTTGCTTGCATCATGTAGTGAGTGGCAGCTGAAACTGCGGCCCAGCGCGGTCTAAAAGTGGGCTGGATCTGTCTCTTGCAGCTGTGGGTGGAGCTAAGCTTCGTGCGGCTCCCTGCTGTGTAGAGATGGCTACGTGCGGCCTCCTGCTGTGTGGAGATGGCTACGTGCGGCCTCCTGCTGTGTAGAGATGGCTACGTGCGGCCTCCTGCTGTGTATAGATGGCTACGTGCGGCCTCCTGCTGTGTAGAGATGGCTACGTGCGGCCTCCCGCTGTGTATAGATGGTACCGTGCGGCCTCCCGCTGTGTATAGATGGCGCCTGTGTATAGATGGCTATGTGTGGCCTCCTGCTGTGTATACATGGCTACGTGCGGCCTCCCGCTGTGTATAGATGGCTACGTGTGGCCTCCTGCTGTGTATAGATGGCTACGTGCAGCCTCCTGCTGTGTATAGATGGCTACGTGCGGCCTCCTGCTGTGTATAGATGGCTACGTGCGGCCTCCTGCTGTGTATAGATGGCTACGTGCGGCCTCCCGCTGTGTATAGATGGCTACGTGCGGTCTCCTGCTGTGTATAGATGGCTACGTGCGACCTCCTGCTGTGTATAGATGGCTACGTGCGACCTCCTGCTGTGTATAGATGGCTACGTGCGGCCTCCCGCTGTGTATAGATGGCTACGTGCAGCCCCCTGCTGTGTATAGATGGTGCCGTGCGGCCTCCCGCTGTGTATAGATGGCGCCCTGCGGTCTCCCACTGTATATAGATGGCGCCGTGTGGCCTCCCGCTGTGTATAGATGGCTACGAGCGGCGGCCTGCTATGTATAGGAGGATTATGTGGCAGCTCATATTGTATATAGGACAATCAGTGAATATGAATAGCGGTACCAGAGCGCCAATAACAGGGCAAAAATATTAAAAGGACTGATTTATTAATACACACACAACGCGTTTCGGTGGACACAGCCACCTTCATCAGGTGTGACAAGCAGCAAACAATTGATCCTTATATACATTTGACTAGGTATACAATTACTTAAAAGGGGCGGGGCCAGACACAGAGTAATACCTCTATATTAACCCCTTGAGTTCATATATGCTCAATAGAGTAAAAAGGATTGTTATAAAATAATGCCTAATGAAGCATATAGGGTTCTTATAAAAAGGATTCGCTGTAAAAAAAACAAAAAAAAAACTTGTGAATCCTATAATCTTAATACTTCATAGGATATATTGTTATCTACCACCCTATATTTTAGATTATATAAAAAATAATAATAATAATTTTTACATACAACATAAAACAATGCATAAATATAAAGTATAAAATTACAATCAGTTTCTATCATTGTAATTAGGAAAAGTAGACGAAGAAAGGAAAGAGAAAAAAAAAAAAAAAAAAGAGAAAAAAAAAAAAAAATTTAATTTTTTTTTCTCTAAATTTCTCCTTTTTTTTTTCTTTTTTTTTTTTTTTTTTCTCCTTCCCTTCTCCCCTCTCTCTCTCTCCTCCCTCCTCCCCTCCCTCTCTCCTTTCCCCTCTTCCCTCCTTCTCTCTCTCCTCCCCCCTCCTCCTCCATATAAAAGATATATATAATAAATTTGCTAAAATATGAAAACAATTATTTAAAAAGTTGTCTTCTCTATATTAAGGTTCAAACCTTCAGGAGACAAGGTTCCCATTTTGAAAATCCAATAATTTTCACGTGTAATGAGACGATTTAGTCTATCAGGGTGTGTATCAACTATATGATCAATGATAGTTAGTTTTAGGTTATTAGGATTTTTTTGATGTTCTTTTAAGAAATGATTAGAAACACTATGTAGGGGAAAGCCGTTTCTAATATTTTGGCGATGTTTATTTAGTCTGGAGTGCATTTCCTGGATAGTGCGGCCAATGTATTGCAAGCCGCAGGTGCACTGGAGCAGATAGATCACATATGAGGACTGACATGTAAGTCTAAAGCGAATGGGATATATCTCTCCAGTGACCGCAGAGACGAATGTTTTAGCTCCGTTATCAATGGATTGACAGCATAAGCATTTAGGGACATTACATTTATAACATCCATTATTGCTAATAGGAGCTGAATGGTTCGGTCTTCTACCAATTGTTGTATTGCTAGGGGCTATATAGTTTCCTAGATTTTTACTCCTCCGATATATGACATGAGGAAATTCCGGTAAATGACCAGTTAATACTGGATCATTACTTAAAATGAACCAGTATTTTTTTAATAAACTGGATAACACTTGCGTAGGTTTACCATAAGTAGTAATCAGATTTAAACTGAAATCGTTGTTTGGCTCTTGGCTGGTATTCTTGGATTTGTTGATACACAGGTTCTGTGATAGGGATCTAGTTTTGGAGAAAGCATCCTCTAATAATTTCCGGGGGTATCCCTTAGCTCTAAAACGTTTTTGTAAAACCTTAGATTCCAGAAAAAAATCCGAATCATGTGTACAATTTTTTCTGACACGCCAATATTGACCATATGGAATATTTCTAATCCAGCTGGGTAGATGGCCACTGTCAAATTCAAGATAGCTATTTACATCCACTTCCTTAAAGTGGGTAGATGTGGATATTTTACCCGAATTGTCTATATTTATCTGAAGGTCAAGATATTGAATATTACTCTCAGATATGGTAGAGGTAAAGGAAAGACCCCAGTCGTTAGAGTTTAATTCATCAATAAATTTGGCAGCCTCCACAGTATTTCCCCTCCATATGATAAACAGATCATCTATAAAGCGGCGGTACATAACGATGGATTTATCAGCGCCGAGGGATTGCGCGATGTGGATAGACTCGAATGCCCCCATATATAGATTTGCATAACTGGGGGCAAACCTCGTCCCCATCGCGCAGCCCCTCAGCTGCCGATACATCACCCCCTCAAAAGAAAATACATTGTTCTCAAGAATGAAAGTTATACCCCTCAATAAAAGTTTTTTTTGAGGATCTTGTAAGTTAGGGTCCTCATCTAGGAATATTTTAATTGCCTGTAAACCCAATACATGTGTGATATTGGAATAAAGAGAGCTTATATCGAGTGTAATAAGAAGACAGCCTGGAAGAGGGGGTAATTCTCTCAATAGTCTAATTAAATGTGTAGAATCCTTTAAATGAGAATCTAGGGATAAAACGTACTTCTGTAAAAAAAGATCAATATAGTGGGATAAGTTGGATGTGATAGAATTAATACCAGAAATAATAGGACGTCCAGGGGGATTAAATTTATCTTTATGAATTTTGGGTAAAAAATAAAAATAAGGGACTTTGAATTTTTTAATGTCTAAAAAGGATTTTTCTTTTTTATTGAGGAAGCCAGCTGTAGAGGCCCCTGCTACAAGTCCTTTGTACTCCAAAAAAATGGTTACAGATGGGTCTGCTTCTAATTTGACGTAATAGTTTGAGTCGTCTAAGATTCTGAGGCCCTCCTTGATGTACCAGCCCCTGTTCATTATCACAGTCCCCCCTCCCTTATCTGCTCTCTTTATAATTATTTCTTTATTATCCTGAAGGGTTTTTAATGCACATTTCTCCTGGTAGCTCAAGTTGTTCACTTTTTTTGAAATTGGGGGGAATGTCCTAAGGTCCCTCAAAATTAATTGTTGGAAAGTTTCAAGGTGTGAACCTTTGTGATGTAATGGATAGAAATTATTTTTCCCCTTCACATTTACATGAGTGAAAGGGTCCAGTAATGGGGGGCCTGGTATATTAGATTCTTGAATGGAGGGGGATACTGTTGAGCATGAACTAATAGGATGTGATTTTCTCTTATCTTCCAATAGAAAATGCCTTTTTAGTGTCAATTTCCTTATAAATTCATTTAAATCACAGAACAAAGTGAAATTATTAAATGGGACAGCTGGACAGAAAGATAATCCTCGACCTAACAAGGATTGTTCAGCTTCAGATAGCACATAGCTAGAAATATTAAAAATACCCCCACAACCGATAGGGGTTTCTATCTGCAGGGAATTTGTATTCTGGTTCATTGGCAAGATTTCATTTTCTTTATATTTGGATTGTGTCTCAATTTCGGCATTTGGACTATTTTTGTTGTTGAGACCTCGGGTTTTTCCACTCCCTCTACATCCCCTAAATTTCTTTTTCGTTTTGGACAACGTCCGGGGACCACGTGAAAAAAATGTGTAATTTTCGTTTTATTAGTTTGAGATGCAACTGCATTCTGTGTTTGAGGATTTATCAAGATACTATTCTCATTCAAAATCGGAGATAATTCCAAGGATGTCATTCTGTTTATAGGGGGTTTTATGTGGTTTATACCACTTGTTTAATCAGAAGGTCTCCCTTGATTAAAAATATTCAGTGTATCCGCTAACGGGATCTGTCCAGATGACTCCCCAGCAATAGGAGTCTGTATTGCACTAGAAAGCTCTGAGATATTAGATCCACTATGGGATATCTCCTGTGTGTTAATATGTAATGTGAAGTTCAGTTCATCAATATCTGCTACTTGTGTGGAAATAGTAGACGGATTAGCAATAAATTCTACATCTGCTGCTTGTGTGGATAAAATAGGTGGATCAGTAATCAGTATGGAGGGAGGAGTAATTTCCATACACATTCCCTCTATTATAAGGTCATTATTTTTTTCCAAATTAGAATTAAATGCAGTATTTTTCTTGTAATTATTGTTAATGGATAACTTCTTTTTATGAGTCTCATCTATTGCTTGTTGTTTTTTATTCATAAAAAACTGTTTTTGAAAACTATTCACTTGTTTTGTATGGTTATCAGTATCATTGCTTAGAATAGGGGATGATGGATTATCCCTAGTTGTTCTCTGCATAGAGATGATGGGAACAGGTGAAATTTGAAGTGGTGATTGGATTTTTGGAGCTTGTGGAGCTTTACACTGGGGTTGTGCAGAGGTGCACAACTTCATAAGGTTAGTAGCCATCCCCACACCCCTCTACAAATTGCAATACTGAGTCACCCATTGCGCCTTGTTCTCTCCTCTCTTTACATATTGAGTCTGCTATTGCTGGGGGCTTAGCCTCAAGACCAGGAGCTGCAAATTGGGCGACCCAGATTGTTCTACACATCGAGAGACGGAAAAACCTTGCAGAATCATCAACAGATAAGAACTGTGTTTAAGACTTTAAAATCTAAATTGCTGGATCATTATGGACTTTTATGTGACCAATAGAGAGAAATTTAGATTATCTCTGATCAATACAGCCCTTAGTAAAGACTTTAAAGATGGCGACAGATGCATATATAATAATCCAACTATGCTGAATGATATAGATCAAAAAAGGTTACGTGGACTGTTTTTGAACTTAGAAAATAATAGCAAAATAGAAATAACTAATCACGTAGACACGATGTTTTTAGAACATTACATTAAGGATAACATAATACCTAAGGGATTGAGAATGAATCTCAATTCATCCTTTCCTCAGGATATTGTTTTTACTGAAAGATGGGACAGGTGTATTTCTGATTGCTCAACAACACTGATCAGATTGTTGATTGATAAAAGGAATACTCTGGCAATGTATGCTTTAGAAACAATAGCTAAAATTAAAGGGGATTTGGAGTTCTTTTCTTCATCTACGGAATATTTTGCCACAGATAATGAGGTAAAACTAAGACTGGCTAAGTTTGAAAATAATTTAATAAATAAAAAAGCAAAAAAATATGAAAGAGATATAAAAGACTCTAAAAAAGAAAAAATCCAATCACCACTTCAAATTTCACCTGTTCCCATCATCTCTATGCAGAGAACAACTAGGGATAATCCATCATCCCCTATTCTAAGCAATGATACTGATAACCATACAAAACAAGTGAATAGTTTTCAAAAACAGTTTTTTATGAATAAAAAACAACAAGCAATATATGAGACTCATAAAAAGAAGTTATCCATTAACAATAATTACAAGAAAAATACTGCATTTAATTCTAATTTGGAAAAAAATAATGACCTTATAATAGAGGGAATGTGTATGGAAATTACTCCTCCCTCCATACTGATTACTGATCCACCTATTTTATCCACACAAGCAGCAGATGTGGAATTTATTGCTAATCCGTCTACTATTTCCACACAAGTAGCAGATATTGATGAACTGAACTTCACATTACATATTAACACACAGGAGATATCCCATAGTGGATCTAATATCTCAGAGCTTTCTAGTGCAATACAGACTCCTATTGCTGGGGAGTCATCTGGACAGATCCCGTTAGCGGATACACTGAATATTTTTAATCAAGGGAGACCCTCTGATAAAACAAGTGGTATAAACCACATAAAACCCCCTATAAACAGAATGACATCCTTGGAATTATCTCCGATTTTGAATGAGAATAGTATCTTGATAAATCCTCAAACACAGAATGCAGTTGCATCTCAAACTAATAAAACGAAAATTACACATTTTTTTCACGTGGTCCCCGGACGTTGTCCAAAACGAAAAAGAAATTTAGGGGATGTAGAGGGAGTGGAAAAACCCGAGGTGTCAACAACAAAAATAGTCCAAATGCCGAAATTGAGACACAATCCAAATATAAAGAAAATGAAATCTTGCCAATGAACCAGAATACAAATTCCCTGCAGATAGAAACCCCTATCGGTTGTGGGGGTATTTTTAATATTTCTAGCTATGTGCTATCTGAAGCTGAACAATCCTTGTTAGGTCGAGGATTATCTTTCTGTCCAGCTGTCCCATTTAATAATTTCACTTTGTTCTGTGATTTAAATGAATTTATAAGGAAATTGACACTAAAAAGGCATTTTCTATTGGAAGATAAGAGAAAATCACATCCTATTAGTTCATGCTCAACAGTATCCCCCTCCATTCAAGAATCTAATATACCAGGCCCCCCATTACTGGACCCTTTCACTCATGTAAATGTGAAGGGGAAAAATAATTTCTATCCATTACATCACAAAGGTTCACACCTTGAAACTTTCCAACAATTAATTTTGAGGGACCTTAGGACATTCCCCCCAATTTCAAAAAAAGTGAACAACTTGAGCTACCAGGAGAAATGTGCATTAAAAACCCTTCAGGATAATAAAGAAATAATTATAAAGAGAGCAGATAAGGGAGGGGGGACTGTGATAATGAACAGGGGCTGGTACATCAAGGAGGGCCTCAGAATCTTAGACGACTCAAACTATTACGTCAAATTAGAAGCAGACCCATCTGTAACCATTTTTTTGGAGTACAAAGGACTTGTAGCAGGGGCCTCTACAGCTGGCTTCCTCAATAAAAAAGAAAAATCCTTTTTAGACATTAAAAAATTCAAAGTCCCTTATTTTTATTTTTTACCCAAAATTCATAAAGATAAATTTAATCCCCCTGGACGTCCTATTATTTCTGGTATTAATTCTATCACATCCAACTTATCCCACTTTATTGATCTTTTTTTACAGAAGTACGTTTTATCCCTAGATTCTCATTTAAAGGATTCTACACATTTAATTAGACTATTGAGAGAATTACCCCCTCTTCCAGGCTGTCTTCTTATTACACTCGATATAAGCTCTCTTTATTCCAATATCACACATGTATTGGGTTTACAGGCAATTAAAATATTCCTAGATGAGGACCCTAACTTACAAGATCCTCAAAAAAATTTTTTATTGAGGGGTATAACTTTCATTCTTGAGAACAATGTATTTTCTTTTGAGGGGGTGATGTATCGGCAGCTGAGGGGCTGCGCGATGGGGACGAGGTTTGCCCCCAGTTATGCAAATCTATATATGGGGGCATTCGAGTCTATCCACATCGCGCAATCCCTCGGCGCTGATAAATCCATCGTTATGTACCGCCGCTTTATAGATGATCTGTTTATCATATGGAGGGGAAATACTGTGGAGGCTGCCAAATTTATTGATGAATTAAACTCTAACGACTGGGGTCTTTCCTTTACCTCTACCATATCTGAGAGTAATATTCAATATCTTGACCTTCAGATAAATATAGACAATTCGGGTAAAATATCCACATCTACCCACTTTAAGGAAGTGGATGTAAATAGCTATCTTGAATTTGACAGTGGCCATCTACCCAGCTGGATTAGAAATATTCCATATGGTCAATATTGGCGTGTCAGAAAAAATTGTACACATGATTCGGATTTTTTTCTGGAATCTAAGGTTTTACAAAAACGTTTTAGAGCTAAGGGATACCCCCGGAAATTATTAGAGGATGCTTTCTCCAAAACTAGATCCCTATCACAGAACCTGTGTATCAACAAATCCAAGAATACCAGCCAAGAGCCAAACAACGATTTCAGTTTAAATCTGATTACTACCTATGGTAAACCTACGCAAGTGTTATCCAGTTTATTAAAAAAATACTGGTTCATTTTAAGTAATGATCCAATATTAACTGGTCATTTACCGGAATTTCCTCATGTCATATATCGGAGGAGTAAAAATCTAGGAAACTATATAGCCCCTAGCAATACAACAATTGGTAGAAGACCGAACCATTCAGCTCCTATTAGCAATAATGGATGTTATAAATGTAATGTCCCTAAATGCTTATGCTGTCAATCCATTGATAACGGAGCCAAAACATTCGTCTCTGCGGTCACTGGAGAGATATATCCCATTCGCTTTAGACTTACATGTCAGTCCTCATATGTGATCTATCTGCTCCAGTGCACCTGCGGCCTGCAATACATTGGCCGCACTATCCAGGAAATGCACTCCAGACTAAATAAACATCGCCAAAATATTAGAAACGGCTTTCCCCTACATAGTGTTTCTAATCATTTCTTAAAAGAACATCAAAAAAATCCTAATAACCTAAAACTAACTATCATTGATCATATAGTTGATACACACCCTGATAGACTAAATCGTCTCATTACACGTGAAAATTATTGGATTTTCAAAATGGGAACCTTGTCTCCTGAAGGTTTGAACCTTAATATAGAGAAGACAACTTTTTAAATAATTGTTTTCATATTTTAGCAAATTTATTATATATATCTTTTATATGGAGGAGGAGGGGGGAGGAGAGAGAGAAGGAGGGAAGAGGGGAAAGGAGAGAGGGAGGGGAGGAGGGAGGAGAGAGAGAGAGGGGAGAAGGGAAGGAGAAAAAAAAAAAAAAAAAAGAAAAAAAAAAGAGAAGAGAAATTTAGAGAAAAAAATTTTAATTTTTTTTTTTTTTTTTTCTCTTTCCTTCCTTCGTCTACTTTTCCTAATTACAATGATAGAAACTGATTGTAATTTTATACTTTATATTTATGCATTGTTTTATGTTGTATGTAAAAATTATTATTATTATTTTTTTATATAATCTAAAATATAGGGTGGTAGATGACAATATATCCTATGAAGTATTAAGATTATAGGATTCACAAGTTTTTTTTTTTTTTTTTTTACAGCGAATCCTTTTTATAAGAACCCTATATGCTTCATTAGGCATTATTTTATAACAATCCTTTTTACTCTATTGAGCATATATGAACTCAAGGGGTTAATATAGAGGTATTACTCTGTATCTGGCCCCGCCCCTTTTAAGTAATTGTATACCTAGTCAAATGTATATAACGATCAATTGTTTGCTGATTGTCACACCTGATGAAGGTGGCTGTGTCCACCGAAACGCGTTGTGTGTGTATTAATAAATCAGTCCTTTTAATATTTTTGCCCTGTTATTGGCGCTCTGGTACCGCTATTCATATTCACTGATTGTCCCTTTCCCCCTGTTGGGGTGTGGTAGAGCTGCCTTTAACTTATTGTTCTTTCACCTGTGGGAGGAATTTAATTAGAATCACTACCCTGGTTTTCCAAGCTGCGCTGCCTTAACCCCTCCGGAGCGCTGCCTGGGTTGTTGGTGAAGCTGGGCGTCTATCTCGGCATTACATGCTACTAACCTGACCACGTGATATACCACCAAGAGATCAGGATCTGTGAGCGCCGCTGGAAATAGATGACAGCCACCAACAGAGCGGAGCTTGTGGAGCTTTACACTGGGGTTGTGCAGAGGTGCACAACTTCATAAGGTTAGTAGCCATCCCCACACCCCTCTACAAATTGCAATACTGAGTCACCCATTGCGCCTTGTTCTCTCCTCTCTTTACATATTGTATATAGGGTCTCATACTGTACATAAGGGATGTCAGCATACTTAATTGTGCTCAATATTAAGTCATACAATTAATGTAAAAAAATTATTATAATTAATATATTAATATTGTGCCAAATTAATTTCACGTGAACTATCACATGATCTATCACAGGGGATCATGTGACATGTGATACATCAGGTGTGTGTGTGGGGGGGCCGCGCCTTCTAAACTGCCCGGGGCCCTTGCTACTCTTAATCCACCCCTGGGAGTGACATATACCTCCCCTCGTATATAACACCAGTGACTCTGTCACACTATCTATCTATCTATGTATCATAAAAAAATATGACTGAAAGCCCATGAATTGACAAGAGTAAAAGATAGCAATCCAAACTGCAAGGATGTGAGGGTACTGTACCATATTGACCCATATCTTTGCAACGTTTTTGTCTTCAGACAAGTTAATGAGTCTTTCAGAAAAGTGCAAGAACGTTGCACAGATACTGCATAGGGCAATATGGTACCTCCATGTTTTTGCATTCTGAATTGGAGCGCTGTCTCCTGTTGATGTTAATTATTTTAGTTTATTTTATGTATTTTTATACATTTGCCAGTGTTATTTATGTATCCTTGAAATATGAAAAAACAAAGAATCCAATGAATGCCCAACAGGAGCAAAGGTAATTTTTAATAATAGCAATAATAAAATTGAATAGAATTAAATAATAAAATACATATACAATATTCTATAGAAGAATCGTGAACTTCCCCACAATCTTTAAAGATTCTTCCATTCATTCTTGTGGAGACAAAGGCATTTAGGTTTGCTGCCAAATTCTGTGTGAAAAGTACAATAATGAATGTATCCATATTTCCATGATGACTGCATCTAGTATTAAATTATGTGCACACAAAACATCACCTCAGCTGAACCATAACCTGTGGAAGTCTCCCACAAACCAAAAAGTGCTTAAAGCTGGATACAAAGTGCTGAATCATATATCTTATCATTCCATCATTTTAATTCAGTAGATTGAAACAGATTTCCACAACCGGCCATTACGTATTTCTGTAGTATAATGTAGATGAAGTGCAGAATCACCACTGATGGCAGTCCACTGGTGAAGAAACTCAAAGGACTATATGTACAGTACTGTGCAAAAGACTTAGGCAGGTGGGTGTGAAAAATGCTGCAGAGTAAAATACTTTAAAAAACAGATGTGATAATGGTTTATTTTTATCAATTTACAAAATACAAAGTGAATGATCAAAAGAGAAATCTAAATCAGATCAATATTTGGGGTGACCTCCCTTTGCTTTCAAAACAGCATCACTTCCTCTAGGTACTTGCATTTGCACAGTTTTGAAGAAATTCAGCAGGGAGGTTGTTTCAATCATCTTGGAGAACTAACCACAGATCTTCAGTGGATGTCTCTTGTGCAAATCCTTTTGTCTCTTCATGTAATCCCAGACAGACTTGATGATGTTGAGATCAGGGCTCGGAAGATAGTTTTTAATGACATTGGCTGGATGTTTTGGGATTGTTTTCTTATAGAATAAATTTGGAGCCAATCAGATGCCTTCCTAATGGTGTTGCATGATGCCAAATATGCTATGGATAGGTCATCAATATCAGATTGGTGGCAGGACAACCGGCACCCCTACTGACTCGATGTTATTAGATTTGGTCTGTATAAAAATTGAACGGATGTACTGCTCACAGGTACAGCAGTGCTGCCCGATCCACAGGTAGCATGTATAAGGTACTGGCTGTATGAACTCAGCCAGGTATTTTTTTCTCTGAAATTGTACAGCGTTTCAGAGAAAAACATACTTTAATAAGGGACCAAGACCGTACTGTAGACTAGTCGGACAGGCAGGTCCATGGTGGCTTCTCCCCGCCCACTGCTTTGGATTGACAGGTCTCTGCCTATAGGCGCATGTAGGCTGAGACATGTCAATCCAGGGCAGCAGGCGGGGAGAAGCCTATGGGGACCGAGAGAGCGCTGTAGACTAGACAGGCTGGTCCCCAGTGGCTTCTCCCTGGATTGGGTAGCATGTATCAGCTGTCCGGTTCTTTTTAAAGAGAAAAAATCCTGATATGCAGTTTTCTGCTGCACAACATAACCATTGGGGAGGCCACATATAGACACATATATAACAGATATGTTGTAAAAGAGTATCGTAAAATCATGCCTTTTTAAAAGCTGGAAATCTTGCTCTTAAAGGGAGCTAAGCTCAGTTTATAAGCTCAACCAGCCTCCTTTCCTGTCCCTGTCAGATCCAGATTCCGTAGGAAAGTAAAAGCAGAACATGTTAGAGATGATAATTAGCATCCAGAGCGTGTGTCTGTCTTGGGTAGCAGTCATCTGTCAAAGGAGGAAACAAAATTATAATCGTGCTGCCCCCTGCTCCTTTCCAGTCATTAGGGCAGTCACGGCTGTTTTTGCTGATAAACTTGGTACTCAACACAATCACACACCAAGCAGGCATCAAACAGCTGGACAGCCATGACTGCTCTGTGCTGCGCACAGTCCTGATGAGTGGAAAAAAGCAGGGCACAGCGCAATTATAATGTTTTCTCCTTTCACCCTACCTGTGACAGACGCATGCCCTGGATGCTAATTATCACCTCTAACATACTCTGCTTTTATTTTCACAGGAGATCTGGACCGGACAGGTTCCCTTTATGGAGGGATCACATCACTGACACAGAGGCAGGGTGATCTCTCTTCTATGTCAAATCCATTGTAAAGTGGACAGGATCGGCACTGTAATCTTGCACAGCTTTCCTAATTATAAGTTTCATCTATTTTCTATTGAAGCACATTTACATTTTTTTTTACCTAGCTGTCAGTTTTTCTTTTAGAAGATAATTGAATTGTAAAGTTTTGACTGTGTAGGAAACAGCAGACTGCTTATTACCTATAGCTACAATTCTTGGTGGAATAAAAGGCTTTACCGCTATACTGCTCAGCTGTTTTATGCCCGTAATAAGTCGATGATTGCAATTTACTCAAGTTGCACAACCAGACTACAGTGCATCAAATTGAACATTAGGAAGAAAAGTTCTATTTCAGGGGATGAGAGCACACATTTAATCTGAACATCAAACTAGGTAATTAAATTCTACAATAATCTGAGACGCTTCGGTTGTGGAAATAGCTACAATACAATTTATGAGCTCCAAGGACAAGAGATTGTTATACTGCATCTAAAGTGTTTAATGGGTACATACACTGATCAGACATATTATTAAAACCACTGATAGGGGGAACCGAATAGCATTGATTGTCTCATGACAATAGCACCTGAGAAGGTAGCATCACATGTGTTGGCCAAAATACAGCTACTTCATGAACGCTATTTCAAATTTCAACTGGATTAGTGGAAATTCAGCTCAAATTTCTTGCTTATTGTTGATGGCCTCTTAAGTTCCCCACAATGCCTGCACTTTGGCCTTGTTCTGGGTGCTCGCTGATTGCTGTGTGGTCATATCCCAAGGCGGTTAGATATAATAGGAAACAAGTGAACAGTCAGTTCTTGTGCTGAGGTGTTGGACGCTTGGGCAGCACGGTGGCTCAGTGGTTTGCATTGCAGCATTGGGGTCCTGGGTTCAAATCCCACCAAGGAAAACATCTGCAAAGAGTTTGTATGTTCTCCCCGTGTTTGTGTGGGTTTTCTCCGGGTTCTCCAGTTTCCTCCCAAAGACATACTGATAGGAAATGTAGATTGTGAGTCCCAATGGGGACAGTGATGATAATGTCTGTAAAGTTCTGTGGAATTAATGGCGCTATATAAGTGAGTAAAATAAATAAGCAGAAAAATTGGCAAGAATCTAAGCAATTTTGACAATGGCTAAATTGCGCTTGAGGCTCACATCAGTGATTTAAAAAAGCGTAATCACTACGACTAAGAAAATTCAACCCTTAATACTTTATTCATAATATTTAAAAATTGCGCTGGCTAGACAACTGGGTCAAAGCGTTTCCAAAATTAATTTGTTGCTAAATATCAAAAGCGGTTCAAGGAAGGATAACTGAAGAACTGATAATAGGATCCTTAACTTATTAATGGTCATGGATTAATTTGATATGATTCAGAAGAGGATCTACTGTAGCACAAATTGCCCAAAAAATAGAAATCTAGCAATTTTCACACTGACTACAGCGGTTTTTGACTCCTTCCAGTTTTGTACAGATGACTTTTCAGAAGTTTCATTATCATCGCAGGCAGGATTACTATGAAGGATAGCACCTCTATACACAGCTGATAACACAGGATCCACCATTCACAATCAGTGATGTCAGAGAAATAGCGTCGTCGGGGTGGTAGCTCAGGTAGCCGCAGGTCTACAACATGAGTAAGTCTAAAACTCTATTTATTATATCTAATACTCTCATCTGACTTGGTGCTTGGTGAAATTCTTATTGTATAAAATATACAATAAAACATGCACATGTGAATGATAGTGTACAGTACAGACCAAAAGTTTGGACACACCTCCTCATTTAAAGATTTTTCTGTATTTTCATGACTATGAAAATTGTACATTCACACTGAAGGCATCAAAACTATGAATTAACACATGTGGAATTATATACTTAATAGTGTTGAGCGAGCACTAAAATGCTCGGGTGCTCGAAGCTCGGGCCGAGCTCGCCATGATACTCGGGTGCTCGACCCGCGCAACGAGCCCAATGTTAGTCTATGGGAGACCCGAGCATTTTTGCGGCGGCACCCCCGGCAGTCTGTAGAAAGCCTAAAAAGTGCCCAAAACGATAGTGACAGTGTTCAAATGACATGGGGACAGCATGGGGATCACCCCAGGAAGCATTTCTGACCCCCAGGTCACTGCTGTCAACAACGTGGTCAGAGGTATTAAGCCACTTTTACGGGCTCACAATAAAACGTTCAAAAACGAAACTGAAACGGTTTTCCTGTGAAATATGTTAAGGAACTTCCTTTCCAGGGTAAAGACTTGTGAATAAGGTAAAATAAATAACCAAAAACAAAAATATCCTTAACAAGGAGGTGGGCACTGCTATGAAATAATAAATGTTATGGGGTGCTATAGTAACATTGCCTGTGAGGGGTACACGTGTGTGTCCTCCCACCAACCCAAGAAAAGGTTGGCAAAGGAGGGCGCACAACGCGCCCCCATGGCGGTCCCAGAGATTTGTCGATAGAAGATATGATCAAACACAAAATAATTGTGAGTAAGAATGAAGTTCAAGAGGTCCACAATAAAAGAGTCATGTAGGCGATTACCTCCACTTGTAGCATTCAGGAAATAAAGAACTGCCGCTATGCCATCTTTATGGGCTATATTTGAATATAGCGATTCAACGTCAACAGTGATGAGTAAGAAATGGTCAGGTAAACAAAGAGAGGTAAGAGTCCGTATCAGATGAGATGAGTCCCTGAGATAAGAGGGTAAACTGGTAACGAGGGGCTGCAAGAAAAAATCTATGTAAATACATGCCTTCTCACAAATACTTCCTATACCTGACACAATAGGTCAACCCGGTGGACATTCCAGATTTTTGTGAACTTTGGGCAAAATATAGAAAGTGGGTATGGAGGGTTTCCTCACTATCATAAATTCCCTCTCTTGTTTATTAATAGTTCCCATAGAAAAAGCCTTCAAGAGTAGTCGTTCAAGCTTAGCCGAGAAGACCTGTGTGGGGTCCGAAGGAAGTCTCAAATAAAATCTGGTGTTATTAAGCTGTCTATGTACTTCAGCAGTGTACATACCACGAGGCCATAAGACGATGTTGCCCCCCTTGTCTGCTTCCTTTATCAGGAATTCCTGGTTTTTCTGCAGACAGAGGAGGGTTATATTATGAGATGGTAAATATATTATATTAAATGATACCTGTGGCTTTAGGGGGATTTATTACTTTGGAACACTACATTATTCCTCCCCTATGAATATTGCTATGCTTTGTCTGTTTTTAATTGTTTTTATTTTTCTGTGTTGTCAGTCTGTAATCATGTAATAAAGATTTTTTCATTTTTCTAATATTGGGTGTGCATGGTTGTATATCCTGAGTCTTTTCTCTTCTTTCTTCAAAAACAAAAATACTCCTCCACACCTTGGGCTATGTTCACAAGTAGCATTTTTTATGCATTTTTGCACTTTTGTATTGCTTTCAACCGTGACAAATGCATTCACCGGGAAATGTCATTTTAACATTTTACAACCTTATCTGGCCATGTGCTGTGTGACACATGCATACAGTGCTGAAAAGACATGGGAAGACCCGTGGAAGCATCTCTGACACCCAGGTCACTGCCTAAAAGTGTGCCCATCAGAAGTGATCCTTGCCGCATCAGAAGATAAAGACTTGCAACTATCCCCGTGCAAGTCCTTGTCCCAGGGCAGTGTTCAATTGTACCTCCCCCATTCCTTGCAATGCAAGCGCAAGTATGCAGCTTGCCACCCACCCACCCCCAGGCTGCAATACCATACTGCTTGCTTGCACTTGAAATTGGGCCTTTTAGGCATGTGGAGGCGGAATCTGGCCACCACGTCATGGCTGCGTCGGCCTGGTATCCATACTCAGTCCCCAGCCGCCCGGCGGCCGGGTGTCCACGCTCTGTCCCCAGCCGCCAGGGGGCGGCCAGGTGTCCATACTCGGTCCCCAGCCGCCCCGCGGCCAGATGCCCACACACGGTCCCCAGGCGCCACTATTTGTCCCGGTAACCTTCCCCACACTTTTCTTAGCCTGGCCTGCTTTAGAGCAACATTGGACGAGCCCACCAGACAACCAGACTCCTCTGGTGGGCCCTGGCTTCTCCATCAGGGGAGTTGAGAGTGCCAAGGTGAAGAGCATGATGATGATGATAGAAGTTAGCATCTGTTTTGTTTTCTTGGAATGCAAGCGTAAGTGTGCAGCCTGCCTCCCACCCACCCCCAGGCTGCAATACAATACTGCTAGCTTGCTTGCACTTGAAATGAGGCCTTTTAGGCTTGTGGAGGCAGACGCCGGCCACCATGTCATTTCAATGCCCCTTGGAAGAGCTGTGGAGTTCAGAGTGGTTTAACAAGACGGTTTTAATGCCCCTTGGAAGAGTGATGGAGGTCGCAGTGGAATAAAAAGACAACATTAATGCCCCGTGGAAGAGACGTGGAGGTCACAGTAACTTAACAAGACGGTTTTCATGCCCCTTGGAAGAGCTGTGGAGTTCAGAGTGGTTTAACAAGACGGTTTTAATGCCCCTTGGAAGAGACGCGGAGGTCACAGTAGCTTAACAAGACGGTTTTCATGCCCCTTGGAAGAGCTGTGAGTTCAGAGTGGTTTAACAAGACGGTTTTAATGCCCCTTGGAAGAGATGTGGAGGTCACAGTAGCTTAACAAGACGGTTTTAATGCCCCTTGGAAGAGACGTGGAGGTCACAGTAGCTTAACAAGACGGTTTTCATGCCCCTTGGAAGAGCTGTGGAGTTCAGAGTGGTTTAACAAGACGGTTTTAATGCCCCTTGGAAGAGACGTGGAGGTCACAGTAGCTTAACAAGACGGTTTTCATGCCCCTTGGAAGAGCTGTGGAGTTCAGAGTGGTTTAACAAGATGGTTTTAATGCCCCTTGGAAGAGACGTGGAGGTCACAGTAGCTTAACAAGACGGTTTTAATGCCCCTTGGAAGAGCTGTGGAGTTCAGAGTGGTTTAACAAGATGGTTTTAATGCCCCTTGGAAGAGACGTGGAGGTCGCAGTAGCTTTAACAAGACGGTTTTAATGCCCCTTGGAAGAGCTGTGGAGTTCAGAGTGGTTTAACAAGACAGTTTTAATGCCCCTTGGAAGAGTGGTGGAGGTCGCAGTGGAATAAAAATACAATATCAATGTGTTAAATAAATACTTCTTTCTGTATTATTTTTCTCTATTGAGGACTTCGCAAAGTATCAATATCACGATTTTCTTATAAAAAAAGTATTGATTTATTCTTAGATTGTCCATTAAAAAGAATCAGATTATTGTATGTACCTGCAGCAATTAGATAATTAGATAGTTACACAGTGATTGTCCATTTGTCCATAATTAGCTTAATTGTTGAGATTCACCCATCTTTCCCTTGGATCCTGCACGTGTGTCCGGATAAAGAACGTGTTTCCTGGGCCTACATCAGCTGCTAGTTTGCAAACGGACCCTCATCCTGTGTCCTGTGGAATGGCAAGCAAACCCCCTTTCTCTAGCAAGGGCTTTTATAGCACCTGTTATTTTGTATATGGTAGTGAGCTAAAAATACACACACAAATAGCGCATGTCATCTAGACACCCTTAGCACGAGGCTGATGCAATCTTGTATAGAACTCAGAATTCAGAATAAAATGAATATCCATAATTAATATTTAACAATAATTAAGAATAAAATTAATATCTGTAATTAATATTTAACACAATGCCCCTTGGAAGAGTGGTGGAGGTCACAGTAGCTTAACAAGACGGTTTTAATGCCCCTTGGAAGAGCTGTGGAGTTCAGAGTGGTTTAACAAGACGGTTTTAATGCCCCTTGGAAGAGACGTGGAGGTCACAGTAGCTTAACAAGACAGTTTTAATGCCCCTTGGAAGAGTGGTGGAGGTTGCAGTGGAATAAAAAGACAATATCAATGCCCCTTGGAAGAGTGGTGGAGGTCACAGTAGCTTAACAAGACGGTTTTCATGCCCCTTGGAAGAGCTGTGGAGTTCAGACTGGTTTAACAGGACGGTTTTAATGCCCCTTGGAAGAGACGTGGAGGTCACAGTAGCTTAACAAGACGGTTTTAATGCCCCTTGGAAGAGCTGTGGAGTTCAGAGTGGTTTAACAAGACGGTTTTCATGCCCCTTACAAGAGCCATGCAGTACAGCATATTAAAAACATTATTCCGATTATTGGGGAGTGGGTCTCCCATAGTCTTTGCTTATGCCTTCCAAGCAAAAGCTGCCAAAAATTAGGACGGAGGAACTTGCAATGCTGGCAACATGGACCACAGTCTACCTGGTGGTATAGTGTTGGTGGAGGCTGAGGACAAGGAGAAGAGCAAAATACAGCCGAAATGAGGAAGCGTATACCCATGTGTGGGTGTGAAGCGGTGCATGGGAATACACATCCTGAAATAACACAGTGGATTTGACTTTATGTTACTCTGCTGTCATTTGGTGGTGATGAGAAGTCTGGCCCAATCCAGCCCTTGTTCATTTTGATAAGGGTCAGCTTGTCAGCATTGTCAGTTGACAGGCGAGTGTGCTTATCAGTTATAATTCCCCCAGCGGCACTAAAAACATGCTCCGATAACACGCTAGCGGCAGGGCAGGCCAGGACCTCCAAGGCGTACAGAGCGAGTTCATTCCAAGTGTCCTGCTTGGATACCCAATAATTAAAAGGTACTCCCTCACCATCTTTTGAAATTTTCCACTCCTTGTGAGAGTACCCCGCGCATCAGGGCCTGTAAGCTGGGCGGGTCTCAGAAAACTGTCCCAGAATGTTGACAGTGTTCCCCTGCCTCTGCTGGATTGGAGTTACGTCTCTCTCGCCTGTATGCCTTGGTTGGGCAACGAACTGTAACCTCTGTCGCTATAGTGTTCAGATGGTAATTTTTTTAACAGTTCTGCAGCAAGGGCCTTCTGGTACTGCCCCATTTTTGTAGACCTCTCTACCTCAGGAATAAGAGAGTGAAAGTTCTCCTTGTAGCGGGGGTCTAAAAGTGTCACGAACCAGTAATGACTGTCACCCAACATTTTTACAACGCGAGGGTCACGGTTAAGGCAGCGTAACATAAAGTCAGCCATGCGTGCCAGACTGGTAATGGACAAGACTTCCGTGTCCTCACCAAGATGACGACTGATCATGCTCTCCTCCTCCTCCTCCCCCCTGTCCTCAGGGAACCCACGCTGAACCGACGGTATGACAGTTGTACAGGTACTACCGTCTACAGCGCATGATACCAGCTCCTGTTTTTCCTCCTCCTCCTCCTCCTCTCCCTCATTGTCCCCCAATGCACGTTGGGATGAGATGAGGCTGGGCTGTGTGTAATCGCCCGTTACGGCTTCTTGATCCATCTCATCATACTCTGGCTGCAATGCCTCCTCTTTAATTCTCTGCAGAGAGCGTTGCAAAAGACAGACAAGTGGGATGCTGACACTAATGATGGCGTCATCGCCACTCACCATCTTGGTGGACTCCTCAAAGTTTGTCAGGATGGTACATATGTCAGACATCCAGGTCACTCCTGAGGTCTTATGTGTGGAGTCTGACCTGAATATCGACGGCCTTGTTGCAGCTGGTACTCCACAACTGCTCTCTTCTGCTCACAAATCCTTTGCAACATGTGGAGGGTAGAGTTCCAATGTGTGGGGACATCACACACCAGTCGGTGTGACGGAAGCTGCAAACGCTGCTGCAACACAGCAAGGGCGGCGGAAGCTGTAGCCGACTTCCGAAAATGAGCTGACAGGCGGCGTACTTTGACGAGCAGATCTGGCAACTCGGGGTACGATTTAAGAAACCGCTGAACCACGAGGTTAAGCACATGAGCCAGGCATGGTACGTGTGTGATCTCGACTCGCCTCAGAGCCGCCACCAGGTTACGGCCATTGTCACACGCAACCATGCCTGGATGTAGGTTCAGCGGTCTCAGCCACAGATCTGCCCGCTCTTTCACAGCTGTCCACAAATCACAAGCAGTGTGAGGTTTATCACCTATGAGTTTCAGCACAGCCTGTTGCCGCTTGGCTGAGGCAGTACTGCAGTGCTTCCAGCTTGTAACTGATGTGGTGATATCTGAGATGGAGGCTGAACATGAGGAGGAGGAGGATGATGCGCAGGAGCTGTACACTGTGGGGGCAACTGTGACTGACATGGGACCCGCAATCCTCGTTGTGGGGAGGATGTGTTCTGTCTGACTGGGTCCCGGATTCCACTTTGTTTACCCAGTGTGCCTTCAGGGAGATGTACCGTCCCTGGCCACAAGCACTTGTCCACGTGTCCGTTGTCAGGTGGACTCTCCCAGTAACTGCGTTGTTGAGGGCACGGCAGATGTTTTGGGACACGTGCTTGTGTAGTGCGGGGGTGGCACACTGGGCAAAATAGTGTCGGCTGGGGACTGAGTACCGAGGGACGGCCATCGCCATAAGGTTGTGGAAGGATTCCGTCTCCACCAGCCTAAAAGGCAGCATTTCCAATGCAAGCAGTCGTGAAATGTGCGAATTTAGGACTGTGGTCTGTAGGGGCGTTAGCTGTGAATTTCCGCTTTCGTTCAAAGGTCTGGGATATGGACAATTGAACGCTGCGGTGCAACGTGGCCGTTGATGCTGTTTCTTGAGAAACTGCCATAACAAGTGAAGACTGAGAGGAGGGGGCATCTTTGCATGCAGTATGGACAGGGGATAGCCTTGCACGCACAACAGGGGGTTCTCTTACACGCACAACAGCGGAAGAAGCAGTGGTGACACCCGCTGACACTGGTCGTGGACCCTGGGGTTCGCCCCACAAAGTCTGGTGCTTTGCTGACATGTGCCTGATCATGCTGGTGGTGGTCAGGCTGGTAGTTTTGTCACCCCTGCTCATGCTGGCATGGCAGGTGGTACAAATGGCCTTTTTGGGATTATCAGCGGACTCTTTAAAAAATTTCCAGACTCTGGAAGACCTAACGGTTGTACTGGCAACGTCCCTCGTGTTGGTGTTACGGGGAACGGTTGCCCGCCTTCTGTGTGTGGCCACCACACTGCTTCTTCCTGCCTGTTGGGGTACTCTGCCTCCCTCCCCCTGTGTGCTGCTGGCCTCGCTCTGCGTGTCCTCCTGCCACGTTGGGTCAGTTACTAGATCATCCATCACCTCCTCCTCTTCCACTTGCGCACCACGATCCTCCTCCTCACTTCGAGACAATTGTGTCTCGTCATCGTCCACCTCTTGTGACAAATTGCCAGCATCGCCTTCCTGTGGCCGTGACTGTTCAAATATTTGAGCATCGCTACATGGGATCTCCTCTTCCACCACTTCAAGCGGAGCAGGCGAGGGGCACAAATATGGAAATGGACCAGTGAACAGCTCTTCAGAGTGTCCAACTGTGGGATCAGTTGCTGTCTGACGACACTCGGCATGGTGGGAGGAAGGAGCATCAGGGTGAGGAGGAGTATGCGGTCGAGACTCACGGCTACTAAAACTTGACTGTGTGGAAGACAGACCGGAGGTGGTGGTGCCCAGGTAACTGGAAGTATTATCTGCTATCCAATTAATAACCTGTTCACACTCATCAGTTCGCAATACTGGTGTTGTAGTGTGCTTCCCTAGTAATTCGGTCAAGAAGTGGGAGCGAGAAGATGTGGCTGTTGGTTGTGGCACATTTTCACCTTGGTCACGGCCCCGTCCTCTACACGCACCATCACCAGAACGTCCTGTTCCACGTCCCTTGCCACGCACCTTGCCCATTGTAAATGAAGTAAAATAGTTTATACTCGCACTATCAATGGAAAAAGGGTATTAAAAAGGAAATTAGAACCGTGGAAGAGGAAAACCGCAGTTCTATTTCTCTGGCCTACACCAAAATCTTTTAAACAGATATATTTGTGTCTGAACAGTCAGCGAGACACAATTACTGGTTTTTTTTATGGAAAAAAGGCAAAAAGCTGGATAATACAGAGATTTGAACCGTGGAACTGCAAAACCACAGTTATAGTTATGTGGCCTACACCAGAATCTTTTAAACAGATATATTTGTATCTGAACAGTCAGGGAGACACTATTACTGTTTTGTTTTACGGAAAAAATGCCAAAAGCTGGATAATACAGAGATTTGAACCATGGAACTGCAAAACCACAGTTATAGTTATGTGGCCTACACCAGAATCTTTTAAACAGATATATTTGTGTCTGAACAGTCAGGGAGACACTATTACTGTTTTGTTTTACGGAAAAAATGCCAAAAGCTGGATAATACCGAGATTTGAACCTTGGAACTGCAAAACCACAGTTATAGTTATGTGGCCTACACCAGAATCTTTTAAACAGATATATTTGTGTCTGAACAGTCAGGGAGGCACTTACTGTTTTTTTTTACGGAAAAAAATGCCAAAAGCTGGATAATACAGAGATTTGAACCGTGGAAAAAATATCAAAAGGTTAATAAGACGCGTATTTGTACAGTCTGACTGAGGAAAAAAAATACAGGATTTAGATGAAAAAAAAAGGATTTTTCCTGGCCCCTGAGACCTGGGGCTAAGTCTAGCAATTTGACCAGCAGGAGCACACAGGACTGTAATGCACTGTTTGTTGGTATAACCACTGCGTCTCCTATACAGCCTGCCTGCCTGGTATCTGGGATGGATATTAGTACTGAGAAGGACTGTTTGTTTGATTTGGCAGGCTTTAGAGACCCTACACTACCTATTTCGCACTATATATCTCTCCCTAACTCAGCAGCATTGACCCTACACTGTCTGATCCCGGGCGACTGTGTCCAAGATGGCGGCGCCCGGTTTTAAATACTCGAGGTGACTCTGTGCGGCCAGCCAATCACTGTAATGCCCACAAACAACATGGCTACAGCATTACAGTGACTGACTGGCAATCCCTGCATGTTCATTGGCTCTGTAAAGAGCGCCAAACATGCAGGGTGGAGACCCGAGCTCCCGCCCGAGTAACTCGGAAATGCTCGGTGCTCGCCGAACATTCCGAGTAGCGAGATGCTCGGGCGAGTACCGAGCAGTGTCGAGCATGCTCGCTCAACACTAATACTTAACAAAAAAGTGTGAAACAACTGAAAATATGTCTTATATACTAGGTTCTTCAAAGTAGCCACCTTTTGCTTTGATGACTGCTTTGCACACTCTGGTCATTCTCTTGAATGGTTTTCACTTCACAGGTGTGCCCTGACAGGTTTAATAAGTGGGATTTCTTGCCTAATAAATGGGGTTGGGATCATCAGTTGTGTTGTGCAGAAGTCTGGTGGATACACAGCTGATAGTCCTACTGAATAGACTGTTAGAATTTGTACTATGGCAAGAAAAAAGCAGCTAAGTAAAGAAAAACAAGTGGCCATCATTACTTTAAGAAATGAAGGTCAGTCAGACCGAAAAATTGGGAAAACTTTGAAAGTGTCCCCAAGTGCAGTTGCAAATATCATCAAGCGCTACAAAGAAACTGGCTCACATGAGGACCGCCCCAGGAAAGGAAGACCAAGAGTCACCTCTGCTTCTGAGGATAAGTTTATCCGAGTCACCAGCCTCACAAATCGCAGGTTAACAGCAGCTCAGATTAGAGACCAGGTCAATGCCACAGAGAGTTCTAGCAGCAGACACATCTCTTCAACCACTGTTAAGAAGAGACTTTGTGCAGCAGGCCTTCATGGTAAAATAGCTGCTAGGAAACCACTGCTAAGGACAGGCAACAAGCAGAAGAGACTTGTTTGGGCTAAAGAACACAAGGAATGGACATTAGACCAGTGGAAATCTGTGCTTTGGTCTGATGAGTCCAAATTTGAGATGTTTGGTTCCAATCACCGTGTCTTTGTGCGGCGCAGAAAAGGTGAACGGATGGACTCTACATGCCTGACTCCCACCATGAAGCATGGAGGAGGAGGTGTGATGATGTGGGGGTGCTTTACTGGTGACACTGTTGGGGATTTATTCAAAATTGAAGGCATACTGAACCAGCATGGCTACCACAGCATCTTGCAGCGGCATGCTATTCCATCCGGTTTGCGTTTAGTTGGACTATCATTTATTTTTCAACAGGACAATGACCCCAAACACACCTCCAGGCTGTGTAAGGGCTATTTGGGGTGCTACGCCAGATGACTTGGCCTCCACAGTCACCTGACCTGAACCCAATTGAGATGGTTTGGGGTGAGCTGGACCGCAGAGTGAAGGCAAAAGGGCCAACGACTGCTAGGCATCTCTGGGAACTCCTTCAAGATTGTTGGAAGACCATTTCCGGCGACTACCTCTTGAAGCTCATCAAGAGAATGCCAAGAGTGTGCAAAGCAGTCATCAAAGCAAAAGGTGGCTACTTTGAAGAACCTAGAATATAAGACATATTTTCAGTTGTTTCCAACTTTTTTGTTAAGCATATAATTCCACATGTGTTAATTCATAGTTTTGATGCCTTCAGTGTGAATGTACAATTTTCATAGTCATGAAAATACAGAAAAATCTTTAAATGAGAAGGTATGTCCAAACTTTTGGTCTGTACTGTATATATAATTGGCATTTGAAATACTTACTAACCATAGGCACTTGCACTTTATATATGTTTACATTATCTCTATGCCAAAATCCTGGTCTTGGCACTGTGCACTTTCACAATGTACCTACAGTGCTGCTCTCCATTATTGGCACCCCTTAATTTTTTTCATAGACTGTACAATATCTTCAGAAATAGATGGAACTGTACCAAAGTTATATCCTCAGGATTTTTTAATTAGTGGTGATAAGTAATACAATAATAAAACATTGTTTTTCAACTTCCATGTTGCAATTTCAAAGAAAAAACAGAATAAACAGCATGTGCAGCAATAAAGGCACCCCTAATTAATACTTGGTTGCACACCCTTTGGCATTGCTGACAGCCTCCAAACTTTTCTTATAGCCATCTATAAACTTCTTGCACTTCTCAGCTGGAATTTTCTCCTACTCTTTCATCTGTCCACAGAACATTTTCCCAGATTGTGGTTTGTCAAGGTTCTCTTTGGCAAAGATCAGTCGTTCATTTTTATGTCTTTTCTTCAGCAATGGTTTCTTCCTTGGCCTTCACCCATAAAACTCTGTTTACATAGTTACATAGTTTATAAGGCCGAAAAAAGACAAGCGTCCATCCAGTTCAGCCTATTTCTTGTGCACTGCAGCTATTCCGCAGCGTTGATCCAGGGGAACGCAAAGCAAAAAAAAAAAAACATGCGGTATAGGCCAATTTACATCATTGAGGAAAAATTCACTTCCCGACTCCAATCTGGCAGTCAGATTAAATCCCTGGATTAATTAACTATCACTAAGCATAAGATGTAATTTTATTGTTCTCAAGAAAGGTGTCCAGGCCTCTCTTGAACTCATTAAGTGAGTTGGACATCACCACTTCCTCTCCCAGAGAGTTCCAGAGTCTCACGGCTCTGACCGTAAAGAATCCCCTTCTATGCTGGTGCAGGAACCTCCTTTCCTCCAGACGCATAGTGTGCCCCCTCGTCTTTGTCACCATCCTTGGTATAAACAGGTCATGGGAGAGATCTCTGTACTGCCCCCTGATGTATTTATACATGTTTATGAGGTCTCCCCTAAGCCTTCTCTTTTCCAACGTAAATAGGCCTAATTTTGACAACCTCTCTGGGTATTCTAGTCCCTCCATTCCCTTTATTACCTTAGTCGCCCTCCTTTGTACCCTCTCTAGCTCCAATATGTCTTTCCTGAGCACCGGAGCCCAGAACTGTGCACAATATTCTAAGTGCGGCCTTACCGGCGCTTTATACAGAGGAAGAACAATGTTCTCATCATATGCCCCTATTCCTCTTCTGATGCATGCCATGACTCTTATTTGCCTTCGCAGCTGCTGCCTGACACTGGGCACTCCAATTTAATTTGCTATTAACCAAGACGCCCAGGTCCTTCTCCATGTCAGATTTCCCCAACGGTTTCCCATTTAATATGTATGGGTGGCTGCTGTTTTTCTTTCCCATGTGCATGACCTTACATTTATCGGCATTGAACCCCATTTGCCATTTTTTGGCCCAACTCCCCAATTTATCTAAATCCTCCTGTAGCTGTGCCCTATCCTCATCTGTATTAACTACTTTACAAAGTTTGGTATCATCTGCAAATATTGCTAATTTACTATGCAACCCTTCCACTAGATCATTAATAAATATATTAAATAATATAGGGCCCAAGACAGACCCTTGAGGCACCCCGCTAGTAACCCTGACAAACCCTGAGCTTACTCCATTGATAACCACCCTCTGCTTTCTATCACTCAGCCAGCTCTTTACCCACTTGCACACATTATCCCCCAGACCAAGCATTCTCATTTTATATACCAACCTTTTGTGTGGCACGGTATCAAACGCTTTGGAGAAGTCAAGGTATACAACATCCACTGACTCTCCCCGGTCCAGCTGTGAGCTCACCTCCTCGTAGAAGGCGATCAGGTTTGTTTGGCAGGAGCGATCCCTCATGAATCCATGTTGATATGGAGTTAGACAGTTATTATCATTAAGATATTCTACAATAGCATCTCTAAGAAATCCTTCAAACAATTTACCCACAACAGACGTTAAGCTGACTGGTCTATAGTTCCCAGGGTCACTTTTAGACCCCTTTTTGAATATTGGTACCACATTTGCTTGGCGCCAGTCTAGTGGGACAGTCCCTGTCCATAAAGAGTGCTTGAATATAAGATACAGCGGTCTGTCTATCACATTACTTAATTCTTTTAGTACCCTGGGGTGTATGCCATCTGGGCCTGGTGACTTGTCTATTTTGATATTATTTAGGCGTTTCTGAACTTCCTCCTGGGTTAGGTGAGTGATATTTAGCGGAGGGTTTACTTTATCACTCTGCATTTCCTCCGATAAATTGTTTTCTTTTGTGAAAACAGTGGAGAAGAAGCTATTGAGTAGGTTTGCTTTACCCTCATCGCCCTCTATGATTTTACCCAGGTTTATTGTGCGGCGTATGGTTGTTGAAACAATGACCCCTGACTGTTCTTGGTTGGCCTTCAGGTCTTTGGATGTTCAATGTTCTTTTTTTTCCACCATTCGCACCAACCATCGAAAACATCTGTCAATTCTCAACTTTCCTGCACGTCAAGGGAGGTTCTTCACGGTTCCATGGTTGGAAAACTTCCTAATAACATTGCGCACTGTTGAAACTGAGATACCAATGTCTTTGGAGATGGCCTTATACCCTTTGGAAGTCTTGTGTTTTCTAATAATAGCAGTTCTGATGTCCTCAGACAGCTCCTTTGTCTTCACCATTGTGAAAAAACAACAGGGCCTACCATGTGGCTTTTTAAAACACTAAACACTGAAGTCAACATTCATTGGCTAATTCATGTCACATGGGCACCGGCAATTAATCACAGGTGAATCTCTTTTGTGATTTGCCACAGGCGATTCAGAATGTGTTTCCATACTAAATTAATGTAAAGGGTGCCAATACCAGTGACACATCAAGCTTTAGGTTTTTCTATTTTTCCCTCCCATTGTTTTTTGTTTTAAATTATTGTTTATCATCTGCTCTTTTGTATGTAACACGAGTGCTCTATGCAAAAAAAACTGTTTCACTTGGTTCATTTTTTTTAGGAGATATTCCACATTATGTACTTAACCTTCATAGGTGACAACAACAATGAGCAGGACTGTATATCTTAAATTAATGAACCTTCATCAAGAAATCACAGGGGGCTATACTTATAAATTTATCAGACCTGTATTACTGCCTGTTCTCTACAAAAAAAGATACCTTATGCTTATGTATTTTAATGAAGTATGAAGTTTTTATATTTATTATGTCAATAAACATTCAATATTTTAGCAATTCTATCTTTTTGCCTTCTTATATAGGGATGCATTATTCTCTGTTAGTGTTGTCTCTAATGTACATGTGAGTTTCCTAAAAGAACAAGAAGTATGAGCCTAAAGAGTTCCCAGTGGCCAGTGTGAAAATTGTAAGATTTCATTTTTTTTAATACAGATTATGAAAAAAACAAAAATCACACAATTTTTAAAGATACGCTTAACATAGAAGCCTGATATAAACTGTACATAATTTTCTGATGACATATTCACTTTAATGTCTGAATATATAAAATCTCAATATATAATGGAAAATGTGCATAGAATTTTTCTTCTGGAATGTTTGTTGTGTTGCATATGTAATAATGTAAACTACATAAACAATATAAGATTAAAGAGGTTATCTGGGTCATTCATAATTTAGCAGTGAGTCTAATATGTAGAATCGTCAAATTGTACAATGTACTGATTGTTAGGATTCTGCTGTTTCTATGCTCATATTTGCATGTATTCAATCAAATCAATGACTGACTTTTAGAAACATCTTGTGCTTAAAACATTAAAAAGGTGAAGCTTAGTGGCAAAGGGGTGCATCAAATTGCCCATTCATCCTGAAGAGCATTTGTGAGGTCAGATATTGATGTCGGACCAGAGGATCTGGCTCATAATTACATTTTCTAGTTCAGCCCAAAGGTTTTAATAGGGTTGAAATGAGGGCTATGTGCATCCAGTCAAGTTCTCCCACACCAAACTCACCCAACCACACCATCATGGACCTTGCTTTGTGAACTGGGGCACAGTCATGAGGAACAGGAAAGGCCTTCCGAAAATTATTCACAAATAGTTGGAAGCTTGGAAGCTATATTTGTCCCGAACTGCAAACTTTGTGAACCTTGTGACTTTATTTCCCTTTTTGATGTAACAGAGGGTCAGATGAAGTGCTCTGCAGATCTTTCTGCTTCTCTATTTTAACAGTGAAACCTTGTCTATTTTGGTAAAAGATTCACAAGACCCAGGGCCGGCTCCAGGTTTTTGTGGGCCCAGGGGGCGAAAGAGTCTCAGTGGGCCCCTTTAACACATACCATGATTACACGACATAGTCCTCCATACAATATTATGGGCCGCATATATTGCTCCATACAAAATAATGACCCCACATAGTCCTTAATACAGTATTATGGGCCCCATATATTGCTCCATAGAGAATAATGGACCCAATATAACACTCCATAGTGGATACTGCCCCCCTTATAACGCTCCAAAGAGGATACTGTCCCTCATATAACGCTCTATATACAATATTGGCCCCCATTTAACGCTCCATACAGAATACTGGCCCCCACATAATGCCTCATGCAGGCTGTGCCCCCACATAATTCCCCATGCAGGATGTCAATTCCCTCCCATATAATGTCCCATGCAGGATGTCACTTCTTTCCCCCATATAATGCCCCATGCAGGATGTCACCTCTCTCCCCCATATAATGCCCCAGGCAGGATGTCATCCCTCCCCCCCTCCATATAATGCCCCATGCAGGATGTCACCCACCCCCCCATATATTGCCCCATGCAGGATGTCACCCCCCCATATAATGCCCCATGCAGGATGTCACTCCACCCCATATAATGCCCCATGCAGGATGTCACTTCCCCCCCATATAATGCCCCATACAGGCTGCCATCCCTCCCCCCCATATAATACCCCATGCAGGATGTCACCCCCCCATATAATGCCCCTTGTAGGATGTCACCCTCTATATAATACCCCATGCAGGATGTCACTCCCCCCCATGTAATGCCCCATGCAGGATGTCACCCCCCATATAATGCCCCATGCAGGATGTTACCCTCCATATAATGCCCCATGCAGGATGTCCCCCCCCTTATAATGCCCCATGCAGGATGTCACCCCCCCTCGCTTATAATGCCCCATGCAGGATGTCACCCCCCCATATAATGCCCCATGCAGGATGTTACCCTCCATATAATGCCCCATGCAGGATGTCACTTGCCCCCCATATAATGTCCCATGCAGGATGTCACTTGTCCCCCCCCCATATAATGCCCCATGCCTCCAAACACATAAAATAAAATCAAATACTCACCTCACTTCTCACCTGCTGCCGCTGCTCTGGGCTCCAGCGTCACCGCCGTCTTCCCGCTTTCTGTGCTGTGACGGCTCAGGTGAGAGCGCCGTGTAAAGACGGCACCGCGCCCTCTGACCTGAGACGTCACTGTGCAGCAGCCGCGGAACAGACATGACCTGCTGCGCAGGCACAGGGAGAGGTAAGTATTGTGCCGCCGGCTGCTGGGGCCCTGAGCAAGCGGGGGGCCCTAGTGCTGGCACCAGCACTGCACCGCTCACGGGTCCCATAGCATGCCGGGGTACCGACGGTGAGTGGGCCCCCCGCCTGCTCAGGGCCCCGGCACTTGCCCGGGTGGGCCGGGTGCTGACGCCGGCCCTGACAAGACCTATACAAAGATGACAACCGACAATCCCTATAGAATAATATGTTAATAACAAAAATAGCATAGTTTGCATGATGGATTTGCCAATAGAACCCCGAAATAGCAGTGCGATAATAGACTTATAGCCCCAATCCTGATATTTATCTCCTATGAAGTAAGTGCCATACTGATTACCACCACTGGTTACCACTGTGCAGGCTACAACTTCAACAATAAGCTGAAGAAGAGAGGAGCACAAGTATTAGTCCCTTGCATTGCAGGTGGGCAAGCACAAGATGTGAGCAAAAAGTTTGGAGAACTATATTTTCCTTCTTTTCCGATCTATTCTTGTGTTCGAAAACTGTCAAAAACTACAACATATGCTGCATGTATAATGCCAGCCTAATTGACATTTTAACTGACATCCACTGAAATATGAAAAAATCCACCAATTAATTAATAGGAATCATATAACTTTTCTCTATGTCAAATATGTGTATATTTTATTAAAACCGAGATGTCCATTTGATACATTCTTGATCTTTGGGCTCATTTCTTGATAGCTATTATTTGTTCACATAACATGGTAAACAAACACATAAATCAAATAACTACCTGCCGGAAGATAATTCCTTTCTAAAGCTCAATGCATCTATTTTATAAGAGAAAAATAAAATGAAGGCTTTTTTTCCCAGCCTCTGACAAACAGCATGTTTCTCCAGTATTATGGAAAGAAAATCAATCTTTCGAAAAAGAAAGGTGCACATACAGTAAAATCCATTTTGCTGGTCCTGTTTTGCTTTTTTTTTCTGCAGAATGGATTTTACTTATTCTTGTTCACATAAAGTACAGTCAGCTATACCCTAGACTACTGTAAGGCTGGGTATACACATATCAGCTGCATTAGCCTCTTTCAGATATCAGTGTGTCAGATTTTACCATCAGTTTTTTATCAGAATATGTCACATATGGATAAATAAATTGCACATCATCTCCAATCCATTACAATGTTAATCACAGACAGCACATGGATGGTATATTGATGACATCCGTGTGCTGTCCATGATTTTTTTGCAACACGGACATGTGAGCAGCCCTACAGGCTATAATGGGTTTGTGTTCTATCTGCAAAAACCATGGATAAACACACACATGAAAACCGATGTATGTATCTGACTCGCCCCCTGGGCCGTGGGGCACTCTGATCCGGGCAATAGGGGAACGATGGGGGTAGTAGTGGCGACCCATTCCGTGGCTCAGGGCGGTTAGACCAGTGGTAGTCCCGTTGTAAGTTTTAAGTGATGTCCGAGTACGCCACCCGTGGATTGCGGTTATTAGGAACCGCCGCTGCAAGGCAGACCGCTGGGGCTGATGATGTATGCAGCTGGGATGATGTGACTCCCCACAGGAAGAGTGCGGCCCCAGGGCAGTGTAGTGGATGGTGGGAGTGATAGTGGTGAGAGTCCCGGTACCAATAGTGCTGGAGGCGCAAAGGAGCACAAAGACAACAAGTTACAGTCCAGGGTCTTTACTCACAGTTCACTTCTGTACAGGTAGTGACCACCCAAGCCGTGCTGCGTCCACCAGGTGTGGGGCTCGGTCAACTCCCTGGCAGCTCAGAAGTATGGCTCAGGACCCCCTTCAATCCTTCCTCTGGCCTGCCTCACCAGTGACCCACTTTTGTCCAGCTGTGCGGTTAAACGTGGATCCCGTTCTCCGCTGTCCTTTATGGTGCCTTCCTAGCAGGTTTGATGAGGTGCTGCACCAATAAATGGTCACAGCCTCCGGTCTTTGGCTGAGGGTTGTTTCTCCTCCACCAACTTGGGAACCGGTACCCTTAATCTGCCTGACCCTTCACCCTGTATTCTCGTGGGTTCTTAGGGTCCCTTCCGCCTTCTTGTTCCTGAGCCCTTCTGTTTCTCTCTCTCTCTTCTTCTTCTTTCCTGTTCCTTCTTCTTCTCCTTTCTCGTGGAGCTGGGCTGATAAGAAACCACAGCTCCCCTTACCTCCTCTCTCTCTCCACTCCACTCTCTTCCTCGGCCTCTCCCTAGGCCCACTCTGGAGTAGAGCTCCTACAGAGCCTCTACTCCCAGTCTTCTCCTCTCTCTGCACAGACTGACCTGTGTCCTAAGATGGTGCCCACCTTTTATACCTCCCTCTAGCCATGAGCCCAGGTGACCAGCAACCAATGGGCTCCTACCTACGCTCAGGAACCAACCCCTATCTGCTCCTACATCACCGGGTATTCCTCCCCCCCCCACTCCAGCCAGGGACATGGTCTGTCGTACCTGCATTTCTGTCTAATGGGAGTACCGTTGAGCTGTCCCTCGGAAATGGGGTGAGTGTGCTGTATGCAGCTAACTGAGCCCTGGTCCATACTCCATCCTTACCCGGGAGTGGAATATCACACCTTAGGCAGAGGTGCAATACCCCTGTAGCGGCCGAGCCCTCGGGGCGCTACATATCAGGCCAGGGTGCATTCACATAACAGTGTGAACAGGGGTGTAACGATCGTGGTCGCTGAGGTCAGGGGGTAGGAAGGTGTATCTAAATGTTTGGCCCCGTCAAGGTGTCACGCAAGGTAAGGGAAGGAACAAGTGAACAACGACGTGAAGATGGGGAAGGGAGCACAACAACTAGGGAAAGGGGGAGTGGAGACCCCTAGTCAGATCTAATATCATCCTGACTACCCTATCATCCCTATATAGGTTCCACACATATCGCCGAGCAGTCAGGCCCCTCTGTAACTAAAGACAACAAGGTAAACAAACAAAGGGGATACACTTAGCTTGAGAAGACACCTGAGAGATAACGCCAGCTGTCCTCCAAGGTAAGTCTAAGAAGAAACTAGCCGACTACTAGTACTCCAGGCATGGACAGAGGAACATAGAATTATCACCGGCGACTCTCTGGAGACACAGAGTTTTTAACTACCATGCAAGGGTGGAGATCGCTGCTGGTTCCTAAAGGATATCACTACACTACACAGATGAGAGGATCAAGAATGCGTCTGCAATGCCAAGCACAGTGACCTTCTACAGCTGTATCCAGAGCGACTGTCTGTCACACTTGATACACCCGTGACACAAGGGTTCATCGAGCACCTGTTCTTGGTTTCAACAGTCATTTAACACTATTAATCTGCAGATTAACCCCATATCTGCAAATTAGTAGTGTTTTGGGGCATAGAATCATGGAATGTTAGAGTTGGAAGGGACCTCCAGGGTCATAGTGTCCAAACCGCTGCTTAATGTAGGTTTCACTAAATCATCTCAGACAAATGTCTGTCCATCCCCTGTTTGAAGACTTCCATTGAAGGAGAACTCACCACTTCTCGAGGTAGCCTGTTCCGCTCGTTAATCACCCTCACTGTCAAAAATTTTTTTCTAATTGTTACACGCACATCGCTAGGTTCAGATAGGGCGAGATGCTTTTCATGAATTCTTTAGAATCCTGGGGGAACCGTTACTCAGGGCGACCATAGGCTGCAGCTTCTCTCAGGCACACAATAGATTCAATTGCTGACCAGACACATCTGACAAGAGTCTTTTTCAACAGTTTAACAGTGGAATTTAATCTGACACACAGCCAGTGCAATTCAGGGATATTACAGCAACAATCTTCATTACAGTTCAGTCTGAGTTTCTTGAGCAACTGGCTCCAGTAACAATACAGTAGTTTATTCACAAGGCACAGTATTACTGTCTCTTCAATAGCATAATTCAGCATTGATTAGATCTCTTAACAGCACAATTCTATGCATACACAACCACATGCTTCTCCTTCACAAGGACATAACAGTACACAGCATTCTTTATCCTGCATGGAGATGGAGGGGGGGGGGGTGGTGAGGGAGATGATCCCTGTGACACAATTCCTTCCAGTCCTTATCTTCCTGACGAATAATACTCAGCACTGTTAGTTCAGGGAGTTTATCTGACCTGTGTTTAGGTTCTCTCCTGATCTGAATCCTGTTCAGTTGCCTTCTGTCAGATCCAGACAACACACGGCCTTTCTCTTCAAGCCAGACTACAATAACACGTTCCCCACAATCCCCTTGGGGCTCTGCTAAAACACTCCCTATCTCCTGTGACTGTGTTAACCCCTCTAGTTGCTGGATGTTTCTGAAGCAACAGCACTACTTCTGCATGTCACATAATATCTAATCTGTATCTTTTCCCTTTCAGTTTCATCCCATAGCTTCTCATGTTTCCACGTACAAATGAGAATAAAGCTGATCCATCTACACTGTGCCAGCCCTTCAGATATTTGTAAACCGCTATTAAGTCTCCTCTCAGTCTTCTCTTTTGCAAGCTAAACATTCCCAGATTCTCTAACCGTTCCTCAAAGGACATTGTTTGCAGACCGGTCACCATCCTGGTAGCTCTTCTCTGAACTTCCTCTAGTTTTTCAATGTCTTTTTTAAAATGTGGTGCCCAGAACAGAACACAGTATTCCAAATTAGGTCTGACCAAAGAGGAGTGGAGGAGGATAATTACTTCACGTGATTTAGTCTGTATGCTTTTTTTAATGCAACCCAGAATTGTGTTTGCCTTTTTTGCTGCTGCATCACACTGTTGACTCATGTTCAGTCTGTGATCTATTATTATACCCAAGTCTTTTTCACATGTGCTGTTGCTTAGCCCTATTCACCCCATTCTGTATATGCATTTTTATTTTTCTTGGCCAAATGTAGGACTTTCCATTTCTGCCTGTTAAAAACCTTTCTGTTAGTTAAAAACCTTTCTGTTAGTTGTTGCCCACAATTCCAGTTTGTTTAGATCAGATTCCCGTTATGTACAGTGTGGTATATTGTTTTAAACAAACAGCATCCAGGGCAGAGCTTTGTCTGAAAGCGGCAGATATATTGCTGACAGGCAGCAACAACTGAATAATAATAGCACACCATTGTATGTACCAAATATATGCAAATAGTGGATATCTAGCCTCAAAAGGGCAAAAAGAATGTGGTGCTGCAATGAAACCTCTTAGGCTCATTAACCTGATTTATATGTATGTGTGTAAATAGTCTTTACGCCTTGAAAGCACAGTTAAATATAAGGTGTAGCAAAAGTTATGCCACTCAATATAGTGATATAAAGCAGAAGACAAGCGACATTCCAGTCAAAATGTTGAATTTGTGGCTTGACTTAGCGGTATTGTTGCCACATCACTTAGCAAGTATTATTTCAAGTCATGTGAGTTAGCGTCTATTGTCACCATGTCACTACTTCCACTAACACATATCGTCCCAGTTTCGGGACTTTTTCAGGGTATATACTTACAGGGTATTGCTGTGCTTTGAAATGTGACTATAATATAAGGCAGCGTTCATACACAGCTGCTGCGCTGCAACCAATGTAGCGGCGCTTACCTGCTGCAGTCTTTCCACTGCACAAACACTTCATTTTGCAGAGGAACAACTGTCTCACCTGCACGATCACATGGCCATTACAAGTGGCTGGACGGTCTTGCAGGTGAAACAGCTGTTTCCAGCAAAATTAAAGAGAATCTGTTAGGAGAATCGACCCTCCTAAGCCGTCTGTATGGGCATGTAGGGCATAGGAAGCTGAATACAATGATACCCTGATATCTGCGATCTGATGTCTTATTCCAGAGAAACCCACATTTTTCTTATATGTAAATGAGCTGTTAAGATCTATGGAGCAGACATTGATCGCCATGGGTGTCCACTGTGTCTCCTTTTGGCATTGGCTGCAGTGCTGGGGTCACACTTGACGGCGTGGCAGCCGATCATTGTGTTCAGCCGCTCAAACAAAACATCCCTTTCAGAGCCACTGAGCTCACTGATTGACTGTATGGACGCAGCCATTGCCAGAGGAGTAGCGGTGGTAGACTCACTGGTGGACCTGGGAAGGCGAGTGCAGGGCGCTTGTTATTTTTCAACAAATTGCAGCTGTGCAAATCATTGTCTGAACAGAGACAGCCCCTTTAAGTGCAGATGTGTGTAATATGTAATTTTGAAATTAATTACCGACTGTAACTAACAATTTTGTCTAAATCTTGATCATATTACTGTCTGTCCCCTCACTCATTACAACTATACTAAAAACTTAGTGGCAGAGCGGAATAATCATAGACCACCAAAAAAATTAAAACTAAAATGATTAGACAAATTAATCAAATACAATTAATACTTACTGTATGATGGCAAGAGGATAGGTAGGCACAAAAAAATTTTGGGATGCCTACTGAAAACTTTACACAATACATACCCAATCACGAAATAACAGGTACCGACAAATACAACACCTAAGTTTGTCAAAAGTATTTCAATCATTTGTAGAGCACAAAAAAGTAAAAACATGAATAAAAAAAGTGAGTCTTGTAGAAACTTCATCACCAGAGGGAAATAAACATAAAACATTTAAAAGAAGGTGGTTAGGAAAAAGAAAATATAACAAAATATATATGAGTATCCAAGATGCATAAATATATATGAGTATCCAAGATGTTGGGGCAGGCACAATCCCAGAGGAAATAAACATTTAGGCTGCGTGCCCACGATGCGTTTTTTATGCGTTTCTGCTGTGTTATTTCCGCCACGGAGACGCTTAAAAACCACTTGGTAGAAGGTCTGTAATGTTCCCCAATGATAATCCGCATGTGCTGTGCACATGATGCGAAAATTTCCGCTGCGGATTATCATTGCGGAAAAATCCGCAGCACTACCATTAATTTTGCGGAATTGCTGCAAAATCGCCGCCATTGACTGACATTGAGCCGCTTCAAATCCGCCAGCATGTCAAAATTCTTGCGGATTTGAAGTGCATTTGCTGCGATTTTGTAGCACAAAACTGCAGCAAATGGGAAGTGACCTCATGTTCCAGCCATCCCATGAGCATCCCATAAATCCAGGAAGACGAGAATCCCAGACCATTCCCATCTTCCTGGATCATGGCTGCTCACCTGGGATGGTACAAGCGAATGGACCTGAATGTCGAATACATGATTAGTGTGGTAAGTGTCTGTGTGTGTGTCTGTGTGCGATCTATGTGCAGTCTGTGTGGGGTCTGTGTGCAGGTGTTTGCTGGCAGACATAGGCCGATGTGAGACTACTACTCCCATTGGCCTATGTGTGTCGCCCGTTCGGTAGTGTCAGCAGGAGCAGTTCGATGGGAGCAGTAGTTCCCATCAGCCTGCTCCTGCTAAAAAATGTGCCCCATATTACATATTAGTTAATAATGGCCACCTATATTTTTATTTAATTATTGCCCTCTAAATTAATTTTATTATTGTCCCCATAAATGTTTTTATTTATTGCACCGATATATTTTTTTATTTATTGTCCCCATAAATTTTTTGATTTATTGCACCGATATATTTTTTTTATTTATTGTCCCCATGAATTTTTATAAATTAATTGTTGCCTGTATTTTTTTAATTTTATTGTCCACCGATAGCGCCGCTCACAGGCATTATCAGCAACACAAGGTATTTACAAATATACTTATGCCCACATGCTGAATACATTGGGCAATTTAAAAAAAGTAGAGGACAACTTTAAATTTATAATTTTCTTACAATCCAAAGATTCCCCAAAAAATATTAAAAATATATATGTGGAGGCTTTTTAAAACCATTTGTTTTTACTTGTGTTTTTTTAATGTACTTGCAAGATCAAAGGTATGAAATATTGCCACTATGTGTTAGGTTGTAGGACAGGAAGCGGATAACGAAAGAAAATCGCCCGCATCTCAAAAAATATATTTAATATATTGTTCTGAAATGTTATGTGCAAAAATATATAAAAGTGCTCTTAATGTGCTGTGTAAATACCACTTTAATTTGCATTGTTCTTTGCTTCCTTAGTGTTCCTCTATCTCAGAAAACAAACAATTCTGCTCTATGACAAATATCCAGACTGAAAAGGAATGTATGAAGAACTGAACAAACAGCAGTAGAAACATAAGAAGACTTTTTTGTAGCACCATGGGCAGTGGAGAAGGTGAGTAAATATTTGACCAGAGAAGAGATATTGTTAGGTAACAGTCAAGATCCAGTTTTGTTTGCACTGATTTTTTTTTTATTTTAAGGAAACATTTTGAATTAAGTTTGAAAATATTGTTGTTGTTTTTTAATGGGAATGTTTCTCCTGCAAATAAGTTTTTAAGTCAAATCTTTTTAAGATTTTTTTATTTTTAATCATCTCTTTATTTTTAAATTTTCCTCTTCAAGGTTAAGCGAGAAAAAAAGGTATCTTTGTATTTTATACGTTAGTCACTATGCCTAAGGCTGTGTGCCCACTATGTGTTTTTTAAGCGTTTCTGCTACGGCAATTCCGCTGCGGATTATCATTGCGGAAAAATCCACAGCACTACCAATTATTTGGCGTAATCGAGGTGTTTTCGCCACCATTGACTTGCATTGAATCGCTTAATATCTACAATGTGCGGATGGTACCCGGGTCTGGAGAAGAGGAGACTCTCCTCCAGACCTGGGTGCCATGGTACCTGTAAAAAAAAGAATTAAAATAAAAAATATACATTATACTCACCTTCTGATGGCCCCCGGTCTCCATAGCGATGCGTCCTGGCTCCCTGGCAGCTCGTAATGGTCTAAAAGGACCTTCCATGATGTCATTTAGTCATGTGACGGGTCACGCGACCGCTGACATCGGCGGTCGCGTGTCACATGACTAAATAACGTTATGGCAGGTCCTTTTACACAACCGCGAGACACCGGGAAGACTGGACGCATCAGATAAGGAGACCGGGGGCCATTGGAAGGTGAGTATATGTTGTTTTTTTTTACCATTTTTATTCTTTTTTTTAACTAACTTGGTCACACTATATAAAATCCATGCCGGTTGCATGGATTTATATAGTGTGACCAAGTTGTCAAGCACTTTTCCAAGTGATGCTAAAATCGCTTGGAAAGCGCTTGATCAAAACGCTTCACTTCCGCTTGTCCCTGGCAGGAAAAAGGCATGTACAATCCGCATGTACAATCCGCATGCGTTTTTTCTGCCAGGGAGATGCAGAATCGCTCAGTGGGCACATAGCCTAATACTAAGCTTGCGCTTTATGTACTTTACAAATGACCTTTCAGCAGTCTCATTATCATTACAGGATTTCAATGACCAGTAATGCCCCCATACACAATAGATCACAAGAATAACCTCCTCCACCTCTCCGCCCGATTAGAGCATGCCTAGAAAAGCTGTCCTGTGTAAGTCAATGATTCAGAGCCAGACTTTTGTTGCCTATGGTGATGGTGAAAAGAACAGAATGTGTGAGTCTAATATTAGGCCTAATGGCTGGTGTGAAAATTGCAGTATTTCTGATAACGACTGCCGACACACATTAAAATGCCGATCAAAATATATAGCACCACCCCCACATGACAGGTGACAGTTTGAAGTATCGGCTCTGGATGGTTTTGGAACCGATCGGACCTGATTAAACCCATAAATACTGCTGTCTATTGGGACAGCGGTATCAAAGTGGTTAAAAAGAGGTTAAAAGACCACCTTTGACCGGATTGACCACCCATGATCATAATTGCCGATGCATATTGTTGCCATGGTACCCTGATGAGCGCAGGGTAGAGTGTCCTGTTAGACCCACCTATAAGCAGGGTCTAACAGGTTCTGTCAGTGAGTCACTGACAGGTCTCAGGCAGTGCAGTACATGAGTACTGAAATGCATGAGACCAGTGATCAAAGTAAAAAAATATATATGTCCCACAGTGGAACTAAGTGAAAAAGTAAAAAAAAGTTAAATTAAATATATAAAAAAAAGCACAAAAATGAGCACACAAATCAGGAAAAGCTGATTCGCCAGTAAAAATGCAGCATTTGTAATTAAATAAAAATAAACCAAAAAATGTATATATAATCAATATCGCCACATCTGAAACGACCTGATCTATAAAACTGTCATATTATTTATTCAGAACGGTGAACACTGAAAAAAATAATAAAAAACACGCCAAGAAATGTTGCTTTTTCATCATACTGACACAAAAAAACTGAATAAAAAGTGATGAAAAAGTCATATGTAAAAAAATGGTATAAATGAAAACGTCAAATCGTCCGGCAAAGAACAACACAGTCCAAAATATCTCCATCTGTCTCATAGTGAGTGGTTCCGTCGGGGGCTTCGTCAACAGTTTTGTCTGAATCACATTTTGTGGGATTTACACATTAATACTCGGCATAGAATAGAATAATGTAATCCCAGCCTTATACTAAAAGCGAAAAAAAATGTTATGTATCCCAAAATGTTACCAATAAAAGCCCTAACTTATCCCACACAAAACCAGCCCAACTCAGGTCCGTCATCTGTCACTGGAAATACAGGGGATTCCCATGTTACTGGTAGAATGAAGACTCTGGAAAAGCTCCCATCTCCATGTTCCATTGTTATAAAATTCTGTGAGGCACCTATGGGTTCAAAATACTCACTCCCCCCTAGATGAAATCCTTAAGCAGTGAAGTTTCCAATATGGGGTCACTTCTAAAAACCAAGCAGCGCTCCTTCCCATCCGACCCCTGCCGTGTGCTCAAACAGTAGTTTACATCCACTTATGGGGTACTACCACGTTCAGTAAAAATTGCATAACAAATTATGGGGTCCATTTTCCCCTATTACCTAATTATAAATTTGGTGCTAAAACAGTATTTTAGTGGAAAAAATTTAATATTTTGTTTTCACATCTAAATGATATCAAGTTTTGTGAATCACCTGTTGTCATGGGTGTGTCGCCACGAAGATCGTCGCGACTACACAGCCTGACTTCTCGCAGCTGAGTTTTTGGTGCTTTGTGTTTTTTGGTTGTGAGGGAGTTAATTTTCTCTCTCTGTGCTTGACGAGGCTCAGCCTCGCCCAGCTGCAGTTAATGCTGCAGTATTGGGATTCCTTCAAATACCTGCTGGTCTGATAGGGAAGTTGTCGGTGAAAGCATTTCTTGCAGACCTTCAGAGTGGATCGTTGTTTGGTGGAGTTCGGAGCGAGGAGTATGCGGTGTGGTTTGTTCCCTTCCTCCCTTTATCATTTATCTCCTAACCTGTTGTGGTTCCCTCTGTAATTGTGGTGTTAGTTTTTGTATGCAAGGTGGTTTTTGGTTTTCCCCTTGTACTGTCTCGTTTGTCTAGTACTGTGTTTTGGGCATTTTCTATCCTGTTCCCCATTGTTGTGATCGGGGTCCTTCTCAGGACTAGATTACTTGGGTTCAGGGATATTCAGGAGTTTAGGGTTACGCTGGCAGCCTGGACCTCTGTACCATTAACAGTACCTCCAGGTTGAAGGATTAGTCAGGGCCCCCGTCTAGGGTCAGCTCAGGCCCCTGACCCCCCTGTACGCTGAGACAGCGTGACACCTGTAGGTTAAAAATACTCAGTACACCCACAGATGAATTCCTTGAGGGGTCTAGTTTCCAAAATGGGGTCACTTGTGGGGAGTATCTGCTGTTTTGGCATTTCAGGGGCTCTCCAAATGCGACATGGCATTCACACTCTATTCCAGACAAATTTACGCTCCAATAATTAAATAGTGCTGTTTCCTTTCTGATGCCTGCCATGTGCCGAAACAGCAGTTTTTGAACACATAATTTGCATAAGAAATTATAGGGTAATTTTCGTTTAGAAAAAAGACTGACTGTCACTTCGAAATCAGAAAACTGGTGTGTACAGGTGCGAATCTCTCTACACCCTGCACCCTGTAGGGTTATAGCATGTAAACATGAAATATATGAAATTTGAATTGCAAAACTGCTCTAGATACTAAGAAAAAATATTGAGATTCTTAGCACATAATGGAGATGCTTAGCACATAATTTGGCCAATTGATGTGTGCCCATTAGCCAATGACAAGGCGATCTCCTGTTGCTGGGATCCTATCTAATGTGATTCCTCTCCTAGGCTGAAGCCTGCATTTATGGGTAGGTAGGCTCCTGCTGCAATTAAAACTGCCACAGGCTGAAGGGTGGAGTGCTCGTTCAGAGGGCCAATATACAAATAGCAAAAGACTGACCGTCACCTAACCTACAGAGGTTGCAGCTTTATTTGTAATTTTCGTTTACACATCTACATTTTAAAAAGTACTCTAGAAGCACCTATGGGTTCAACATGCACAACACACCCCTTGATGAATTCCTTGATGGGTCTAGTTTCCAAAATGGGGTCAGTTGTGGGGATTTCTGCTGTTTTGGTACCTCAGAGGTTCTGTCGCCATCCATCAGCATCACAGGGCCATGTGACATCTAGTGGTTGTCCCATGCCTGCGCAGAAGAAACAAGAAGCCAATGCCCATAGAAGGGCAGAAAAGTAATGTGGAATATCCCAATTGCAGGGCGCAGGCGCGGGTCAACCATTAGACGTCACAGGGCCCTGTGAGGCTAATGGATGGCGACAGGCACGCAAAGGAAGACCAGGGGCCGAGTTTCCTTCCAGGCACTGCACATCCCAAAGGCTGGAAGAACACATTAAGATAAAGGATTAAAAGATGATTTCTGAAGAACAAGATCGTAGATATGAGGCATACAGGTACGACTGTTTTGACAATTCTATCACCTGTATGCACATATTATTAGGTTAAGTACATCCAAGGGGTGACAGATTCCCTTTAAATGGAACCTGTCACCTAGTACATGCAGTAATATCTGTGAACATCATAATATAGAGGAGAAGCTGAGCAGAATGATATAGTACAGACCAAAAGTTTGAACACACCTTCTCATTTCAAGATTTTTCAGTATTTTCATGACTATGAAAATTGTACATTCACACTGAAGGCATCAAAACTATGAATTAACACGTGTGGAATTATATACTTAACAAAAAAGTGTGAAACAACTGAAAATATGTCTTATATTCTAGGTTCTTCAAAGTAGCCACCTTTTGCTTTGATGACTGCTTTGCACACTCTTGGCATTCTCTTGATGAGCTTCAAGAGGTAGTCACCGGAAATGGTTTTCACTTCACAGGTGTGCCCTGTCAGGTTTAATAAGTGGGATTTCTTGCCTTATAAATGGGGTTGGGAGCATCAGTTGTGTTTTGCAGAAGTCTGGTGGATACACAGCTGATAGTCCTACTGAATAGACTGTTAGAATTTGTATTATGGCAAGAAAAAAAGCAGGTAAGTAAAGAAAAATGAGTGGCCATCATTACTTTAAGAAATGAAGGTCAGTCAGTCCGAAAAATTATGAAAACTTTGAAAGTATCCCCAAGTGCAGTTGCAAAAACCATCAAGCGCTACAAAGAAACTGGCTCACATGAGGACCGCTCCAGGAAAGGAAGACCAATAGTCACCTCTGCTTCTGAGGATAAGTTTATTCGAGTCACCAGCCTCAGAAATCGCAGGTTAACAGCAGCTCAGATTATAGACCAGGTAAATGCCACACAGAGTTCTAGCAGCAGGCACATCTCTTCAACAACTGTTAAGAGGAGACTTTGTGCAGCCGGCCTTCATGGTAAAATAGCTTCTAGGAAACCACTGCTAAGGACAGGCAACAAGCAGAAGAGACTTGTTTGGGATAAAGAACACAAGGAATGGACATTAGACCAGTGGAAATTTGGTCTGATGAGTGACACTGGTGACACTGTTGGGGATTTATTCAAAATTGAAGGCATACTGAACCAGCATGGCTACCACAGCATCTTACAGCAGCATGCTATTCCATCCGGTTTGCGTTTAGTTGGACCATCATTTATTTTTCAACAGGACAATGACCCCAAACACACCTCCAGGCTGTGTAAGGGCTATTTGACCAAGAAGGAGAGTGATGGGGTGCTAATCCAGATGACCTGGCCTCCACAGTCACCAGACCTGAACCCAATCGAGATGGTTTGGGGTGAGCTGGACCGCAGAGTGAAGGCAAAAGGGCCAACAAGTGCTAAGCATCTCTGGGAACTCCTTCAAGATTGTTGGAAGACCATTTCCGGTGACTACCTCTTGAAGCTCATCAAGAGAATGCCAAGAGTGTGCAAAGCAGTCATCAAAGCAAAAGGTGGCTACTTTGAAGAACCTAGAATATAAGACATGTTGAGTATATAATTCCACATGTGTTAATTCATAGTTTTGATGCCTTCAGTGTGAATGTACAGTTTTCATAGTCATGAAAATACAGAAAAATCTTTAAATGAGAAGATGTGTCCAAACTTTTGGTCTGTACTGTATATAGGCTTGCTGGAAAAGATTCATAACTTTTATAACTTGCATTTTATTCATTCAAATCCCAGGTGTTTGTACACATGAGTCCAGTGGGTGGTCCTAATGATTGACAGTTATCTCTGTGCATGCAAAGTCATACAGGAAACTGTCAGTCACTGAGCAGAACTTCCCACTGGACTTGTATGTGTACAAATACCAGGGATTTTAATAAATAATACAAGTTTTACTGAAATCTGTTCATTTCCTCCTGCTCCATAACATCCTGCCTGCAGATCAGATTCCATTCGAAACATGACAGATTCCCTTTAAGAAAGGTATCACATTTACAGAAGAGATGTTAACTGTTGCCAGGCAACAAACGGTCACAAATCAGTTGCTGTGTCATCTTAAGTCTTGGAGAAGTGTTCTGCAGCAGAGGCAGTAGCACTAGCCAGTTGTTATGTTCTGCTACCAGAGCTAAGGAAAGAGAGGAGATCTGTCCCTACGATAGAACTCAGCTTTATCCCTACGATGTAACAGGGGACCTGATCCTGCGATCAGACCTGCTAAAGTCCTAAGCTAGTCTGTACAGAGACCTATAGATGTGGGGAAGGAATCCCTACAAGTACTAAGGACTGGGAGGAAAATGGGACACCTCCTAACAGAAATAGTAGCAGACAGACAAACAAACAAAATATATAGAACACTGAGGTCCGTAGACCAAGCAAACTAACAGAGTTAGATACAGAGCACAGGCTAGCTAGAAAGTAGTTATACAATGAAGTCCAGCAAAGCCAGAAGGGCGGAGCAGGATTAAATAGGCCAACAAGGTCATGTGACCAGCAAAGGAAAAAACCTAAGAGCAAGGTTCTAACAGTACCCCCCCTTCTAAGAGGATCCTCCGGATCCCCTAGGACCAGGCTTATCAGGAAATCTCCTGTGAAACGCTCTGATAAGTCTGGACGCGGAAACATCATCTGACCTCACCTAAGAGTTATCCTCGGGTCCGAAACCTTTCCAGGCCACAAGATACTGCAAACTACCTCTATACCGTCTAGAGTTAAGGATGCGAGAAATTTCATATTCCCCGTCCTCCACCACCGGAGGAACAGAGGCAGAGGCGTCACCATCCGACACAACAGCTTTTTTTAACAGAGAGACATGAAATACCGGATTAATTCTCCAGGAGGTAGGAACCTCCAACCTAACAGCAGATTGGTTGACAACCTGAAGCACCTTAAAGGGCCCTACAAACTTGGGACCCAATTTCTTAGAAGGAATCCTCAAACGCAGATTGCTAGAGGACAACCAAACCATGTCACCAACAGCGAACAAAACCTCCTGTCGTTTCCTATCAAAGTAGTCTTTAGATTTTCTGTTGGCCTCCTGAAGATTACCACGCACATCCGTCCAAACTCTCTCCAAATCACCGGAAAAATTCTCCTCCTCAGGCACGGCAGATCCCAACTTGGAGAACGACCCAAACGACGGATGTCTCCCAGAACAACAAAAAAAAGGCGAACAACCAGCAGAAGAAGATGTATGATTGTTCAGAGCAAATTCAGCAAGTGGCAGAAACTCAGACCACCCCTCTTGCTTGTCTGCCACAAAACAACGCAAGAACTGCTCAACATCCTGGTCTTTCCTTTCTGTCTGGCCATTAGATTCAGGATGATATCCGGACGAGAACGATAAATGAACTCCCAACCTGTCACAAAAGGCACGCCAAAAACGAGCCACGAACTGAGGACCCCTATCAGAAACAATGTCAGTAGGAACGCCATGAAGTCTGACAATTTCCTTGACAAAGGCCTTAGCGAGAGTTTTAGCGCAGGGCAGTTTGACGAAGGGAACCAAGTGACACATCTTGCTAAAACGGTCCACGACCACCCAGATGACAGTAAAACCCTCAGAGGGGGGAAGGTCAGTTATAAAGTCCATAGCCAAATGTGTCCAAGGAGCACTGGGAACCTCCAAAGGACAAAGCAACCCCGCAGCAGGAGTATGTGAGGACTTAGATCTAGCACATATAGTACATTGACGCACCCACTTAATGACTTCCTTCTGCCATCCAGGCCACCAAAAACTGCGACCCACCAGTCTCTTGGTCTCAGAGATTCCGGGATGACCTGCCAACCGAGATTCGTGACACTCAACAAACAAATCTCTCCTAAAGGTCCCAGGCACAAACAACCTCCCATGAGGAGTGTTAGATGGGGCATTCTCCTGTGCTTTAAGAATCTCATCTTCCAAAACGGAGTCCAAAGCAGCTATCACAACACCTTCTTGTAAAATGTTCTCCTCTTTCTCAGCACCGACTATGGGAGAAAAACTGCGAGACAAGGCATCCGCCTTAACATTCTTAGTACCAGGGATGTAAGTAACGGAGAAATTAAACCGCGAGAAAAACAGTGCCCACCTAGCCTGACGGGCATTCAGGCGCTTGGCAGCATCAAGATATATCAGATTTTTATGATCCGTAAGAACCTGAACGGGAAATTCCGCACCTTCCAAGAAGTGGCGCCAGTGTTCAAATGCGAGTTTAATAGTCAATAATTCCCGATTACCAATATCGTAATTCAGTTCAGTCTCCGAAAATTTTTTTGAAAAAAAGGCACAGGGATGTAATCCATCCCCGTTATCCTGAGACAATACTGCGCCAACCCCCACAGAGGAAGCATCAACCTCAACCAAAAACGGCTTAGTCACATCAGGCTGCATAAGGATGGGAGCAGTGGTGAACCTCTCCTTGAGATACACAAAAGCTTCAATAGCCTCAGAAGACCACTGAACCGCATCAGCACCTTTCCTGGTGAGATCGGTCAGAGGTTTGACAATACTAGAAAAATTTTTTATGAATTTTCTGTAATAATTGGCGAAACCTAAAAACCTCTGTATCGATTTCAAACCAATAGGCCTAGGCCATTCCTGTACAGCTTGAACTTTAACCGGGTCCATCTCAAAACCTTCGCTGGAGATAATGTAACCCAAAAAACTAATTCTCTGTACAGCGAACTCACATTTCTCCAGCTTAGCAAAAAGCAAATTGTCCATTAACAACTGTAATACCTCACGTACGCTCCGCCAATGAGACTCCAGATCCAGCGAATAAATCAAAATGTCATCCAAATACACAACCACATTTTTGCCGATCAAAGGTCTAAGGATGTCATTAATAAGATTCTGAAAAAATGCAGGAGCATTAGTAAGACCAAAAGGCATAACCAGATTCTCAAAATGACCCACAGGAGTGTTAAAAGCAGTCTTCCATTCGTCACCCTCCTTCATGCGCAACAGATTGTATGCCCCCTTAAGGTCAATTTTAGAGAACCACTTGGCCCCCATTAACTGGTTAAATAAATCAGGAATCAATGGCAGTGGGTAAGGATTGCGTACAGTAATTTTGTTAATCTTACGAAAATCCAGACAAGGACGTAAACCGCCGTCCTTTTTTTTTTACAAAAAAAAATCCAACCGCCACAGGAGACTTAGAAGGCCTAATGTGATCGGCGGCCAAACTTGTCTGTATGTATTCCTCCAAAGCCTTCCTCTCAGGAATAGTAAGGTTAAATAAACGACTTTTAGGAAGAGTCGCTCCAGGGACAAATTCAATAGAACAATCATAGTCTCTATGGGGAGGCAAAACCTGCGATTCCTTCTCAGAAAAAACTCTCCAAAAATCCTGAATAGGAACAGGCAATTCTCCCCTATCCAAAGCGGCAATACGCCCGTTACAACACTTGTCATAACATTTATGGCTCCAGGATTTAATTTCACTGGTAGACCAATCCAGTACAGGATTGTGAAATTTTAACCAGGGCAATCCCAATATTACTGGAGAAGGCAAGTTATTCAAAACTACCAAATCCAATTTCTCATGGTGAACACCATTAATAGTGAGAGGAAATTCACAGACCTTGAGAGTAATATTCTTCAAAGGGGAACCATCCACAGAAACCACAGCAATGGGGAATGATAAAGGTTCGGGTTTTAAATTGAGTCTTTCCAAGAATCCCCCATCAATTACATTCAGAGTAGACCCACAATCGACAAACACCCGAAATTCCATTAATTTTTCCTGAGCAATCGTGGAAGCAGCTAAAAATACACCCTTCGAATTTAAACAGGCAATACGGGCATGACTGACCATTTTTTTTTCTTTCTTCATACGAAGCTCACAGCCTTTAATCAAATGACCAGATTTTCCGCAATAGAAACACAAGCATTCAAAAAATCTACGGTCTTTTTCTTGAGAGCGAGGTGCCACCGATCCAATCTCCATCGGTTCACCACTGTTAGTACACACATTCTCATAACCAGAAACTGACATAGCAGAGGATTTGCTCTCATTAACCCTTGCACGCAGTCTCCTATCCACCCGTATAGCTAATTGCATAGCCTGTTGCAAATCATCAGGTGTAGGATAAGCAATTAGCAGGTCTTTAACCCTTTCATTGAGCCCAGCAAGAAATAGACTTTTCAGAGCAGAATCGTTCCACCCTGTTTGAGTAGACCATCGATGGAAATGAGTACAATATTTTTCCACATTACCTGATCCCTGTCTCAAACGTCTTAACTCAGTCTCAGCTGATGCGACATGGTCAGGATCATCATATAATAGCCCCAAAGCAGAAAAAAAACTATCCACTGATCTGAAGCATGTATCACTAGGTTGCAAAGAAAAGGCCCACTCCTGAGGCTCTTTGCGCAAAAGTGACATTATGAACCCTATGCGCTGGGATTCATCCCCAGAGGACTTGGGTCTCAAACGAAAATACAATAAGCAAGCATTTTTAAATGAAAAAAATTCTCGGTGTTCACCAAAAAATAAATCCGGCAAACATACCTTAGGCTCCAAGAAATGTGCTCCAGGACAGTTACTCACGTGCTGACGGAGCTCGGCCACCTCCAGAGAGAGTCCCTGCAGGCGATGAGCCAAATCCTGAACCGACACCATGATGGAACAGAAAAATCTTTCCTTAGAGAATTTGCAGGCTGGACTTACTGTTATGTTCTGCTACCAGAGCTAAGGAAAGAGAGGAGATCTGTCCCTACGATAGAACTCAGCTGAATCCCTACGATGTAACAGGGGACCTGATCCTGCGATCAGACCTGCTAAAGTCCTAAGCTAGTCGGTACGGAGACCTATAGATGTGGGGAAGGAATCCCTACAAGTACTAAGGACTGGGAGGAAAATGGGACACCTCCTAACAGAAATAGTAGCAGACAGACAAACAAACAAAATATATAGAACACTGAGGTCCGTAGACCAAGCAAACTAACAGAGTTAGATACAGAGCACAGGCTAGCTAGAAAGTAGTTATACAATGAAGTCCAGCAAAGCCAGAAGGGCGGAGCAGGATTAAATAGGCCAACAAGGTCATGTGACCAGCAAAGGAAAAAACCTAAGAGCAAGGTTCTAACACCAGTACTGTACTTGGCTACATAGGTCGACATTCAGAGCTGGTAAAAAGGCAGAATGATTTTGCATTTTGTCTCTACTACAAATGAATAATTCTATGACATACAAGTAATAAGCAGAAGGTAGAAACGTAGCACTCACCATAGGTATGCGTGATCTGTAATCTTTTTTTTTTTTTTAATCAGATCAATTTTTATTAAACATAACAAAACTTGGAACAGATATTACATGACAATACTCGTTTTACAATATTACTGTAAGTTCCCCCCTTCCCTTACCCCCCCCCCATGGAGACCCTTCTTTCTCTCTTTTTTTTTATTTTTTTTTTATTTATTTATTTTATTCCTCCCCTTCTTTCCTTTCCTTTTCTTCCTTACTTTACTCCTTTTCTTTCATTCCCCTACTTCCTTTCCTTCTCTTCCCCTTTTCTTCTTTCCTTCTTCCCTCTCCACTCCGCCATACAGTTTACCAAGCGTTTTACTTTACAGTAGTATATATAGGTGTACTCTCATTAATCCTATCCAACCATGGCTGCCATAATTTATGCAAGTATTCCTGCTTATTCCTCTTGGTGTAAATACTTTTTTCAAGTTGAATTATATAGTTCGTTTGGGCAATGAATTTGCGTCTGGACGGGGGCTCCTCTCTAATCCAATATTTTGCAATCAATTTTCTGGCAATAAACAATAATCTCGCAATTGCTATTTTGGTCATGTTGTCTGTTTTTATTTCCTCAACGTACCCTAATATACATGTCAGTGGGTCCCTAGGGACGATACACCTATACACCATTCCAATACGGTTCAACACTACGATCCAAAAGGAGGACAATCTAGGACAAAGCCAAAGCAGTATGTCTGCCTGAGATTGCGAGCACCTTGGGCAGTCAGAGTTAGACTGTGATCTGTAATCTTTATTTGGATAAAGACATGCGGGAGCAGCGGTGCAGGAGGAGAATGTTACTGGACTATGGCCGTTTCGCGCATGATTGCGCTTCTACGAGGCCACGTGGATTACAGATCACGCATATCTATGGTGAGTGCTACCTTCTGCTTACTTGTTCATTGATTCTTGGTATCAGCACCACGGACCCCAGGCTGCTGATCTCTGTAAAGTTTTTATCTGAGGACGATTGCTCTGAATGCATGAAGTCTAGTGCTGGCTTAACTCTTTCATAGAGAATTCTATGACATACAGTACAGACCAAAAGTTTGAACACACCTTCTCATTTAAAGATTTTTCTGTATTTTCGTGACTTTGAAAATTGTACATTCACACTGAAGGCATCAAAACTATGAATTAACACATGTGGAATTATATACTTAACAAAAAAGTGTGAAACAACTGAAAATATGTCTTATATTCTAGGTTCTTCAAAGTAGCCACCTTTTGCTTTGATGACTGCTTTGCACACTCTTGGCATTCTCTTGATGAGCATCAAGAGGTAGTCACCGGAAATGGTTTTCACTTCACATGTGTGCCCTGTCAGGTTTAATAAGTGGGATTTCTTGCCTTATAAATGGGGTTGGGACCATCAGTTGTGTTGTGCAGAAGTCAGGTGGATAAACAGCTGATAGTCCTACTGAATAGACTGTTAGAATTTTTATTATGGCAAGAAAAAAGCAGCTAAGTAAAGAAAAACGAGTGGCCATCATTACTTTAAGAAATGAAGGTCAGTCAGTCCGAAAAATTGGGCAAACTTTGAAAGTGTCTCCAAGTGCAGTTGCAAAAACCATCAAGCGCTACAAAGAAACTGGCTCACATGAGGACCGCCCCAGGAAAGGAAGACCAAGAGTCACCTCTGCTTCTGAGGATAAGTTTATCTGAGTCACCAGCCTCAGAAATCGCAGGTTAACAGCAGCTCAGATTAGAGACCTGGTCAATGCCACACAGAGTTCTAGCAGCAGACACATCTCTACAACAACTGTTAAGAGGAGACTTTGTGCAGCAGGCCTTCATGGTAAAATAGCTGCTAGGAAATCACTGCTAAGGACAGGCAACAAGCAGAAGAGACTTGTTTGGGCTAAAGAACACAAGGAATGGACATTAGACCAGTGGAAATCTGTGCTTTGGTCTGATGAGTCCAAATTTGAGATCTTTGGTTCCAACCACCGTGTCTTTGTGCGGCGCAAAAAAGGTGAACGGATGGACTCTACATGCCTGGTTCCCACCGTGAAGCATGGAGGAGGAGGTGTGATGGTGTGGGGGTGCTTTGCTGGTGACACTGTTGGGGATTTATTCAAAATTGAAGGCATACTGAACCAGCATGGCTACCACAGCATCTTGCAGCGGCATGCTATTCCATCCGGTTTGCGTTTAGTTGGACCATCATTTATTTTTCAACAGGACAATGACCCCAAACACACCTCCAAGCTGTGTAAGAGCTATTTGACGAAGAAGGAGAGTGATGGGGTGCTACGCCAGTTGACCTGGCCTCTACAGTCACCAGACCTGAACCCAATCGAGATGGTTTGGGGTGAGCTGGACCACAGAGTGAAGGCAAAAGGGCCAACAAGTGCTAAGCATCTCTGGGAACTCCTTCTAGATTGTTGGAAGACCATTTCCGGTGACTACCTCTTGAAGCTCATCAAGAGAATGCCAAGAGTGTGCAAAGCAGTCATCAAAGCAAAAGGTGGCTACTTTGAAGAACCTAGAATATAAGACATATTTTCAGTTGTTTCACACTTTTTTGTTAAGTATATAATTCCACATGTGTTAATTCATAGTTTTGATGCCTTCAGTGTGAATGTACAATTTTCATAGTCATGAAAATAAAGAAAAATCTTTAAATGAGAAGGTGTGTCCAAACTTTTGGTCTGTACTGTACATGCTTAGATAATTCGGTACATACAGTAGGAAGACCCAATATGTTTTAAGTAGTGATGAGCGAGCAATAAAATGCTCGGGTGCTCGTTGCTTGGGTCGAGCAAATTGGAATGCTCGGGTGCTCAACCCAAACAACGAGCCCAATGTAAGTCAATGGGAAACTCGAGCATTTTTCCAGCGATCCCCTTTTCCAGAATGACTTGGATATAAGGCAAAATAAATACCCCCCCCCCCAAAAAAAAATCTCCTCCACACCTTGGGCTATGTTCACACGCAGCGTTTTTGATGCATTTTTGCACTTTTGCTTTGCTTTCAACGGTGAAAAATACATTCACCAGTAAATGTCATTTTAACATTTTACTACCTTGTTTGCCCATGTGGTGTGTGAGACATGATCAGACACATCCTGTTCATTTATGGAGGAGAGACTCTGAAAGTCACAAAGCCTATTTTTACAGGGCCATCAGGCGGCCCTTACTATTGTTAAAGGGCCAGCAGTCGGTCCTCACTATTGTGAGGGCCTTCAGCTGGCTATGCTATGTTGTTCCCATTATTAAGGAGCGGGTCTCCTATACTGTTATTGTGTATGCAGTGACTGCAAGAGCTGGGCAAAATTTGGAAAAAACCCAATACCTCTTTGAAGAGACATAGAGGAGGGCCTCAGTAAAATAAATGTTCCCATTGTAAAGGAACGGATCTCCTATACTATTATTGCATATGCAGTGACTGCAAGGGCTTCCCAAAATTTGGAAAAACTTAATACCCCTTTGAAGAGACTTAGAGGAGGGCCTCAGAAAAAAAAATGTTCCCATTATAAAGGAGTGGGTCTCCTATACTGTTATTGCGTATGCAGTGACTGCAAGGGCTGGCCAAAATTTTGAAAAACCCTAATACCCCTTTGAAGAGACATAGAGGACGGCCTCAGTAAAAAAATGTTCCCATTATAAAGGATCGTGTCTCCTATAGTGGTAATGCCCATGCAGTAAGTGCAAGGGCTGCCAAAAAATTGGACGCACTCTGTGAAGACACGGGGTCTTCCGTGGGCGTAACGCTACTCAGACAACTCAGGGTGAGGGTAAAACAGCGTGGCAATACTTTATTTAACCAAAAAGCGAACAATAAACACACAAAAATGTCCCAGCAAATACCCAAGATGGTACAACATTACACAGTCTCACTCTTCCTTCTCCGCCTGCCTGGGATAGAACAGCTGTGACTTTGGAGACTTCCAGGGCCGACTACCTCATCCAGAGGCCCCCTGTTTCTGGCGGGTCCCCACAGAGAGAAGGTAGTGGCAAGCTTAGGAAGCAAGCAGTCCAGTCTGGCATAATTAAGATTTTACGTTGTATCACTACACACTCCAATACCCCTTTGAAGAGACGTAGAGAAGGTCCTTGTTAAAAAAATTGTTACCATTGTTAAGGAGTGGATCTCCTATACTGGTAATGCCCATGCTCTAAGTGCATGGGCTGAAAAACATTTACCCCTGGAGGGTATACATGGACATACTATGTAACATACAGAATGTTAGAGGTAGGCCTCTAAAAAAATTTCCTAAGGGCATCATAAACACCCTTAAAAAAATTCTGTGGGTGTTGCATCACGGTCACCCTGGTGATATGGTGGTAGAGGATGAGGAAAAGGAGGAGGACAACAGAAAATAGACAAAATCAAGAAGCGTATACCCATGTCTGGGTTTGAAGAGGTGCATGGGAATAGACCCCCCCAAAAAAGCCACTGGATTTGATTTTATGTTCCGCTGCCATCATCCGGTGGTGTTGAGAAGCCTGGCCCAATCCAGCCCTTGTTCATTTTTATAAGAGTCAGCCTGTCATCATTTTCAGTTGACAGGTGGATGCGCCTATGCACTAAAAACCCTCTCTGACAAAACGCTAGCAGCAGGGCAGGCCAGGACCTCCATGGCATAGAGAGCCAGTTCTCGCCACGTGTCCAGCTTGGATACCCAATAATTATAAGGCTTAGAGCAATCACAGAGGACGTTGGTATGGTCGGCAAGGTACTTATTCAGCATCTTCCAAAACTTTTCCCTCCTTGTCAGAGTACCCCGCACATCAGGGCCTGGGCACTGGGATTGTCTGAGAAAACTGTCCCACACCTTTGACAGCGTTCCCCTGCCTCTGCTGCATTGTATTTGTGTCTCCCTCGCCTGTACTCCTTGATTGTCCAAGGAACTGTGACCTCTGCCATCAACGTTTTCACATGAGAATTTTTTTAAGAATTCCACAACAAGGGCCTTCTGATACTGCACCATTTTACTAGACTTCTCCACCACGGGAAGGAGAGATAGAAAGTGCTCCTTGTAGCGTAAGTCTAGAAGTGTGACCAACCAGTAATTACTGTCGGCCAAAATGTGTTCAACGCGAGGGTCACAGGAAAGGCAGAGGAACATAAAGTCAGCCAAGTGTGCGAGACTGGTAACAGCCATGTCTTCCATGTCCTGACCAAGAGGACGACTGTCCATGCTCTCCTCCTCATCTTCCTCCTCCTCATTCTCCCTTTACTCAGGCCATACACACTCAACAGACGGTATGACAGTTGTGTGGGTAGTACCATCTGTACCTCAGGAAAAGAGCTCCTGTTCCACCTCCTCCTCTTCCTCCTCCTCATTATCACCCAATCCATGTTGGGATGAAATGTGGCTGGGCTGTGTGGCATCACCCTGTATGGTTCCTTGCTCCATCTCATCATGCTCCAACTGCAATACCTCCTCTTTAATTGTGAGCAGCGAGTATTTCAGTAGACAGAGAAGCGGGATGGTGACGCTAATTATGGTGTCATCACCGCTCACCATCTTGGTAGAGTCCTCAAAATTTAGGGGGACGGCACAGATGTCTGACATTCATGCCCACTCATCAGCTCTTATGTGCGGAGGCTGACCTGAATAACGACGGGCGTGTTGAAGCTGGTACTCAACAACTGCCCTCTTCAGCTCACAAATCCTTCCCAATATCTGCAACGTTGAGTTCCAACGCATGGTGACATCGCACTCCAGTCGGTGAGCTGGAAGCTGCAAACATTGCTGAAGCACAGCGAGCGCGTCAAAAGCTGTAGATGACTTTTGAAAATGGGCACACACGCGGCATACTTTGACAAGCAGCTCAGGCAGAACCGGGTAGGTTTTGAGAAACTGCTGAACCACTAGGTGGAGCACATGTGGAACACCTATACCTAACTATTAAACCGCCAATTCTGTCCCTCACTCAGCAGCACCTCTCCCTACTCTGCCTGTTTCTGGGGTAGACTGTGACGAGTATCGGGTCACCAGGTCTTATATAGACCCGATGACGCGATGCGGCCATCCAATCACTGTAATGCCACAACCAACATGGCTGCGGCATTACAGTGAGTGGAAGGCAATTCCTGCATGTTAATTGGCTGTCTAAAAAGTGCCAAACATGCGGGGGGCGGGGGGACCTGAGCTCCCGCCCGAGCTTCCCGGAAATACTCACCGAGCGCAGAGCATGTCAAGCAGTGAGATGCTCGGGTGAGAACCGAGCATGCTCACTCATCACTAATCTCAAGGGTTTGGGTGGGTATCTACTGCTAGCTTAGCGTGAATATTTTTGGTAAGTGTTTGCCGCTACATATTTTTATTTCATCAAAAAACGCAGCATCTTTCAGTTCCAGCAAAGTGGATGGGATTTATAGAAATCTCCTGCCCACTGTGCTTCTTTTTCACTCAGTTTACACTGACCTGCGCTGTGCTTTTCAAATCCGCAACGTCAATTTCTCTTGCAGGTACACTGAGTTTTATGTACCTTTCAGGATAGGTAACTTTTATACATTGCCCCGTTGTGTTGCTGTAAGCCACAATAAATTTATAGTCGCACTCCCATTAGTCAAATGTATGTTAATGTGTAATGAATATTCACCACTTCCCCCGTCCATAATCCGACACAACCCTCCGCAACGGCATCAGTGATTCAGTCAGACAGCCATATTACTCTCCTGAGGATTGCATTGCAATCTTCGGACTGGCCGTCTGCTCTCCTGACCTAAGCGTCACAGCTGCATAGAAATACATCACGCTGTCACGCTCAGATCCACGGGCGAGTAATACGGCAGTCTGACTGAAACACTGACGCTGGCGCCACATAGTGCTCCATACAGAATAATTGGCTCCACATACAGTTGTGGGCAAAAGTATTGGCACCCCTGCAATTCTGTCAGATAATACTCAGTTTCTTCCTGAAAATGATTGCAATCACAAATTCTTTGGTATTATTATCTTCATTTAATTTGTCTTCAATGAAAAAACACAAAAAGAATTGTCCTAAAGCCAAATTGGATACAATTCCACACCAAACCTAAAAAAGGGGGTGGACAAAAGTATTGGCACTTTCATGTGATGCTTCTCTAATTCACGTAATTAACAGCACCTGTAACTTACCTGTGGCACCTAACAGGTGTTGGCAATAACTAAATCACACTTGCAGCCAGTTAACATGAATTAAAGTTGACTCAACCACTGTCCTGTGTCCTTGTGTGTACCACATTGAGCATGGAGAAAAGAAAGAAGACCAAAGAACTGTCTGAGAACTTGAGAAACCAAATTGTGAGGAAGCATGAGCAATCTCAAGGCTACAAGTCCATCTCCAAAGACCTGAATGTTCCTGTGTCTTCCATGCGCAGTGTCATCAAGAAGTTTAAAGCCCATGGCACTGTGGCTAACCTCCCTAGATGTGGACGGAAAAGAAAAATTGACGAGAGATTTCAACGCAAGATTGTGCGGATGGTGGATAAAGAACCTCGACTAACATCCAAACAAGTTCAAGCTGCCCTGTAGTCCGAGGGTACAACAGTGTCAACCCGTACTATCCGTCGGCGTCTGAATGAAAAGGGACTGTATGGTAGGCTACCCAGGAAGACCCCACTTCTTACCCCGAGACATAAAAAATCCAGGCTGGAATTTGCCAAAACTTACCTGAGAAAGCCTAAAACCTTTTGGAAGAATGTTCTCTGGTCAGATGAGACAAAAGTAGAGCTTTTTGTCAAAAAGCATAAGCATAGAGTGTACAGGAAAAAAAAAAGGCATTCAAAGAAAAGAACACTGTCCCTACAGTCAAACATGGCGAAGGTTCCCTGATGTTTTGGGGTTGCTTTGCTGCTTCTGGCACTGGACTGCTTGACTGTGTGCATGGCATTATGAAGTCTGAAGACTACCAACAAATTTTGCAGCATAATGTAGGGCCCAGTGTGAGAGGCTGGGTCTCCCTCAGAGGTCATGGGTCTTCCAGCAGGACAATGACCCAAAACACACTTCCAAAAGCACTATAAAATGGTTTGAGAGAAAGCACTGGAGACTTCTAAGGTGGCCAGCAATGAGTCCAGACCTGAATCCCATAGAACACCTGTGGAGAGATCTCAAAATGGCAGTTTGGAGAAGGCACCCTTCAAATATCAGGGACCTGGAGCAGTTTGCCAAAGAAGAATGGTCTACAATTCCAGCAGAGCATTGTCAGAAACTCATTGATGGTTACCGGAAGCGGTTGTTCGTAGTTATTTTGGCTAAAGGTTGTGCAACCAAGTATTAGGCTGAGGGTGCCAATACTTTTGTCTGGCCCATTTTTGGAGTTTTGTGTGAAATGATCAATGATTTGATTTTTGCTTCATTCTCTTTTGTGTTTTTTCCTTGCAAGCAAATTAAATGAAGTTAATAATACCAAAGAATTTGTGATTGCAATCATTTTCAGGAAGAAACTGAGTATTATCTGACAGAATTGCAGGGGTGCCAATACTTTTGGCCACCAATATAGTCCTCCATACAGAATAATGGCCCCACATAGTCCTCAATACAGAATAATGAGCCCCACATAGTCCTCCATACAGAATAATGGGCCCCACATAGTTCTCCATGCAGAATAATGGGCCCCACATAGTCCTCCATACAGAATAATGGGCCCCACATAGTCCTCCATACAGAATAATGGGCCCACATAGTCCTCCATAAAGAATAATGGGCCCCACATAGTCCTCAATACAGAATAATGGGCCCCACATAGTCCTGCATACAGAATAATGGCCCCACATAGTCCTCCATACAGAATAATGAGCCCCACATAGTCCTCCATACAGAATAATGAACCCCACATAGTCCTCCATACAAAATTATGCGCCTCCCATAGTCCTCCATACAGAATAATGGGCCCCACATAGTCCTCCATACAGAATAATGAGCCCCAGATAATCCTCCATACAGAATAATGAGCCCCACATAGTCCTCCATACAGTATAATGGCCCCACATAGTCTTCTGTACAGAATAGTGGCTGCACATAGTACTCCATACAGAATAATGGCCCCACATAGTCCTTCAAACAGAATAATGGGCCCCACATAGTCCTCCTTACAGAATAATGGCCCCACATAGTCCTCCATACAGAATAATGGGCCCCTCACTGTCTTCCATACAGTATAATGGGCACCACATAGTCCTCCATACAGAATAATTGCCCACATAGTCCTCCATACAGAATAATGGGCCTCACATAGTCCTCCATACAGAATAATGGCCCCACATAGTCCTCCATACAGAATAATGGCCCCACTTAGGGGTGGTCGCGGGCCAAATATAACCACCCTACGGGCCAGAGTTTGACATGTATGCCTTAGGGGATGGGATTAGCATAGGAAAGTTGGTGGTTGGAAGAGTAAGAGTTTTAGTAATTGCATGAGGAAGAATGTGGCAAGTGCCCACCATTTACAGAAGTTCTCAGATCAGCCTCCAGTCCATACACAATATTTTCATACTTTATAATACACTGTGGATTTCTTTTTCATCTATTTTGGAAAGAGGTGATGGATCCAGTGGATCCTGCATCTATTTTCATAACAGGGTTCCATCAATTTCTGCTGTCAGTGGAAATGTGGTTGGAATTTCCATTGATTTGTATGGGAATGCTGACCACTTCTCCACTGATAACCGCTCTTGACGACACCCTATTCTCAAGATGGGTTGTTGTACCTTTAGTCGATCTCAAAAATTTGACATCATTGCCTTTCAGAAAATCCTTCCTGTTGAAACAGATATTGCCTGTGATCACAGCTTGTTTTCGGAAGCATATTCACAATTCAGTTGGTTGCCGCTTAGCTGTATGTCTATAATTCAATACTTTCTGCTTCACTACATTTTGGGATAATATTTTTTTTTCGGCACCAAATTATTCCCTAGTGCTTACAATAGCAAAAAAAGGACAATAGCAAAGTGCACTGAGAGCGAACAGGCAAGAAATTTGACAGATTTAGTTCAGTAGCTGCAGAATTATCCAACGTTGCTCTGAATTAGAATGGCCCATAACATGGGGTGCAGCTTGAGATCACTACAAGATCACACAGTAATTTAATGGATTTATTAAAGGAACTAAAACCTTTTACAAATATATCTCTAAAGTAGTCTAAAGTGTAATAGAAAATATGCTTACAAAGGAACCTGTCACTTCATAAATGCTATTTACCTTCAGACATTGTAGTAATCTGCATGTACGTTGCTCCCAGGAACCCGGTCATTCCATTGGAAGTGGAAGTGGGTCAGGGGAAATCTTTAATGAACGCCCCTCGTATATAGCTGGTTGTCCTAGGCTATGTTCACACTGCTTTTTTGCAGTACGTCAGGAATTCCATTTGAATCCCTTCACACCTTCACGACATATGACGTAAACTTACAGTACAGACCAAAAGTTTGGACACACCTTCTCATTTAAAGAATTTTCTGTATTTTCATGACTATGAAAATTGTACATTCACACTGAAGGCATCAAAACTATGAATTAACACGTGGAATTATATACTTAACAAAAAAGTGTGAAACAACTGAAAATATGTCTTATATTCTAGGTTCTTCAAAGTAGCCACCTTTTGCTTTGATGACTGCTTTGCACACTCTTGGCATTCCCTTGATGAGCTTCAAGAGGTAGTCACCGGAAATGGTTTTCACTTCACAGGTGTGCCCTGTCAGGTTTAATAAGTGGGATTTCTTGCCTTATAAATGGGGTTGAGACCATCAGTTGTGTTGTGCAGAAGTCTGGTGGATACACAGCAGATAGTCCTACTGAATAGACTGTCAGAATTTGTATTATGGCAAGAAAAAAGCTGCTAAGTAAAGAAAAACGAGTGGCCATCATTACTTTAAGAAATGAAGGTCAGTCAGTGCGAAAAATTGGGAAAACTTTGAAAGCGTCCCCAAGTGCAGTTGCAAAAACCATCAAGTCCAAATTTGAGATCCTTGGTTCCAACCACCGTGTCTTTGTGCGACGCAGAAAAGGTGAACGGATGGACTCTACATGCCTGGTTCCCACCGTCAAGCATGGAGGAAGAGGTGTGATGGTGTGGGGGTGCTTTGCTAGTGACACTGTTGGGGATTTATTCAAAATTGAAGGCATACTGAACCAGCATGGCTAGCACAGCATCTTGCAGCGGCATGCTATTCCATCCGGTTTGCGTTTAGTTGGACCATCATTTATTTTTCAACAGGACAATGACCCCAAACACACCTCAAGGCTGTGTAAGGGCTATTTAAACAAGAAGGAGAGTGAGAGTGATGGGCTGCTACGCCAGATGGCTTGGCCTCCACAGTCACCAGACCTGAACCCAATCGAGATGGTTTGGAGTGAGCTGGACCGCAGCGTGAAGGTAAAAGGGCCAACAAGTGCCAAGCATCTCTGGGAACTCCTTCAAGATTGTTGGAAGACCATTTCCGGTGACTACCTCTTGAAGCTCATCAAGAGAATGCCAAGAGTGTGCAAAGCAGTCATCAAAGCAAAAGGTGGCTACTTTGAAGAACCTAGAATATAAGACATATTTTCAGTTGTTTCACACTTTTTTGTTAAGTATATAATGCCACATGTGTTAATTCATAGTTTTGATGCCTTCAGTGTGAATGTACAATTTTCATAGTCATGAAAATACAGAAAAATCTTTAAATGAGAAGGTGTGTCCAAACTTTTGGTCTGCACTGTATGTCATACAGTATATCGTGTGTCTGACTTTGATGCGGACTCCGGCGCTGAGCCCGCATCTTTCCCCTCACATGACGGCTGATTTAATCAGCCATCAAGTTCCTTTAACAGGGTGGATTGGAGTTCCACCCGCGGCTGTTAACCAGTTAAATCATGCTATCTCTGATAGTGGGATTTAATACGCACTGCCTGGAAGAGTGCCATTTCGGCCTTCCATCTGCGCCCCTGTCATATGATTGCGGGGCGCCGATTGGCTTTCATGACAGCTGGGGGTCTACAGAAGACACCCGTACTTGTCATTACGATACTCCCGTGAACTCCGGCTTGTGAGATTGTGATAAAGCACTATATATAGCACAGGCAAATCGGATGATCGCAGCTTCAAGTCTCCTTAGAGGACTATTCAATAAAGTAAAAAGTTAAAAAAATGTTTTTAAAAATATGAATAATATAGAAAACACAAAAGTTCAATTCACCCTCCTTTTACCCCATTGAAACTAAAACAATAAAAAAAATACACATTTGGTATTTCCGCTTTCAGAAATATCCGATGTATCAAAATATAAAATTAATCAGATGGGTAAACAACGTAACGAGAAACAAAATAAAAACGGCAGAATGTTTTTGGCCATATTGCAATAAAATGTAATAGGAGACGATCAACCCCAAAATGCTATCAATAAAAATGTCAGCTCAGGGGGGCAAAAAATAAACCATCACCCAGCCTCAGATCCCAAAAAATGAAAACAGAATTTCAATTTTTTTTGCAATTTCACCGCACTAGGAATTTTTTTCTTGTTTTCCAGTACACTATATGGTAAAATCAATGGTGCCTCTCAGTAACCAATCAGCGCTGTGTGTTACTATCAAAGAGAGTGCTCATTGGCTAATGCAGCGTCCTGTCATGGAGTCTCTGCCATTGATAGGATCTTGTAATAACCAATGAGCGGTCTCCTCTGCAGTGAAGTAAAGCACTGATTGGTTACTGAGCAGCATATTAGGGTTCAGAAGTGACATAGAAACAGCTGATCGCACAGGACTGCAATCAGCTGTTTCTGGTTAGCGAGAAGTATGTATAGTGGATAGCGGGTGCAAAACTCTGTGGACGTTTCTCTTAGAACATATGACATTTTCATACACATTGCGTTCATCCTGAGCTTGCTCCGCTCTCTCTGTCCGTTAGCCTCTCTCTCTAGCTTCACCACCACCCAGCACTGCACTTTGGCACCTTCCCTAGTCTCCAGCAACAGGACTAATCAGTAATTGAGAATCCTGTTTTTCAACCCGCGGTTCCGAGTCCTTTTCCCCTTAGGGGAGCTACTTGTGCCACTTTGGCTGTTACTTAACTTCTGTGCTTACAGACGCCTTGGAACTCCCGCTTGGGGCACTCTCTCCGTCCCGCTTTCCTTCTCATCGCTGCTCCATCATTTGACTGTCAGATAACTCCATACCTTCACACTTGGCTTCCTGCCCCAGACCTCGTCTCCGGAAAATCACTCACTACTTCTAACACTTTTCCTTGCCTCCACTCTGGATCACGCTATCTGCCTCAGTCTCCGCTCACCTTAGGGACACCTCCTTACACAGATGCAACTAGGAGCGGGGTAGAATGCAGGCAGTCCACAGGTTGTGCACCCCCTCCTCTAAATAGAGCAGACAAGCAGAATGTGCAAACAAGAGCAAGACTATAGCCTAAGTAGAAATATTTGCAAACAGATGGCAGTGATACAATGTTTCCATAAATATGTATAAGTCAATATAAACACTCCCTGGAGAGCTACTTTAGTGAATTACTTTTACAGCCATCTAATTAATCTGTCCTACCCTAATGATGATTGTATACTGTTATCGCCATTTATTTCTCCAAATATTTTCACATTTAACCCCTTAAAGCTACCTAGATATAAACTACTGAAGAGCTACAAGAAACTAAATAAAATAGTATCTGCACAAAAAAAGGTGTTTGGAAAATGTTGTACCCAGCATAGGCGTATGGTATGTTGTGGGGTGGAGGGAGGAGAGGTAGGATACGCTGCTGCAGGAGAGGTGTGACGCGCCCCTGGGCCTGTGTCGCGCTGCGTTGCGCACGCGGGAGCTTACCCGGAGCCGGATCTGTTTAGGGTTGTAGTCTCGTGGCGGTGACCCGGTCCGTGCCCAGGGAGTCAAACTGGACGGCAGTCTGTTAGCGGTAGAAAATGGTTGATGACTACGCCACCCGTTGAATGCAGCCAGGGGGCTGCTGCTGCAGGGCAGACCGCTGAGGCCGGTGGAAGGATGGTGCAGCGTGATAGTATAACCCCCAACGGGAGGGGTATGGCCTCAGGGCAGCCGACGTGGATGATGGGGGTAGCAGGAACCACTCAGAGACGGTATGGTAGCGTTCAGGGTCTTTACTGGTAACAACGATAGACCCTCCCGGAGTACTTGCTAGCGAACGGGGCCTGGTCAGTCCTTGAGCAGATGGGATCTCCCCTGGCCAGGCGTAGTTGTAGGCCTCCCAAGCTGACTGTACTCTTCTGGCTACCTTGCTAGAAGCTGATGTAAGTAGCCTACGTCCCTGAGTGTACCGTGTGGTGCTCACCCGTATGGCCGGTGACTCGGGGCCTTCTAATGGCTTCCGCTCCACGATGGCGGTGCTGGTCCCACGCGTGTGACCGGGCCTTCGGGCTTCTGGGCCAGGGGACCTGAAATCCCCTGCCTGACGGATTCTGCTGCTGGGTAGAAGTTAGTCCCCACAGCCTCGGACTCCAGGTCCGGTAAAGAATCTTCTTAGTCAGGGCGAGCTCTTTAGCTGCCAGCCCCTGACTCCTTGTGACTCTGCTGCTTCCTATGCTGCTCTTGTCTCTACTCTTCCTGGACTCACTAACCCTGCCTCAGCCCCGGGTTTATACAGGGGAAGTTCTTCCCCTCCCAAGGCTGGGCAGGAGGTGTGGCATGCACAGGATCCCTGACCAAAGGACCTCCCACCTGCTCTCAGACGTAATATCTCTATCACTGTGACAACCAGACCCCTGGGGTGTCACACTCCCCCCTAGTGAAATTTAGTACTCCGGGACTAAACACTTTTTAGAAAAATATAACAAGGTATATCAAAGAACAATAAAATACAATAAGGAAACACAATAAGATGGTCACGGATGTCCGCAACCGGGTGCAGTCTTTGAAGAAAAGCAAAGGTGTCCATTTCACCAACACAGGGAGACGTAACCAGGTAGGGGTCTGTCCTACCCCGAGTCCTTAACAGTCTCTAGTCCATCCTGGGTTACGCTCCAACTATATACAAAGGATTCCCGGTAAATCCACCGAAGACTCCTAAAAACAACTAGAAACACAAAATTACACACAAGCAACAATAAACAGGTAAACATTGTAAAACAACTTAAACATTTAGATCCTCCAACGTGCGGGTAACTGGCCTCTAGTGGCCCTAGTGGACCTACGGAGCTGACTGTCTGGCCCTGAACTACAGGGTGTAGGAGCTGTCAAGGGTAAACTGGGCAGCTGTCTACCGGCTCTTTGTCTCACTAGGGGTACGCATCCTTGTGTGTGATACGGTTGATTTTCCGGTAATCTACACACATCCTCATGGTGTTGTCTTTCTTTTTGACTAAAACTAGTGGGGCTGCCCAGGGGCTACAGCTATCCCGGATTACCCCAGCCTCCTTCATGTCTCTAAGCATCCCCTTGGCGTGTTGGTAATGTGCAGGGGGTACGGGTCGATACCTCTCTTTTATGGGAGGATGATCTCCCGTGGGGATGCGGTGTTCTACCCCCTTGACTCGCCCGAAGTCTAACGGGTGTTTACTAAACACTCTCTCATACTCTTGAACCACCCGATAGACTCCTTGTTTCTGGTGTGAGGGAGTGGAGTCAGTACCCAGATGTAGTTGCTGACACCAGTCCTCCATGTCTTTCTTAGAGCCGTTACCTTCCTCCGGGTGAGATGGAGGCAAGGGTTCCACAGATTGTATAGAATTTTGATTAGTGGTATATAATTTGGCTAGCGTGGCATACCGGGGCAGGTACACTTCCCTCTCCCCGATATTTATTATGCGAACGGGCACCCTCCCATGGCGTACATTGACCACCCCCCGTGCTGTCAAAATGGTGGGCCTACTGTCTGAGTAAACTGGTTCTACCATTGCCTGGTAATCTCTACCTCTCAGACCAATAGCTGCCCGGCACCAAATCATCATTTCACTTTTTGGGGGCATGGCAATAGGAAAAGGGTCACACATTCTTACGCTACCAATCTCACCGCCGGAGAGTTCCACTTGTTGCCGTTGCATCAGTGCCCGGATCTCTTTCTGGAGCACCCGCTGCTCGCCGGAGCTGGCATTCTTGGCAACCTGCTGTAAAAGGAAAATCACCTCTGCAAGACAATTTTCAATTACATTAGTTCCTAGAGTTATTTTTGGGTGACTCTCATGTTTGTCAATATCTACAATGATCAGTCCCTGTGCGGCCAGTTCGACTCTACCAATTTTGATGGTCACCTCTTTAAATCCGATCTGTGGCACGGGCTGACCATTGCTGGCGATGATACTCAAGTCGTCGTCAGGGTAGCGGGTAATATCCGAGTCATTCCAGTACTGCTTGAAGAGCACGTACGGGATGGTGGTGACCTGTGACCCGGTGTCCAGTAGGGCACTCATGGGAATGCCATCCAGTACCACAGGCAAGACTGGACGTCCTCCCACATATCTGTCGCGCCAGTTCGATGGGCCTGGTGATCTTTTTCCTGGGGGTTGGCCCTCTACCCCAGGTTGTGCCCGTTTAAAGAACAGTACCTTTCCATATGTCCGGGTTGATTGCAGCGGCGGCAGATGGGTCGTCCGTCCTCGCTGTATCGGTCACTGGGTCTTCCTCTGGCCGGTGGGGTCCTCCTTGGTCGACGCCACGGGATGTCCTCCGGCCCGGATGCCAGCTGGATCTTCCCTGGAGTGGAAACCTGTAAAGACTGCACAGTTCGGGTTAGCGCAGCAACGCTTTTAGCTAGCTCTTGGACCTGATGGTGTAGGTCTGGAGCCGGGTCATTGTCCAAAGCCTGTGCATCAGCTCCCACAGGCCCTGCTGACAAGGGCGCCGCCTCCTGGTAGTAAGTGGTAGTGGGGCGTCTGTGGGTCACAACGCCACCTGGTGCCGGTTCTCGGAGCACCCGGATGGCTCTGTCCTTGAACTGTGCAAATTCTAGATGAGGGTCCTGTAAGGCCATTGCCCGCAACTGGGTGCGGTGGGCATTGCAATATAAACCCTCTATAAATTGTTCGGTCAACAGCCTGTCCTCGTTTCCCACTCCATTAGGGTCGGTCTGCTTAATGGCCCTCAGGGCCTCTTGTAGGTTGAGTGCATAGTCCCTTATACTCTCATGCGCTCGCTGCTTGCACCCGTAGAATCTAAGTTTAATCTCGGCTGAGGTGCGGGTATCAAAGGTGTCCTTCAGCCGGGTTAGTATCCCTGCGACAGTCTTCCTCCCAGGTGGCCAGGATTTTACTTCCCTTTTGGCTGCCCCAGTTAGTTGGGCCACCAGGATGCTCACTTTTTGCTCTTCTGTGAGGGGGTACACCTGGAAGAGGCTATCCAGCTTTTCTCTAAAGTCATGCAGGGTATGTGACTCCCCTGAGTACTGGGGTAGCCAAGCTGCTCCCGGGATATAGGGCATGGTGAAGGGCATAACTGCAACAGCGGTAGCGCTGGCGGGGGTTGAGGCAGTGGAGCTCTCCTCCGTATCCGACATCTTCCTCCCCCCTAGTGGACCGTGGCCTACCTTGCGATGATCCTGTTCCGTAGGCCGCGGCTCCGCAGTGGATCGTCAGGGTTGAGGACCTTCCGTCGCGCTCCTGTGACGTCGGCGTCTGCTGGGCTCCTTCCAGGACCTTACGCAACGTCCGGACGTGAGGCGGGGCTTCAGTTCTCGCGCGCTTTCGGAGTCCACGCCCCTCTTCTTCCCGCGCGGCGTCCTCAAGATGGCGTCCAATGGCGGGAAAACTCCACGGATGGCGGGAAGAAGGCTGAAGTTGGCGCCGGATGGCGGGAAACTTCACCGATGGCGGGAAGAAGGCTGAAGATGGCGCCGGATGGCGGGAATCTTCACCGATGGCGGGAATCTTCACCACTGGTAAGTTTGAACAGTCTTTGCTTTTCAGGCACGCAGTACCCGGTGGTTGCGGGCACGTGATCCTGCCGACTACGCCAAAGTTGACGCGCCCCTGGGCCTGTGTCGCGCTGCGTTGCGCACGCGGGAGCTTACCCGGAGCCGGATCTGTTTAGGGTTGTAGTCTCGTGGCGGTGACCCGGTCCGTGCCCAGGGAGTCAAACTGGACGGCAGTCTGTTAGCGGTAGAAAATGGTTGATGACTACGCCACCCGTTGAATGCAGCCAGGGGGCTGCTGCTGCAGGGCAGACCGCTGAGGCCGGTGGAAGGATGGTGCAGCGTGATAGTATAACCCCCAACGGGAGGGGTATGGCCTCAGGGCAGCCGACGTGGATGATGGGGGTAGCAGGAACCACTCAGAGACGGTATGGTAGCGTTCAGGGTCTTTACTGGTAACAACGATAGACCCTCCCGGAGTACTTGCTAGCGAACGGGGCCTGGTCAGTCCTTGAGCAGATGGGATCTCCCCTGGCCAGGCGTAGTTGTAGGCCTCCCAAGCTGACTGTACTCTTCTGGCTACCTTGCTAGAAGCTGATGTAAGTAGCCTACGTCCCTGAGTGTACCGTGTGGTGCTCACCCGTATGGCCGGTGACTCGGGGCCTTCTAATGGCTTCCGCTCCACGATGGCGGTGCTGGTCCCACGCGTGTGACCGGGCCTTCGGGCTTCTGGGCCAGGGGACCTGAAATCCCCTGCCTGACGGATTCTGCTGCTGGGTAGAAGTTAGTCCCCACAGCCTCGGACTCCAGGTCCGGTAAAGAATCTTCTTAGTCAGGGCGAGCTCTTTAGCTGCCAGCCCCTGACTCCTTGTGACTCTGCTGCTTCCTATGCTGCTCTTGTCTCTACTCTTCCTGGACTCACTAACCCTGCCTCAGCCCCGGGTTTATACAGGGGAAGTTCTTCCCCTCCCAAGGCTGGGCAGGAGGTGTGGCATGCACAGGATCCCTGACCAAAGGACCTCCCACCTGCTCTCAGACGTAATATCTCTATCACTGTGACAACCAGACCCCTGGGGTGTCACAGGTGCATGTTGCAAGGACAGAAGAATTCTATTGGCAAAGAGGTGAAAGGAATAAGATATAATGCAGCCGCCCAAGGAGGAGGGAAGAGAAAATACACTGACAGAGAGAGGGGGAGGGAAAAGAATAGGGTTGTCCATTATATTACATCTGTGGCAGTTCATTTTAAATCACTAAAATAAGCACTAAATACCTTTTGTTGTCATCTCAGCCACTGAGGGGCACTATACTTGCCCTCTCAGTGCTGATCACATGACTCTGGATGCCACTGGTGCTCATATCTTGTGATTTAACATCAACTTCTGGGCTCTGGATGTTACTACATGGGGGCTGCATGTTGGATGGTTGCACAGGGAAGAGGATGCTGCTTCCTGCATGGGGTTGTTATTGAGGGGGAAACTTGCACTGGAAACAGGTTGAAATTACTTGAGTGGGGTTGCAAGGTGGGGGGGAGCTGTGTGGAGAAAGGGATGATGCTAGTGGGGCTGTGCAGGGAAGGGTATGATGTTCTTTGTGTGGGGTGTGGACTGGGGGTCTGCACAGGGAAGGGGAGGATGATGATGCTGCATGTTGGGAGGCTGTGCGGGGAAGAGGGTAATGCTCTATGATGGGCTGCTGTGTGGAGCTGCATGTAGGGGGGCTGCGCCAGAAAGGGAGCGATGTTACTCGTGTGGGGCTGCATGCTGGGTCTCTGAGGGGCGAAGGGGGGTAATATCACTCGTGGGGCTGCATACTGGTTGGCTGCGCGGGGAAGAGGGTGATGTGACTCACCTACTATTCATTGTCACTTATCTTCATCGTGGCTTAAAGGGGTTGTCCGATCCAAATTGATAAGTCTGCAGTCACTCTGTGTGACTGCAGACTTATGAATTTCCCCAGCGAACACACTGTGCGCTGTGGAGATTCACCAGTTTCAGACCCGGTACCTGAAGATATGTACTGTATGTGTTACAGTCCTGCTCAACGTTATTGGCACCCATTAAGTTTAAGTACATAATGTGCAATCTCTCCTGAAAAAAAATGAATCAAGTGAAACAGTTTCTTTGTATAGAGCAGTCTTGTTAAATACAAAAGAGCAAATGATAAACAATAATTTAAAACAAAAAACAATGTGTGGGAAAAATAGAAAAACCTAAAGCTTGCCGTGACACTGGTATTGGCACCCTTTACATTAATTTAGTATGGAAACACATTTTGACTCGCCTGTGGTAAATCATAAAAGAGATTCACTTGTGATTAATTGTGGGTGACCATGTAACATAAATTAGCCAATGAAAGATGACTTCAGTGTTTTAAAAAGCTACATGGTAGGCCCTGTTCCTTTGTCACAATAGTGAAGACAAAGGAGCTGTCTGAGGATATCAGAACTGCTATTATTAGCAAACACAAGACTTCCAAAGGGTATAAGGCCATCTCCAAAGACCTCGGTATCCCAGTTTCAACAGCACGCAATGTTATTAAGCAGTTTGCCAAGCATGGAACCATCAAGAACCTCCCTGGATGTGGGGGAAAGAGGAATATTGACAAGATATGCCTTTGAAGTTTGAAGCAAATGGTGGAAAAAGACACTACGTCAAACATACAAAGACCTGAAGGCCAACTTGGAAAAGTCTGGGGTCATGGTTTCAACAAGTACCATACGCCGCACACTAAACCAAGCAGAGCTTTATTGGCGAAGGCCAAGGAAGAAACTAATGCTGAAGAAAAGACATAAAAAGGAAAGACTGATCTTTGCCAAAGAGTTCCTTGACAAACCCCACGATCCTTCTGGGAAAATGTTTTGTTGCCAGATGAAATAAAAATAGAGCTTTTTGGCAATGTAAAGCAACAGTTTGTTTACTGACGGTATAATTATGCTTATAAGGAAAAGAACACCTTATCAACAGTTAAGCATGGTGGAGGTTCCATAATCCTGTGGGGTTGCTTTGCTGAGTCTGGTACTGGAGGCCTTGACCGTATCACAGGAGTCATGAAATCAGAGAATTATTAAGAGATTTTAGAGAGAAATGTCCTACCAAGTGTAAGAAAACTTGGTTTGAATCGGAGATCATGGGTCCTCCAGCAAGATAATGACCCAAAACACACATCAAAAAGTACACAGGAATGGTTGAAAAAGAAAAAAGGGTCTGTTTTAAAATGGCCAGCAATGAGTCCTGAGTCCTGACCTCAATCCCATTGAAAATCTTTGGAGCTGAAATCTGCCATTGGGAAAAAGAACTGTCACGGGTGTGTCAGGTGTTATAGACAGTCACTCTGGTTCTGGCTGTAGAAGGTCACTGTGTTTGGCATTGCAAACGACTTCTAAATCCTTCTCTCTTTAAGACCCAGGGGTGACCTCCCTTCTGCTGTCAATTGACACACCCTTGCAGGGGAGTTAAAAACCCTCCGTTTGTGTCACGCACAGTGTAGGAAAGACTAAGTGCAACATCAAGGGATGAGGGAAAGGGAGCCCAGACACTATGGAAAGGGGAAGTTGAGACCTCTAGGCTGATCTAATATCGCCCTGTCTCCCCTACTGTCCCTATATTGGTTCCTCACCAATCGCCGAATAGGAAAACTAAGCCCTGTAAATCCCTAACGTTAGGCCCTAGATAGGGAAGGGGTGGGGTGAGGACTGGTCAGTCCCCACTATAAACTAAAGACAACAAGGGATACAAACACGGGGAAGAAATTTAGCTTGAGCAGACTTCAGAGAGATTTCACCAAGCGTCCTCCAAAACACCAGAGAGGAAGTAAGCCGATTGCAATTGCTCCAAGCCTTCACAAGGGAACATGTGAATATCACTGGCCCCTCCCTGCAGCAAACTGAAAGTATTTAAACACCCAGGCCAGGGTGTCAATGAGAGCAGGATGGAGGTAACCACTGGGTCCTAAAGTAAGACAGATTTAAGGAGGCGTCTGTAATGCCAAACGAAGTGATCTTCTGCAGCCAGCTGCAGAGTGACTGTCTGTCACATCTGACACACCCATGACAGTTTTCTGCAGGGAACTGCCGGTGATATTTCTATGTTCCTTGGCTCTGTCTTGGAGCCCTGGCAGTCGGCTGGCTTCTTCTCTGGTGCCCTTCGAGGACAGTTGGCATTTCCCCTCTGGTGTCTGCTCAAGCTAAGTTATCTCCTTTGTTTTTCTTCCTTGTTGTCTTTAGTTTGTAGTGGGGCCCGACCAGTGCTCACCCCTCCCCCTCCGTATCTAGGGCCTAGCTCTAGAGATGTACAGGGCTTAGTTTTCCCGCTCGGCGATTGGTGTGGAACCAATATAGGAACGGTAGAGTAGGCAGGGTGTTATTAGATCTGCCTAGGGGTCTCCACTTCCCATTTCCCTACTGCTTAGGCTTCCTTCCCTTCGTGTTGCACTAAGTCTTCCTTGCATGACATTATCACCGGCCGTGTACATCTAGGAAAAAAAAAACTGACACGTGGTTTTATTTGTGTGTGGTTTTTTTTGGGTGTAGTCTTTTTTTTTTCCTTTCTCCCTGGGTTCATGGATCCTGTTGCTTGCAGAGCAGCTGCGGAAGCTGTCTCTGGAGGTGACTGACCTCCGGTATGAGGTTCAGCAGCAGCAACAGTGGCTGCCGTTCCCTAATTTTGGGGTCTCTGCAGGTAGGGCAGTCCAGCTTGAACCCAAGGTTACCCTCCTGGACAGGTTTTCAGGTGGGCAACTGATACAAAATGGAATGACCCGGCTCTTAGAAGCCAATTTTGTCAGGGCTTTACTGAAAGGTTGAAAGATGCTTTGGCAGTGTATGAGACCCCAGAGTCCTTGGAGGCTACCATGTCTTTGGCTATACGTGTTGATAGATGCCTTCGGGATAGGTGGGTGAGACCACCTCTCGGGGCCTTCTTTTCAGGGTAATGCTCCTTTGCCGGAGGAGCGGTCTGGCGGTGAGCCAGTACTGGGGGAGGTGGAAGAACCCATGCAGTTAAGGGGTACCTCTGCATAATACATTTCCCCTGAGATCCACAAAAAAAGCATGTATGTTTTTTTTATGGAAAAAAGGGACATTTTATTGGGGCTTGTACTCCAATTCCCAATCAAAAGGAGACTCGATTAACCCTTGGTAGCCTGGAGTTGGATAAGCAACAATGCATTTATCATCTACCTGCAGTTCTTGGTTTGTCCTGACTGCAGAGGTGGTGCTAGAGAGCAAGACCGAGAAAATTTCTGTGTTTGTTAACAGTGGAGCTGAAGTCAGCATGGTTGATGCTGAGTTTGTGAGAAATCAGGCCTTAGTTGCTGTACTTTAGCTAAGTCCATTCCCATCTTTGCCATCGAATCAGCGCCACTTGCACAGAAAGCTCTGACTCAGATTGTTCATAATGTAAGACTGAGGGTGCGGTCGGTTCATTGTGAGATAATTCCATGCTATGTCTTGGACGGTCTTCCCACTCCAATTGTATTGGGTCTGCTCTGGTTGGTGAAGCATAATCCGTTGGTGGATTGGCAATCCAGGGAGATCATTGAGTGGGGAGATTACTGCCATGAGAACTGTTTAAATATTTCCCTTTCTACAGTCTCTACAGAGACCTTACCTGCATTTTTGTCTGGTTTTGAGGACTTTTTTCTGACAGGATTTGCCTCCTCATCGTGCATATGACTGCTCTATTAACCTGACCCCCAGAGCTAAACTACCAAAGTCCAGACTGTATAATCTTTCTGGCCCTGAGAGACAAGCCATGAAGGATTTCATTGCGGAAAGTCTGGAGAAAGGACATATCAGACCGTCATCTACGCACGTGGCGGCAGGGTTCTTCTTCGTGAAGAAAAAAGATGGCGGTCTACGTTCCTGTTTAGATTTCCGGGAATTAAATCAAATTACCATACAAGATCCATATCCTTTTCCTCTGATTCTGGATTTGTTCAGCCAGGTTATGGGAGCTAAGGTGTTCTCCAAGTTGGATTTAAGAGGAGCCTACAATCTGGTTAGAATCAGAAAGGGGGATGAATGGAAAACAGCGTTCAATACCCCTGAAGGGTATTTTGAGAGTCTGGTTATGCCTTTCAGTCTGACCAATGCACCTGCGGTGTTCCAGCATTTCATTAATGATTTTTTCCATCATTTGGTGGGCAGGTTTGTGGTGGTCTATCTGGATGATATTTTGGTTTACTCACCTGAATTTGAGACTGTCTCAGGGTCCGTTCTCTGGTAAATGACGTCCATGCGCTTTCTTTTCTAGGAAATTGTCTTTGGCTGAAATTATGACGTGGTTAATAGGGAACTTTTGGCAATCAAATTGGCATTCGAAGAATGGCGACATTGGTTGAAGGGGGCTGTCCATCCTATTACTGTTATCACAGACCATAAGAACCTGTCATATCTTCAATCGGCTAAATGTCTCAACCCTAGGCAAGCTAGATGGTCCCTGTTTTTTTACTAGGTTCAATTTTGTTGTCACTTTCCGTCCAGAGGTCAAAAACGTCAAGGCAGATGCTTTGTCTCAGAGCTTCCCTGGTGGTGGTGACCATGAGAACCCTGCCCAGATTTTGCAGAAGGGGGTAGTCATTTCGGCATTGTACCCTGAACTGGAAGGTGAGGTGTTGGTGGCTCAAGGGGACGCTCCTGCCTCCTGCCCTTCAGGAAGGTTATTTCTATCATCTAATCTGCGTCACAAAGTTATTACGGAACATCACAACTTTGTGCTTGCTGGTCATCCAGGTGGTAAGGCAACCGTGGACCTCCTTTCTCTTCAGTTGTGGTGGCCGGGGTTGCATCGGGATGTGAGGTGTCTGCTTGTAGTGTTTCCGCGCGTTCTAAAGTGTCGCATACCCATTCGTCTGGTACTCTTCTTCCGCTACCTATTCCTACCAGGCCATGGACACATCTGTCCATGGATTATTACTGAACTACCGGTGTCTGCAGGTATCTTGGTGGTCATATATAGGTTCAGTAATATGGTTCACTTTGTCGCATTACCGGCACTTCCGAATGCCAAGACTCTTGCTCAGGTGTTTATAAATGAGATCGTGAATCTTCACGGGGTTCCCTCCAATGTGGTGTCAGATCGAGGGTCCCAGTTTGTTTCCAAGTTCTGGAAAGTGTTCTGTTCTTGACTGAGGGTGCAGGTGTCCTTTTCCTCTGCCTTCCATCCTCAGTCGAATGGGTGGACCGAGCACATTAACCAAAATCTGGAGACTTACCTCAGGTTTTTTGTCTCCGAAAACCAGGAGGATTGGGCATCTTACTTACCACTGCAGAGTTTGCTATTAATAATCAGAACTTATTATTTATCAGTAATCAAGAATCTACCAGCAGGTCACCGTTCTTTGGTGCATACGGTTACCATCCACAGTTTGGTACTTTTAGTGGGGGTGGGGCTTCGGAAGTTCCTGAGGAGGAACGTTTTGCTTCGTTGCTCTCCTCGGTGTGGCGGGGGGTTCTGAATAATTTGAAGATCATGGGAGACAGGTACAAACATATGACTGACAGGAAACGCTTGCCAGGTTTGGACCTGAGTGTGAATGACTTTGTGTGGTTGTCTACCAGGAATATCAAGTTGAAGGTTCCTTCCTGGAAGCTGGAACCTAGATTTGTTGGTCCCTATAAAATAATCGCCATCATTAACCCAGCAGCATTTCGTCTTGAGCTACCTCAGGCCCTTAAGATTCACAATGTCTTTCACAGGTCTCTGCTCAAGAAATATGTAGAGCCCCTTGAGTCCTCTCCCCTACTGCTGCCCCCAATCATGGTTGATGGTAATTTGGAGTTTTAGATTTCGAGGATTGTAAATTCTCGTCTCCAGTGTCATTCCCTGCAGTACTTGGTGCACTGGAAGGGTTATGGACCAGAGGAAAGGATGCGGGTTTCGGCATTAGAGGTGAATGACCCCAGGTTGGACCTGGTCCTGAGTGTCCGAATACCACTTGTAGAAGGGGGCGGTACTGTCACGGGTGATACAGGTGTTATAGACAGTCACTCTGGTTCTGGCTGTAGAAAGTCAGTGCATTTGGCATTGCAGATGACTTCTAAATCCTTCTCACTTTAAGACCCAGGGGCGACCTCCCTCCTGCTGTCAATTGACACACCCTTGCAGGGGAGTTAAAAACCCTCAGTTTGCTGCTGGGAATCGCCGGTGATATTTCTACTTTCCTTGGCTCTGGCTTGGAGTGCTGGCTTCTTCTCTGGTGCCCTTGGAGGACAGTTGGCCTTTCCCCTCTGGTGTCTGCTCAAGCTAAATTATCTCTTTTGTTTGTCTTCCTTGTTGTGTTTAGTTTGTAGTGGGGCCTGGCCAGTGCTCACTCCTCCCCCTTCCTATCTAGGGCCTAGCTCTAGGGATATACAACGCTTAGGTTTCCTGCTTGACGATTTGTGTGGAACCAATATAGGGATGGTAGGGTTAGCAGGATGTTATTAGATCTGCCTAGAGGTCTTCACTTCCCCTTTCCCTAGTGTATGGGCTTCCTTCCCCTCTTCCCTTCATGCTGCACTGAGTCTTTCCCACACCTTGCATGACAAGAACCCTGCAAACATTCAAGAGCTTGAACAAACTGCAAAGGAAGAGTGTGAGAATTCCAGCTGAGAAGTTCAAGAAGCTTATAGATGGCTACAAGAAACGTTTGGAGGCCGTCAGCAATGCCAAAGGGTGTGCAACCAAGTATTAATTAGGGGTGCCTTTATTGCTACGCATGCCGTTTACTCTGTTTCTTCTTTGAAATTGCAACATGGAAATTGAAAAACAATGTTTTATTGTTGTATTACTTTGGACCACTAATTAATTAAAAAATCCTGAGGATATAACTTTGGTACATTTCCATTTATTTCTGAAGATATTGTAAAGTCTATGAAATAAATGAAGGGGTGCCAATAATGGTGAGCAGCACTGTATACATACTCCTGGCCACAGCTCATCCAGTGAGCACGGCCTTGCTCCATACATTTGTATGGAGCCAGGCAGCACCCCATCTAGTGACGTGGCCGACTAGAGGGCATGGCCTCGCACCATACAAATGTATGGAAGCGAGGCTGCGCCCACTGGCCATACATACCCTCTGGTCCCGGATTAGAAACCAGCGAATCGCCACAGTGCATAGTGCGTGTGCTGGGGGGATTCATATGTCTGCAGTCTCAGAGTGTCTTCAGATATATATTGGCCAATCTATGCGCTAAGTGCTTTCCTTTACTGTAATTTTTCATATTAATATTACAGAAAAAAAAATTGAAATATTTCATGTGCACATTTTGTAGTGCTTTCCTATGTTTCTATTGCAGTAATGCTGTTTCAATGTCTTAGAGCAATCACTCTTAGCAATTTAGGAGGCAACTTTAACCTCTTTTATAACCTTTAAAATAGAGCTGTCAGCTGTGAAGGAAAGGGGGATGTTGTCACATTAAAAGGGTTGTCCACTACCGGGACAACCCCTTCTCATACACCATGCTTGGCCACAATACAATAGAGAAGCTTATACTCACCTCCAATGCTGGCACCATTCCCGTGGTGTCGGCACTTGCTCTCCCCGGGTCTCTGTGCGGTTGTTGTAACATGTGAGACTGGCGCCAAGTCAGCGCTGGCTTCACTGTCCTCGCCTCCTGTTGAATTGAAAATTAAGAGGAAGTCCTGGCTGAAGCTGCTCTCTGACTTCCTCTTCATGTTCAATTTGTATGATGACATCACAGGAGGCTGGGGCTGCACTCACTTCCATGCAGCATTTATAGCCCCTCCTGGAACAGGACGATATCAGGGGGTGGCGCTGCAGTCACCTACCATAGTTTCTTGCATCGTCGTCCCCTGTGAATGTGAAGATGTCCTGGATCCATGGTGATAGATGTTGTAGGAGAGGTGAGTGCAGCGCTGTCACGCTACTTCTATCTCCACCACTGCAGCTTTCAACTGTGAAACAAGACGTTGTCATGGGGTGGAGATAGAAGCAGTGAGTGACACCTGCACTGCCCTCAAATGAGTCGTCATCAGGGGGCGATGATAGAAGTAGTGAGTCACACACACACAGTGGCGTGGTTGTAGTCTCTTCAGTACTTCTCTGCCTCCTTCCTGCTTCCTAAGTCATACAAGAGTCTGGCGGCTGCGGTGAATTCAGGCATGCACAGTAATCTGCCTATTTGCCACTGCCCTGGTGTCACACTGTGCAAACCCAAAGTCTAACCGGCTTCACTCTGAGATCTCGCTGCATTTTCCCTGTTCTGTTCTAGTGCTGAGCCGGAAGGTAGTAGCACATACAGTGAACTTCTGCTTATGTGTCATTAAAAATAAATTAAAAGCTAACAAATGTGTCATGAAGCCCAAAATGCTACCAATGAGTACAACAGTTCATCACACAAAAAAATAAACCCTGACACAGCGAAAAAAATAAAAAAAAGTAACGCTATTACAATATTTGGGAAAAAATAGGATAATATTATAGAAAGGTAATAAAATATAAATTAACAATACATATTTGATATAACCGTGCCATAATGATCCAAACTATAAAATGAGCATGCTTTTTAAAGAAACCTGTCATCAGGATTATCCATGTTAAACGAAAGGTATGGGCATAATGGCGCTGTCATACTGATTTAATAGATACCTTCAGTGTAGAAATCTACAGCCTGGCTTTTGTTAAATCATAATTGGACGTTTTGAATTCTTAAACTCTTCGTGCATCAGGGCAGGACTCTGGGTAGGTTCTTCGGCTCTGCCATGGCCCCTCCGCTACCTCTGGTGTCTTCATGCTGGTGGCGTCCTAGCTGTGAGCGGCGCTTGCACAGATTGATCTAATGGCGGACTTCAGGAATGTTGCCCCAGTGTTGACCCAACACGTCATTGACCCAAGATCTAAATCTGTGCATACGCCGACATGGCATCATTTTGCGGAGGACCACCGGAGGTCAATCTGGGCAAATAGTCATAGTCAATATTCACCTTGATAAGTGCCTTAAAGAGAATAATTTCCAAAAATAAGGTCACTTCAAAGGGATTTCCTTTGGATTAATACCCATAGGCTCTGCAAATACAGTATTGTGAGAGGAATCTATTCGAGCAAAATTTTAGCTTTAAATAGCTCTCATTCCCTCTCTGAGCTCTGCTGTGCACCCAAACAGTAGGATATGACCACATATAGGATATTTCCATACTGAAAAGAAATTGTGTAAAAGCTTGTGTTGCTCTTTTCCTCCTATTACTCATTTTGAAAATTAAAAATTGGGATTTAAAACTGCATTTTAATGGAAAAATTTGAATGTTTTATTTATTCATTCATTTGTGCTTTAGATCACGAGAAGCACCTGAAGAGGTAACAACCTTATGAAACACTATTTTTAATACTATAATGGCAGCATTTTTTAAACTAGTGTAATTTGTGTGTCTGTGGTGGGGGTAAAGTTAATTTATCGGCCCCTCAGAGGCAATTGACAGCTGAAACTGCCCCTAATAAAATTTTTCTGAAAATTCCTTGAAAATGAGAAATATTGCTACTAAATTTATAAGCTGGAAAATATTATTTATCAAATATTAATATTTTAATGGCAGACAAATTAAAAGTTTGAAAGTTGCAAATGTTTTCAATTTTGTTTGTAAATTTTCATTTTTTTTTGTTTTAAGGGAATCTGTCACCAGGTTTTTGATATGTAATTTGAGAGCAGCATGATGTAGGAGCAGAGAACCTGATTCCAGTGATATGTCACTTACCGCACTGTTTTGCTGTTTCAATACAATCAGTGTTTTATCAGCAGGCGATCATCACTACAGGACAAGCTGCCTCGTGCCTCCTAATCCAACCTCGCCCCCATCACTGATTGGAAGCTGCCAATCAGTGATGTGGCCGGGGTCTTACACAGCGCAGCATTCCGAGTTCTGATAGATCTGCAGCAGAGAAAACAAAGATTCTATCACAACGGCTGCATCCAGTAAATGTAGTGGTACATGGCTGGAATCAGGGTCTCTTCTCCTACTTCATAATACTTTCAGATTTCATAGCTGGAACCTGCTGAAAAATTCTCTTTCATAAATTAAAAAGATATCAACCTAAATTTACTATTAAATTTAAATGTACAAGTGTCATGAAAAGAAATCTCAGAACAAAAGGGATACATCAAGGCATTCCAAAGTTATTGATACGTAAAGTGACACATGCCAGATTTCATTTTTGCATAATAAAACCAGACTGTTGGTCTTTCCCACTCTGATGATTATACACTGCTCAAAAAAATAAAGGGAACACTCAAATAACACATCCTAGATCTGAATGAATGAAATATTCTCATTGAATACTTTGTTCTGTACAAAGTTTAATGTGCTGACAGAAAATCACACAAAAATCATCAATGAAAATCAAATTTATTAACCAATGGAGGCCTGGATTTGGAGTCACCCCCAAAATTAAAGTGGAAAAATACACTACAGGCTGATCCAACTTTGATGTACTGTCCTTAAAACAAGTCAAATGAGGCTCAGTATTGTGTGTGGCCTCCACGTGCCTGTATGACCTCCCTACAATGCCTGGGCATGCTCCTGATGAGGTTGCGGATGGTCTCCTGTGGGATCTCCTCCCAGACCTGGACTAAAGCATCCACCAAATCCTGGACAGTCTGTGGTGCAACGTGACGTTGGTGGATGGAGCGAGACATGATGTCCCAGATGTGCTCAATTAGATTCAGGTCTGGGGAACGAGCGGGCCAGTCCATAGCTTCAATGCCTTCATCTTGCAGGAACTGATGACACACTCCAGCCACATGTGGTCTGGCATTGTCCTGCATTAGGAGGAACCCAGGGCCAACTGCACCAGCATATTGTTTCACAAGGGGCCTGAGGATCTCATCTCAGTACCTAATGGCAGTCAGGCTACCTCTGGCGAGCACATGGAGGCCTGTGCGGCCCTCCAAAGAAATGCCACCCCACACCATTACTGACCCACTGCCAAACCGGTCATGCTGAAGGATGTTGCAGGCAGCAGATCGCTCTCCACAGTGTCTCCAGACTCTGTCACGTCTGTCACATGTGCTCAGTGTGAACCTGCTTTCATCTGTGAAGAGCACAGGGCGCCAGTGGCGACTTTGCCAATCCTGGTGTTCTGTGGCAAATGCCAAACGTCCTGCATGGTGTTGGGCTGTGAGCACAATCTCCATCTGTGGATGTTGGGCCCTCATACCACCCTCATGGAGTCGGTTTCTAACCATTTGTGCAGAAACATGCACATTTGTGGCCACGGAGGTCATTTTGCAGGTCTCTGGCAGTGCTCCTCCTGTTCCTCCTTGCACAAAGGCGGAGATAGCGGTCCTGCTGCTGGGTTGTTGCCCTCCTACGGCCCCCTCCACGTTTCCTGGTGTACTGGCCTGTATCCTGGTAGCACCTCCAGCCTCTGGACACTGCGCTGACAGACACAGCAAACCTTCTTGCCACAGCTCGCATTGATGTGCCATCCTGGATGAGCTGCACTACCTGAGCGACTTCTGTGGGATGTAGAGTCCGTCTCATGTATACCACGAGTGTGAAAGCACAACCAACATTCAAAAGTGACCAAAACATCAGCCAGAAAGCATTGGTACTGAGATGTGCTCTGTGGTCCCCACCTGCAGAACCACTCCTTTATTGAGTGTGTCTTGATAATTGTCAATAATTTCCATCTATTGTCTATTCCATTTGCACAACAGCATGTGAAATTGATTGTCAATCAGTGTTGCTTCCTAAGTGGACAGTTTGATTTCACAGAAGTTTGATCTACTTGGAGTTATATTCTGTTGTTTAAGTGTTCCCTTTATTTTTTTGAGCAGTGTATTAAAGTATATAAAATGCAGACATAAGTCTAAGGCTATGTTCACACATCATAATTTTTTCAGCATTTTTTGCTGCAGGTTTTTATGCAAATTTTCAGCTGCTTTTTGCAGTACCAGCAAAGTCTATGAGAAACCAGAATTTTCTGTTCACACATCATGTTTTTTTTTTGTTGTTGCGTATTTTGTGCCTTGCAGCCTTTTTTGGAAAATAGAGCATGTCACTTCTTTTAGCGTTTTTTCACCCATAGGAAGTAATGGGTAGTGAAAAACGCTGAAAAAAACATGATGTGTGAACATCGCTATTAGGTTTTGCTGCATTTTTAGTGAAAAAAGCAAGTACAACAGTATGTGAAACACATTTATTTTTGTGATTTTACCATCTTGTCTTGGTCACTGAGATGTTTGTCTGTATAAGGAGTGTTTAATTAAATTAGTGATGTGTACAGAGGAAACATTGGCTGAGCTAGGTGTGAGAATGAACAATACCTGTGGCCCAGGAAGGTGTGAAATTGAACAATGCCTGTGCAACTGAATAGTAGACCCCATAGTGTGAAAGTAAATAGTGTCATACACACTGGCAGTGCATTGAGTTTGTTAGTTAGACTATTCCTGAACAATTCACCTCCCCCACTGTGATGCCAAAACCAGAATGAAATTTTTTTTTATCATTGAACTTTATGTACATGCATAAGGCTAAGTGCCCACGATGCAGAAATGCTCCGGATTTTTTCTGCATCTCCCTGGCAGGAAAATTCATGCAGATTTTACATGTGTTTTTCCTGCCAGGTAAAAGCGTTTGTCAAGCGTTTTTGCATGCATTTCCGCATGCGGGTTATCAAGCGCTTTTCCAAGCGATTTTAGCATCACTTGGAAAGTGATGCAACCGGCATGGATTTATATAGTGTGATCAAGTTACGATGCTGCAAATGCAGCATCAATAGTAAAAAAAAAAGGAATTAAATGGTGAAAAATAAAAAAAAACATTATACTCACTTTCCGATGGCCCCCAGTCTCCTTATCCGGTGTCTTCAGGGGCTCGCGGTGGTGTAAAAGGAACTTCCATGACGTCATTTAGTCAAGTGACAGGTCACGCGACCTCTGAGCCGACGTCAGTGGTCGCGTGACCTGTCACATGACTTAATGATGTCATGGAAGTTCCTTTTACACCACCGCTAGCCGCCGAAGACACCGGATGCACCGTACAGGAGACCGGGGGCCATCAGAAGGTGAGTATAATGTTTTTTTTTATTTTAATTATTTTTTAACTACAGGTACTCTGGTACCCGGGTCTGGAGGAGAGCCTCCTCTTCTCCAGACCCGGATACCATCTGCACATTGAATCGCTTAATATCCGCATGTGTACATGTAGTGATGCGGATATTAAGCGATTCAATGCATGTACATGGTGGCAATTACGCCACGTTTCCGCAAAATTAATGGACATGCTGCGGATTTTCCCGCAATGATAATCCGCAGCGGAAATTTACGCAGCATATGCAAAGCACATGCGGATTATCATTGGGGACCATGGGACACGTATTACCAAGCGTTTTTTAAGCATTTTCACTGCGGAAATTCCGCGGCAAAAACGCTTGAAAAACTCATCGTGGGCACGCAGCCTAAAAGAGACAAAGCATGAACAAGAGACACAATTCTGCAAAAAAAGCATAAAAAACGCACCAAAAAACGCATCAAAATATGCAGCAAAACCTGTGTTTTTGACGCAGCTTCTTTCCTGCCAGAGATCAGGTTTTACTGCAGATTTGTGATGCAAAAAAAACATGCTGTGTGGACACAAAATTGCATTTAGGTCCCTTTGTGAATAAAGTGCTGAGTGCCATTTTGATAATGTGCCAGGTGTCTACTTGTATACAATACAGGGGTTAACAACAATTTATTATTTAGTAATTTAGGTTTCATTTGTACATGTAAAAAGTGCTAAAATTGTCCTGGCTATGAAAGGCATAAAAGAGGTGTCAAGAAACCCTTCCCAGTAAAAGGGTTAAACAAACAGCACACATATCCCTAGAATTTAATGGAACTAATCACATTTCCATTTACTTTTATTTAACTGATTTGTGTCTCTGTTCTGTTTTTATTCTCATCCATTTTTGCTAATCAGAATGAACCATTAATGTCTATTGACATCCATTAAAACAGAATAAAAACTTAAAGGGAATGTTTCAGCAGGTTTTTGCTACTTCATGTGTGAGTAGCCTGATATAGGCAAAGAGAAGCTGAATCCAACGATGTATCACTTAGATTACTGGGTGCAGCCGTTCCTACACAATCAGAGATTTTAGATTTAGAATGAAGCAGAGCTGAGGAAGCTAACCCCGCCCACACCAGGCTCCCCATGCACAAAGTCCATAGACAGTGAGCTGCTTATCATAGGAAGTGGCTGGCAATGTTAATCTCTTAGTGATAAATCCTTCACATCTTTGACAAGGGACACATCCCTGAATTCTGTGTCTCAACCTCTATCTCCTGCAGTCTTCACATTACATAGCAAAAACCTGCTGACAGATTCCCTTTAAGACATACTTTTCTAATCCATTTTCAGTCTATTTTTCACAGATCCATTGCTAACTCACAATGAAAGAAAGGCTCAGACAGTTTACCTTCTGAGTTTTTAAAAATGACTGAGAAAAAAAGAGGTGCAAAGTTGATGCCACACAGGAGAAACAGTCCATTTTTTTGTACTTTGAGTTTTAAAGGCAATGTGCCATCAAAACTATAATCTAAATCTTACTTTATTGCTCAATTTTTTTTTTTAATTGGCTATTTTTTTTCTGCACATCATAATGTTTATTAAAAATAGAAATCTTCACTCAGGCTAATGTTTTTTTAGACACTAATATCCTAATGATATGCTAAATATTTGCAAGTCAAATTTATGTATTAGATAGCCAAAATGATTGTCTATAAAATGATGGTAATCTCATGTTCGGAGCAGTAGTGGATGGTGAGATATGGAGCCTGAAAGTCAAAAGTTCAAAACATTGTTACCCTTTTGCTCGTCAGAGCAAACAATATGTTATTTCCTGATGACACGTTCCCTTTAATGGACATATGATGGAAACAGAGGGAGATCCAGTAAGGGAACAGAATGTTAATTTTCATGGGATTTTAGTTGTCCACATATGGAAAATAAGATGACACAGCTGGTTATTGAGCCAAGTTTATTACTGAATCCTCTTCTTCAGTGTGCGTTGCTGCTTACCTATACTCACTTCTTGGTTGAAGAATTACGACTGCCCTTCGGTATAATGGGTTCTTCTCTGCAACATCAGCACACACCACAAGAGTGAGCCATCTATCATTCACTTACATAATGAGCTATTCTAGATATGAAATGAGCATTAGCTAGTGATTGTGTGCCTATAACAAACGCTGAGTGACTTTAAGAAAGTAGTATATTTACTGCCAAAAATACGAATAGATCCCACCAAGAGCAATCAAGAAAACGAGTGGGTTTTTTTTGGGGAAAAAAAAGGCTTTTCTGATTACACAAGGCAGATCCATACGTGCATAAGCCCTTGTAGAACAATTACATTACTGATGCCATTCTGCTAAGTCCTAGATAATTGTGCACTTCTCTTCATTATGTATTCCCTTTTCCGCCTCATTTCTATAAAACAGAAAGAAATAAGCTGCCATGGCAATCAACTGATCTATCTCTTGTCATTGTCACCGACAGCCAGACAGGTCCTGCAGGGGAAATGTTTTATTCCGTAGTGGCCATTTAAATGAATGATCATCTATGAATTACAGAAATAAGTAGGAACTGCTGCTACAGGGTGACTTCCATTCATCTTCATAGGGGAGATCCCTGAGAAGCAACTCCCCCCTAGATGACCATATGCCCTGATAGCTCATATGGGGGGGGGGATTGTCTTTATGACAACACACATTTAATGCATAGGTCTTTCTGGATCCTGTATTTAAACATATTAATTTAAAGAAAATATGTCATCGGGATTAGGTTGCCCCAACTGAGAACAATATAAAGAAAGGGCAAAGCCCCTGATTCTTGCAGTGTGGCATTTACTGTGCTCTTTACTGTAATTTTGATAAAACACTGCTTTATCAGCTGCAGCTGTGCTAGTCTTCTCAATAATGAACTTCTGCTATATAGTCCTCGATATTCATAAGCTCTGTATAACACCACCTTCAGCATTAATTATCAGCTTATTGCCTATGCACAGCATAGACCGATAGCTTTCAATCATTGGTGCAGGTGGAGTAAGACAAAGCTCATCATTGAAAGGACCAACAGATGTGCTGCAGATAAATCAGTGATTTTAAAAAACTACAGAAAGAAGCCCAGTTTGTGACCAAGTGCTGGAATCAGCGTCTCTGTTCCTATTTAATGCTGACATCAGATTGGATAGCAAATCCTGGTGACAGATTCCCCTTAAGTACTGTGTTTATTTCCCAAAACAAAATGTGCCAGAAGATATGATAGGAGGAGCTCACTTTAATAAAAGGTAAATGAGACTGGAGCTATAAATCTCACTTACTGCTGAACATGGCTCCCATAATATCCTGCTGTAACGGTCACACATTACAAAAAAAAAGTGATTTTCTTGCGTTCACGGCTCAACGTTATGAATTTTTGTGAAACACCTGGGGGTTCAAGATGCTCACCATACATCTAGATAAATTCTTTGAGGGGTCTAGGATCCAAAATCCAGTCACTTGTGGGGGTTTTCACTGTTTAGGGACATCAGGGGCTCTCCAAATGCAACATGGCGTCCGTTCTCGATTCCAGACAATTTTGCATTCAAAAGGTCAAATGGCGCGCATTCCCTTCCGAGCCCTGCCATGCACCCAAACAGTAGTTTTTCCCCCACATATATGGTATCGGCATGCTCAGTAGAAATTGTACAAAACATTTGGGGTCCATTTTCTCTTGTTACCCTTGTGAAAATAAAAAAATTGGGCCTAAAGTAAAATTTTTGGGAAAAAAAAGTTAAATGTTTATTTTTCCTTCCACATTTCAAAAATTCCTGTGAAGCACCTGAAAGGTTAATGAACTTCTTGAATGTGGTTTTGAGTACCTTGAGGGGTGCAGTTTTTAGAATCGTGTAAATTTGGGGTATTTTCTGTCATGAAGGCCCCTCAATGTCACTTCAAATGTGATGTGGTCCCTAAAAAATATTTTGTTATAAAAATGAGAAATCGCTGGTCAACTTTTAACCCTTATAACTTCGTAACAAAAAAAAATGATGTTTCAAAAATTGTACTGATGTAAAGTAGACATGTGGGAAATGTTATTTATTAACTTTTTTTGTGTGACATAGCTCTCTGATTTAAGGGCATAACAATTCAAAGTTTGAAAATTGCGAAATTTTTGCCAAATTTCCGTTTTTTTCCACAAATAAACGAGTTATCAAAGAAATTTTACCACTATCATGAAGTACAATATGTCACAAGACAACAGTCTCAGAATCAGTGGGATCCGTTGAAACGTTCCAGAGTTATTACCTCACAGGTCAGAACACTGGTCAGAATTGTAAAATTTGACCTGGTCATGAAGATGAAAACAGTCTTGGGGGATAAAAGGGGTTTATTGTCTTTTTTTCTGCTATACTTTTGTCTCCTTGTGATATCTCATGTGTTAAATAAAGCTGTTTTGTTTTGGACACTTCCTGGTAATTGGCTTTGATGCAACTTTATTAAGTCATGTGTGGATGACATGCATTGGTGGTGCGTTTCAGCTGCGGAAACACGCTAAATACACATAGGTGTTTTTTACCTGCGGAATTTTCTAATCTTTCAAATCTAATCGAGGAGGTGCATTGAGCTCTAGACAGGAAGAGGAGGAGTCTGTTGGTGCTGGGAGCTTGTGCTGCTGTAGGAGCTGGGAAGGAGGGAAAAACATCTCCAGGACTTTTTCATCTGACCCCTTCCCAGCTACAGAGAGAGCACGTGACCGGAAGTGAGAGCGCGCGCGGGGTGTGAGCACGTGGGCTGTGGTGTGGCTGTGGTGAGCGGCGTGCGGCGAGGTCCAACTCGGCTCGCGGCCCTCCGGCGAGGGAGCCAGGCGGAGGTGACCGAGTGAACCGGGTGGACCGGTAGGAGGCGACCGGAGGGACGTGCGCAAGAGAGCGCTGTGATAGCGTGCAGCGCCGGCCGGCGGAGGGCGCCAGGTGGTGGTGACCAGGAGGACCGGTAAGAGGCGACCGGAGGGGCGAGCGCACTGTGATAGCGTGCAGCGTCCTTAGAGGAGGTGAGTGAGGGGCAGGAGGCCGCGATAAGCGGCCCTACTGAACCCGAGTGTGTACTGTACTGTACTGTATTGTATTTGTATTGTAATTGTATTATATTTAAGTGCTCTCCCCCCGGCCTTATTTAAATTAATCCCCTGTCCATACTTGATCGATCTCCCCCCTATCCATATTTAATACAACTCCCCCGGCCATCTTTAGTGATCCCCCAGTCCATATTTAATTGATCACCCCCCGTCCATATTTAAATTGATCCCCTGATCACCCCCCGTCCATATTTAACTGATCCCCCTGACCACATTTAAATTGACCCCCCCGTCCTCATTTAATTGGTCCCCCAACCACCCCGTCCATATTAAATTGATCCCCCCGACCACATTTAACTGATCGACCCCACCAGTCCATAATCAATTGATCCCCCTTGTCCATATTTAATAGATTCCCCCTGTCCACTTTTACTGATCCCCAGTCCCTATTTATTTGCCTTATCCCCATCCATATTTAATTAACCCCCTGTCCATAATTAATTGATTGATTCCCCAGTCCACAATTAATTATTTCCCCAGTCCATATTTATTGATCCCCAGTCCATAGTTAATTGACACACCGTCCATACTTAATTAATCCACCTGACCTACTTAGCTGATTCCCCCGTCCATACTTGATACTTAATTGATCCCCCATCCATACTTAACTGATCACCCGCCGATATCTAATTGATACACTTGCACATCCCTAATTGATCCCCGTCCATACACCTATATATAAATAATTGTGTTTTGGACTTGTATATATATACTGACTGTATCCCCAAATTTAGAATAACGTCCATGTTGGCCGGAGCCGTGCAGTGTACATCTTGCGCAATGTATGCATTCCGTGAGCAACCGCTCGAGGATCCATACTGCTGCGAGAGATGTGAGCATATCGTGCACTTGGAAGCCCAAATTCTGGATCTAAGTGCTCAGATAGCGATACTGAGGAGCATCGACAACATGGAACGGAGTTGCTGCTCACCGAGCAGACACTCAATGGGTCAATACTGGGGGTGGAGCATAGAGGGGAAGTGCAGGCTGAACAGGCAGGGAGCTGGATAACAGTTAGGAGGGATAGAGGGAAGAAGTATAGGAAGGCTGGTTCAGAACCGGCATTATTGGAGCACGACAGATCCTCTGACCGCCGGGGGAGTGTATGCTCCAGTAATGAGGGGGAGGGGGGAAGTGTAGGGCAGGCAAGACAGGTCCTGGTAGTGGGTGACTCTATTATTAGGGGGACAGACAGGGCAATCTGTCACAAAGACCGGGATCGCCGAACCGTGTGCTGCCTCCCTGGCGCTCGAGTCCGGCACATCGCGGATCGGGTTGACAGGTTACTGGGTGGGGCTGGCGAAGACCCAGCGGTCATGGTCCACATCGGCACCAATGACAAAGTGAGTGGTAGATGGAGGGTCCTTAAAAATGATTTCAGGGACCTAGGTAGGAAGCTTAGGGCAAGGACCTCCAAGGTAGTTTTCTCAGAAATGCTACCAATCCCGCGAGCCACACAGGAGCGCCAACGGGAAGTTAGGGAGGTGAATAAGTGGCTAAAGAGTTGGTGCAAGGCAGAAGGGTTTGGGTTCATGGAGAACTGGGCCGACTTCGCGGTCGGCTACAGGCTCTACCGTAGGGACGGGCTGCACCTCAATGGGGAGGGTGCAGCGGTGCTAGGGAAGAAGATGGCTAATAGGTTGGAGGAGTTTTTAAACTAGAGACGGGGGGGGGACCAAGGAGATAGGTGGGATGTGAGGCAAGCAAGGGGGAAGGGGAGAAGTGAATATAATGAGGGTGGAGAGGGGGGTGGGGATAGTACAGTTAGATCGTTAGAGAAGAATAGGATGCTAAATAACCCCTAAGTTTTATCTTGCATGCTGACCAACGCAAGAAGCCTGACCAATAAGGCGGATGAGCTGCGGGCGCTTATATCGGAGGAGAGGTATGACATCGTAGGTATAACAGAGACTTGGCTAGATGATAGCTATGACTGGGCGGTAAATTTATTAGATTATAGTTTATTTAGAAGGGACCGGAAACAGGGGAAAGGCGGAGGAGTCTGCTTATATGTAAAATCATGTCTAAAGCCCAGTGTTATGCACACGCCCGGGCTAAGCGGCGTGTGCGTGTGATTGGTAGTGATTCCACTGGACCGTGCTGGAGAGTGAATGCCTGGAGGGGCGTAACTAGGTATTCACCCGATCCGACCAGGGTCGCACGACGGCATACGACGCCAGTGCACCAAGGAGGAACCGAGCAGAGGGACCAGGTGCTACTCCAGGACAGACCCCGGACACGGCTGTTGACCCACACAGGGGAATACAGGAACAGACTGGTAGGCTGGCACACAGACTGGTGGGTATAGGCAGGCACGACTGGTATGCAGGCAGGCGGGTAAGCAGGCAGGGGGGTACAGGCAAGCACAGCTAGAGTGCAGACAGGGAGGCACTAGCAGGTAGGAACACAGGCGGGATAGGACCCAGTACACACTGGGACTCAGGAACATTACAGGCAGAGGGGCAGAAGCAGGGCAGGACAGGACTGCCGGAGCAGCGGGCAGAAGCAGGGCAGGAGCGGAGCAAGGCTGCCGGAGCAGAACGGACAGGACTCTGTTCACACGGAACAGACAGGAAGGGAAAGGCAGAGCCAGATACCCACAGGGTACTTGCAGTGAAGTAGCGAGGGGACCACAAACTCACAAACGGGAGTACAGAGACAACAAGCAGGAGTTAGGTACGAGTTCAGACTCTGCAGAAAAAGGAAGGGAACGGACATAGAGGCAAAACAGGTAAAGGATAGGAGAGAGTTCAGACTGGAACTGAGTGTACGGAGGAGACCGACACTGCAGCGGGATACAGGAGCGGGTCTGGGAATACTGCCCCCAGAGAGGCAGGACGAACAGGCAAGGAGCGTGTTCAGACAGGACAGACAAGATACAGGAGCGGGTCTAGGTAATCGGCCCCTAGAAGGCGGGAGGAACAGGCTAGGAGCGTGTTCAGACAGGACAGACAAGATACAGGAGCGGGTCTAGGTAATCGGCCCCTAGAAGGCGGGAGGAACAGGCTAGGAGCGTGTTCAGACAGGACAGACAAGAGAACACAGAAAGGACTCAGTTCAGACACGGGAACTAATACCGAAAAGCAGGAGACATACAGGACTCAGTTCAGACACGGGAGCTGATACCGCAAAGCAGGAGACATACAGGACTCAGTTCAGACACGGGAGCTGATACCGCAAAGCAGGAGACATACAGGACACAGTTCAGACACGGGAACTGATACAAAAAGCAGGAGACAAGAGACGGGACCTGGCACCTTCAGAGTGCAAGCACACACTGAAGGAAACACTATGCTCAGGCAGGGATAGAAGGGAGCTGCTGAGCTATATACCAAGTGTCAGACAGCAATAGGCTGAGGACGCACAAGGGGCGTGACCCACAGCAGGTACAAAAAGCAGGAAGTGATCGGGCGCCGCCCTTAAGCAGCAGAAACAGACACAAACAGACAGCATGGAGGGAAGCCAGAGAGACATTCTGGACAGGAGATCAAGTGCGCTCTCTTGCACAGTGGGAGATGGACCACCATGCAAGGACGCCGCCAGGTATGTTACACCCAGACTAAGGGAAGATATAGGAGAGGGAGAAGAGGGGGTCGAGTCCATGTGGGTAGAGATAGAGGGGGCAAAAAATAATAATAAAATATTACTGGGGGTCTGCTATAAGCCACCAAATATAACAGAGGAGAATGAGAATCTGCTATTAGGACAAATAGACAAAGTAGCAAAACATAATGAAGTGATTGTAATGGGGGATTTCAACTACCTGGATATTGACTGGGAAACAGAAACCTGTAGATCTCAGAAAGGAAAAAGGTTCTTGACAAATATTAAGGATAATTATCTCTCCCAACTAGTGCAGGAACCAACGAGAGGGAAGGCCGTGTTGGACTTAATATTGACTAATAGGCCTGATAGAATAACTGAGGTACAGATAGGGGGGCACCTAGGTAATAGCGATCATAATATTATCGACTTCAAAATGCCGTTCAGTAGGGTTATCAATAAGGGAGCAACAAAAACATTAAACTTTAGGAGGGCGAAGTTTGATCAGCTGATAGAAAACCTTCAACTTATTGACTGGGACAAAGTTCTTAATCAAAGGAATACGAATAGTAAATGGGAAACCTTCAAAAGAATTCTGAATACTCAGTGCGAGAGATATATACCGTATGGGAATAAAAGGGCCAGAAACAAGAGGAAACCAATATGGTTGAATAAGAACGTAAAAGGGGCGTTAAATAGCAAAAAAGAGGCATTAAAGAGATTAAAACAGGAAAACAGTAAGGAGGCACTAATGTGTTACAAGGAAAAAACGAGAACCTGTAAAAAACAAATAAAAATAGCGAAGTAGGAAACAGAGAAACGTATTGCTAGGGAAAGTAGATCAAATCCCAAACTGTTCTTTACGTACAGTACAGACCAAAAGTTTGGACACACCTTCTCATTTAAAGATTTTTCTGTATTTTCATGACACTCTTGGCATTCTCTTGATGAGCTTCAAGAGGTAGTCACTGGAAATGGTCTTCCAACAATCTTGAAGGAGTTCCCAGAGATGCTTAGCACTTGTTGGCCCTTTTGCCTTCACTCTGCGGTCCAGCTCACCCCAAACCATCTCGATTGAGTTCAGGTTTGGTGACTGTGGAGGCCCGGTCATCTGGCGTAGCACCCCATCACTCTCCTCTTTGGTCAAATAGCCCTTACACAGCCTGGAGGTGTTTTGGGGGTCATTGTCCTCTTGAAAAATAAATGATGGTCCAACTAAACGCAAACCGGATGGAATAGTATGGGGCTGCAAGATTCTGTGGTAGCCATGCTGGTTCAGTATGCCTTCAATTTTGAATAAATCCCCAACAGTGTCACCAGCAAAGCACCCCCACACCATCACACCTCCTCCTCCATGCTTCACGGTGGCAACCAGGCATGTAGAGTCCATCCGTTCACCTTTTCTGCGTTGCACAAAGACATGGTGGTTGGAACCAAAGATCTCAAATTTGGACTCATCAGACCAAAGCACAGATTTCCACTGGTCTAATGTCCAATCCTTGTGTTCTTTAGCCAAAACAAGTCTCTTCTGCTTGTTGCCTGTCCTTAGCAGTGGTTTCCTAGCAGCTATTTTACCATGAAGGGTTGCTGCACAAAGTCTCCTCTTAACAGTTGTTGAAGAGATGTGTCTGCTGCTAGAACTCTGTGTGGCATTGACCTGGTCTCTAATCTGAGCTGCTGTTAACCTGCGATTTCTGAGGCTGGTGACTCGGATAAACTTATCCTCAGAAGCAGAGGTGACTCTTGGTCTTCCTTTCCCGGGGCGGTCCTCATGTGAGCCAGTTTCTTTGTAGCGCTTGATGGTTTTTGCAACTGCACTTAGGGACACTTTCATAGTTTTTCCAATTTTTCGCACTGACTGACCTTTATTTCTTAAAGTAATGATGGCCACTCGTTTTTCTTTACTTAGCTGCATTTTTCTTGCCATAATACAAATTCTAACAGTCTATTCAGTAGGACTATCAGCTGTGTATCCACCTGACTTCTGCACAACACAACTGATGGTCCCAACCCCATTTATAAGCCAAGAAATCCCACTTATTAAACCTGACAGGGCACACCTGTGAAGTCAAAACCATTTCCGGTGACTACTTCTTGAAGCTCATCAAGAGGATGCCAAGAGTGTGCAAAGCAGTCATCAAAGCAAAAGGTGGCTACTTTGAAGAACCTAGAATATAAGACATATTTTCAGTTGTTTCACACTTTTTTGTTAAGTATATAATTCCACATGTGTTAATTCATAGTTTTGATTACTTCAGTGTGAATGTACAATTTTCAAAGTCATGAAAATATTGAAAAATCTTTAAATGACAAGGTGTGTCCAAACTTTTGGTCTGTACTGTATATAAATATTAAAAGGATTAAATCGGATAATATTGGACCGATAAAAAGTGAGGAAGGCAAAATCATAGAGAAAGATGAGGATAAAGCTAATCTATTAAATAATTTTTTTTCGACAACTTTCACAAAGGAAATAGAACTAACAGGAGAAATGAGAAGTGACAAGCTTACTCTTCGACTAAGTATGAGAAATCTAACCCAAGCTGGGGTACAGAAACGCCTCAGTAACATTAAAATAAGCAAATCACCAGGACCTGATGGCATACACCCACGGGTACTAAGGGAACTAAGTAATGTGATAGACAGACCGTTATATCTTATATTTAAGGACTCTGTTGAGACTGGGTCTGTACCACTTGATTGGCGACAGGCGAATGTAGTGCCAATATTCAAAAAGGGAGCAAAAAGTGACGCCGGAAACTATCGGCCGGTCAGTCTGACGTCCGTTGTGGGCAAAATTTTTGAAAGCTTCATTAAAGAGGCGATTACGGAGCATCTTGATGCTAATAATCTTTTAATCCCGAACCAACATGGATTCATGAGGAATCGCTCCTGCCAAACAAACCTGATTGACTTCTACGAGGAGGTTAGCTCTCGAGTAGATCAGGGGGAACCAGTGGATGTCGTGTATCTCGACTTCTCAAAAGCATTCAATAGCGTGCCACATAATAGGTTGGTATACAAAATGAGAATGATGGGGCTGGGGGAAAATGTTTGCAAGTGGGTAGCTAACTGGCTAAAGGATAGAAGGCAGAGGGAGGTTATAAATGGAATATACTCAGATTGGGTAAGCGTCACTAGTGGGGTACCAATGTTATTTAATATCTTTATTAACGACATAGTCAACGGGATAAATAGTAATATATCAATATTTGCAGATGACACAAAGTTATGTAAAACAATTAATACAAAAGAGGACAGTGTAGACCTACAGAGGGATTTGGATAAGCTGGGTAGGTGGAGCATTAAATGGCAAATGAGGTTTAACGTGGAGAAATGTAAGGTCATACATATGGGAAGGAAAAATGGAAGTCACCAGTACTCACTGAATGGGAAATCATTGGGGAATTCAGAGATGGAGAAGGACTTGGGCATCTTGATTGATAGCAAACTAAATTGGAGTGCCCAAAGTCAGGCCGCTGCTGTAAGGGCAAACAGGGTAATGGGATGTATCAGAAGAGGTATAGCTGCAAAGGATGAGAACATTGTTCTTCCACTGTACAAAGCACTGGTCAGACCACACTTGGAATACTGTGCTCAGTTATGGGCCCCAATATATAGAAAGGATATAAATGAGCTTGAAAAGGTACAAAGGAGGGCAACAAAATTAATAAAGGGAATGGAGGGACTGCAATACCCAGAGAGGTTGGCAAAACTAGAACTATTCAGCCTGGAAAAGAGAAGGTTGAGGGGGGACATAATAAATGTGTACAAATATGTTAGGGGACAGTATAGAGATCTTGCCCGGGATTTGTTCAAAAGGAGGGATATTACGGTAACAAGAGGGCATTCACTAAGACTGGAAGAGAAAAGGTTCCAGCACCAGCATAGGAAGGGGTTCTTTACGGTAAGAGCAGTGAGAATATGAAATTCACTGAGTGAGGAGACGGTAATGTCGGATTCACTACACCAGTTCAAGCGGGGACTGGATGCATTTCTAGATACCAGGCAGATTTCAGCGTATACTTAAAAATAAAATAAAATAGTAGGTTGATACAGGGATTTATTCTGACTTCTGGTTTCAGAGTCGGGAGGGAATTTTTCCTCAGGTGAAGATTGGCCAAATCATTTGGGGTTTTTGCCCTCCTCTGGATCAACTTTAGCAATTACAGAACTAACAGGTCGAACTTGATGGACGCAAGTCTTTATTCGGCTTTACAAACTATGTTATAAATCTGCAATTAAAACACATATTAACTTAAATTAACATGTTGCAGATTTCAACAATGCACCGCTGGTCAGTTTACACTGTGCTCCCACAAAAAATAAAAAATGGTCATGGGTTTCCATAAATCTCATCATCCATTTTACTGGAAATGCATTCAGGGTCAGAAACGCACAAAATACCCATTGTGGAGAATTTAGCCTCAAAGGGGCTTTCTGACGCTTAAAACCGCTCTGTCAGCACCTGATTTCCATGCCCATATAATGAAAGATGATGATCAGAATTCATAAATAAGTGTAGAAGAATTAAATACTTAAAGACTTAAGAATGTATTTTGAGGTTATAAAGCCCATTGTTAATATTTAGAAGGAAAGTAGAATGGTAGATAGAAATCTGCTATCTCCAGGCTGTTGTTTTGAAGGCTTTAGACTCTCGGTAACGTGTTTCTCATATTGATTGGTGATTACAGTGGGGTTGGCAGCTGGTAACAATAGACTAAACAGCTATTTCATAGCAAATATATGCTCCTGATTCATTAAGGCTGAGTTCACACGATGCGTTTTTCATGCGTTTCCGCAGCGTTTTTGCAGTTGCGGAAACGCCGCGGAAACGCATGAAAAACGCATGGTAGAAGGGCAGCAATGTTCCCCAATGGAAATCCGCATGTGCTGTGCCCATGATGCGGATTTTTCCGCAGCGTAAACGCTGCGGTCAAAAATCCGCAGCATGTCAATTAATTTTGCGGAAACGCTGCTCTTTTGCCGCCATTGACTTGCATTAGACCGCATGGAATCCGCATCACTGTATATGTTGATGCGCTTTTCACATGCGGTCTAATGTGCGGATGGTACCCGGGTGTGGATGAGAGGACTCTCATCCAGACCCAGGTACCATTAAAAAAAAAAGAATAAAATAAAAAATATATATATTCTCACCTTCTGACGGCCCGCGCTGCGTCCTGCCGGCTTCCCGCGCACTTTCCGGTTGAATGAAGGACCTTCGCTGACGTCAGAGTCATGTGACGGGTCACGTGACGCTGACGTCGGAAGGTCCTAAAGTCTTCACTGCCGGCAGCCGGGACCGATGAAGCAGGACACCGGGGGCCATCAGAGGGTAAAGTATATATTTATTTTTTATTTTTTGACATTCACACACTATATAAATCCATGCCGGCTGCATGGATTTATATAGTGTGAAGTTGACAAGCACTTTCCAAGTGATGCTAAAATCGCTTGGGAAGCGCTTGTCAACCCGCATGCGGAAATGAAAGTGAAGACCGCTTCATTTCCGCATGTCCCTGGCAGGAAACCGCATGTACAATCCGCATGCGTTTTTTCCTGCCAGAGAGATGCAGAAACGCTCAGGAAAAAATCCTGAGCATTTCTGCATCGTGTGCACATACCCTAAGAGCAGGGGTGGGGAATTGGCATGAGGTTGCCATTTACAGCCCTTCGATGACCTTTTATCTTGCCCCCGAGCAGAATCCCGGGGACCGCAGTACTTAGGACAGCAGCTGTGTTTTGATGGCCACCGGCGCTTTAGTTTATTCTTGCTCTGTGATCACACACATGCAGTGTTCACGACTGAATGCTGAGGCACAGCAGTGAAAGATTACGTCTGACTCCTGACACCAGTGCCAGCATCAGGACGTACTTTGTGGGTGGAATTAACAATCAATTTGTACGGCCCCCAAGGATGGTATAAATATCCAAATGGCCCTTGGCAGACAAAAGTTTCCTCACCTCTGATTAATACGCCAATACACGCCTCACCTAATTCATTATGATGCTCATGCCTCTTAATGAATCAGTTAAGGTGCGTAGCGGTGTGCGCTGCTATGTGCACCTTGCTAAAAATCTTATTGCAGCCCTTGTCTGTAAAGCTACTAGGTACTAAATACTAATTATTTTTTTATTTTAAAGAGACATCAGTACTACTGTGATGTCCGATGGCCTAATGTCCTGCCTATAAGCTACTAATTAATAATTATTTAATTAATTAATTTTTTTACAAAAAATTGAACATCATTAAAACTGCAACATTCGTCCTTCTACTTATATACTGTGTCCATTTTAGGACATGATCATATATCAAAATCAAGCATCAGAATGATGTCAGTTTGAGGCTAAATACCCTGTCTGACAAGTGATTCTGACAAGTGATCCTGACAAGTGATTTTGACAAGTGATTTTAACAAGTGATTCTGACAAGTGATTTTGACGAGTGATTTTGATGAGTGATTCTGACAAGTGATTTTGACAAATGATTTTGACAAGTGATTTTGACAAGTGATTTTGACAAGTGATTTTGACGATTGATTTTGACAAGTGATTCTGACAAGTGATTTTGACAAATGATTCTGACAAGTGATCCTGAAAAGTGATTCTGACTAGTGATTTTGACAAATGATTCTGGCAAGTGATCCTGACGAGTGATTCTGACGAGTGATTCTGACAAGTGATTTTGACAAGTGATTCTGACGATTGATTTTGACAAGTGATTCTGACAAGTGATCCTGACGAGTGATTCTGATGAGTGATTCTGACAAGTGATTTTGACAAATGATTCTGACAAGTGATCCTGACGAGTGATTCTGATGAGTGATTCTGATGAGTGATTCTGACGAGTGATTTTGACGAGTGATTCTGACGAGTGATTTTGACAAGTAATTCTGACAAGTGACTTTGACAAGTGACTTTTACAACTATAATAATAAAAAAAAAATAACTTCGCTGATTGGACTTGAACCCAAAATCTTGTATCCAAAAGCCAGTGCACTAACCACTAAGCTAGAAACTCAGCTGTTAAAACCTTGGATTTCTATTTGCTTATATGGTTTTCAGTGCAAACTTGTCTATAACTCATTGGGACTTATGCACAGACTGCAAGCAAGCCAAATTCAAATGATGTTTGATTTTGATGTGTGAGTCTGATGTGTGACTTTCTTCAAACATCAGAATCACAATGACTTTTAGTCACCCTGAGTATTTTCATGGTTAATGTCATAAGACAAGAAAAGCTACAAGCTGCTATTACTTGACCGGATAGCGCAAGGGTAAGGCATCAGCCTCTGAAACTTCAGTGTCAGAGTTCAAATCCTGATAGGAATAAGAATTTTTTTTTTATTAATTATGCCTATTTAGCACAAAAACTACAGGGGTGTTTTACTTTTAATATCTGACACTCTGATTGTCATCCTGACGTGTTACGAGTTTCAGACACGCTGTCTATATGCATGGTAAATTACATAGCCAAAGTAAATTGGGAGTTTGCATCTAGTACTTGGGTGATTGGAAATAAAAATTTACTATAAAGACATTTTATCATTAGACCCCTTTAAGAAATTATGCAAATATAAAGTCACTTGGAAATAGATATGTAGTAAATTAGTGCCCCCCCAATTTACTTTGGCTATGTAATTTACCATGCAAATAGACAGCATGTCTGAAACTCTAACACATCAGGATGACAATCAGAGTGTCAGATATTAAAAGTAAAACACCCCTGTAGTTTGTGTGCTAAATAGGCATAATAAAAAAAAAATTATTATTCCTATTGGGAATTGAACTCTGATACTGTAGCTTCAGAGACTGATGCCTTACCATTATGCTATACAGCCAAGTGATAGTGACTGGTAGCTTTTCTTGTCTTATGACATAAACCATGAAAATACTCAGGGTGACTAAAAGTCATTGTGATTCTGATTCTGATGTTTGAAGAAAGTTACACATCAGACTCAGACATCAAAATCAAACATCATTCGAATTTGGCTTGCTTGCAGTCTGTGCATAAGTCCCAATGAGTTATAGACAAGTTTGCACTGAAAATCATAGAACCAAATAGAACTCCCAAGTTTTAACAGCTGAGTTTATAGCTCAGTTGTTAGTGCACTGTCTTTGGGACACAGTATTTTGGGTTCAAGTCCCATCAGTGAAGAGTTACTTTTTTTTTTTATTATTATTATAGTTGTAAAAGTCACTTGTAAAAGTCACTTGTCAAAGTCACTCGTTAGAATCACTCATCAGAATCACTCATCAAAGTCACTCGTCAGAATCACTCATCAGAATCACTCGTCAAAATCACTCGTCAAAATCAATTGTCCGAATCACTTATCAAAATCAGTTCTCAGACAGGGTATTTAGCTCCAAACTGACATCATTCTGATGTTTGATTTTGATATCTGATCATGTCCTAAAATTGACACTGTAGGAGGGAATGGAAATAGATGGGAAGATTGGGGCATAGTCAGACCACAATATGTCACCTAATGTAGCAGATGGGTTCCAAGAGAGAGCGTGATGACTCAACAGGAAGAAATCAATGCGAGTATATGAGCCATGGGTAGGAGAAAAATATGTATAATCCTTACCCTGAGGATTTAAAATGCGGCAAACATCTGTCAACCTGAGGGCTTGGATGACCCATTTCAATGAATGAAGCTGTCTCAGAGGGACGACACCCATTCCTGAGGAGGAGTCTAATGCGGGATTAGATCAGAACTCCTTCTGCAAAATCAGAGAGGGAAGTTAAAAAGGGCCTACATGTGCAGATCTGATCTCTGTTAGGGAGGTACCAGTTTGCTATTGTATATGTTGATTCTGCTATTTTGAGTTTGAGGAACACATATCTGCCTTGATCATTAATGAGAGAGTCTATGAGAGTATAGGCCAACGACTTGTGTATGGCTATGGATACACCCTTAGAGCGTGAATCCGCATTAGTGCTGTGGAACCACCGAGAGTAATACCTATCTCCAAAAACAGGCATATGCCCAGTTTTAAAGTGCATTTCCTGTAACATAAGAACCTGGACTCTTTGTTTGTGCCTAGAGTACAAAATTTGTGAATGTTTCTGTGGGACATTAAAGCCTCTTACATTCAGTGAGCCTACTTTAACAGAGGACATGATTACCAAGGGGGACGAAAGAAGTGGGGCAAGAAGGGAAACGGAAATACACAGAAAACTAAGAAGAAATTACGGGATATATAAAATAAAAACCAAAACAAAATTATATAACAAAATGAAAGAAAAACAATCTGATGAGAGGAAATAGGTATATTTTACACCTGCACAGCAGAGTGTAAACCCCCCTGGAAGGATGGGCTTTCTACTGGGGAGCCCCCCCCCCCCCCAAACCAGACATCAGGCCATACCATTTTGTCTTAAAACCTGTGATAGAAAAGCAGCCAAAAGCTGTCAAAGATTAGCATCTACTTATCATTATATTAAACGTTGAATCAGTATATCACATATCCTTATGGAATAATATCCATACTGTCCAAGAACGGAATATTATTGACATAATATAATCAAATCTTATTATTGAGAGCCAGTCATATAAATGAATTATTCGTAATATCAACTATACTCATTGCTGAAAACATTTTAGAGGAATATAACACTCTAATATCTTACACAAGATTGACTAGCGCTGAAGGCTAGCGTATTGACCACAGGATCCATTTGTAATAGACGATTCAATCTGGGGAGTGAGGGATATGTTTTCCATTGTTCCCTCTCCTGACTTCTTCTCTGGATTTGTTTCTTGTCGCTCTTTATGGTCGTGGATTGAGATCTGACTTGGGACCTCTCGGGAGACTCGGCCAATCCTCTGTTGGTATAGATACGTGGGGAATCCCCAAACCTGTAACAAAAGCCGGAATGTCTCCAGGGCAACGTATCACATGTAAAGCCCCTGAATGGCGGACCTGTAGACAGAAAGGGAAACCCCAAGAGTATAGAATGTTCTGCTGTCTCAGAACCTCTAATAGAGTCTTTAATGCCTTCCTCTTCTGTAGTGTGTGGCGTGATAGATCAGACATGAGTTGTATAGGATATTCTTGATATAAAATAGAGTCACATCATGAGGTTTTGTCGCATCAGAGGATCTGGGGCCCAAGGACCTATAAGCCCTATCTAGCTCCAACTCATTCTCTAAGGGCAGACCCAAGATAGAGTTAAACAAATGACGTAGTGTCTCATCCAGTTCATGGTGTTCAGTTGTCTCTGTAAATCCTCTAATCCTAATATTGTTGCGCCTTCCTCTGTTTTCAATATCATCTATCAAATCTGTTAGGTATTCCAGTTGGTATAAGTGAGAAGACAAAGTTTGTTCCTGAGAATTTACTTGTTGAGCGATGGATGCTGTATGTGATTCAGCAGCAGACACTTTTTCTGTTAACTCTTGCATGTCCCCTCTAATGGAGGCTGCTTCAGCCCTGTAAGAGGACTCCAGTCTAGACATATAATTCTCCATGTGCCTCTGGTTGGAATAGCTCGTATTCGATCTCTGAGGTCTCTCCACACTGCCTCATATTGTAATGAGTCATCCTGTTGGCTCTCCTCTGAGCAGCCAGGGGAAGAAGAATTTAATAATGCAGGGAAGGAGCCTCTCTCAGGGGAACTCTGGGCATCAGTGTATGACTGGGGCCTCTGCAGGTCTGGACCCGCAACAGAGATAAGTACTGCCCAATCTGGTTTGTCCAGGGGCCGGGGCACCAAGTGATCCTCTACCACGCACCTGAGCTCCGAAGATGCAAAGCCGGGATCCGCCATCTTGGACTGAGGGAGATCCCCCGCAGCAGCAACGAGGCCTCCCGCGTCTCCCCAAGTCCGGGAAGCCAGGTCCGCGTCCTCCGCCGATGAATGTATCGTCCGCTCTGCTAATGTTGATGTGGGAGAGCATTTACCCCAGGAATTTTGGACCTCCGATGCAGGAGATGAGGAGCTCTGGGCAGGGACAGCCGACGCCATCTTAGATCCCACTCTTGCAGGAGAGGCAGATGCTGCAATTTCTTAGTTAGCGGGTAATATTTGTTGGAGGGGCCCGCTAAGTACTCACGCTGGTCTGCATTATATTCTTCTTTTCTTTTGCCGGCATTGGCAGTGTTTTGGCCTGATTTGAAGTGATAGGCATGCCCTGAAGCTGGTCTAGGGACGGGAGCAGACAACTACAGTTATATGAAAAAGTTTAGGCACCCCTATTAATCTTAAGCTTAATGTTTTCTTAAAATTGGTGTTTTTGCAACAGCTATTTCAGTTTGATATATGTAATAACTGTTGGACACAGTAATGTTTCTGCCTTGAAATGAGGTTTATTGTACTAACAGAAAATGTGCAATCTGCATTCAAACAAAATTTGACAGGTGCATAAGTATGGGCACCCTTATCATTTTCTTGTTTTAAATATTCCTACTTACTTTTTACTGACTTACTAAAGCACTTTTTTTGGTTTTGTAACCTCATTGAGCTTTGAACTTCATAACCAGGTGTATGCAATCATGAGAAAAGCTACTTAAAGTGGCCACTTGCAAGTTGTTCTCCTGTTTGAATCTCCTCTGAAGAGTGGGATCATGGGCTCCTCAAAACAACTGTCAAATGATCTGAAAGCAAAGATTATTCAGCATAGTTGTTCAGGGGAAGGATACAAAAAGCAGTCTCAGAGATTTAACCTGTCAGTTTCCACTGTGAGGAACATAGTAAGGAAATGGAAGAACCCAGGGACAGTTCTTGTTAAGGCCAGAAGTGGCAGGCCAAGAAAAACATCAGAAAGGCAGAGAAGAAGAATGGTGAGATCAGTCAAGGACAATCCTCAGACCACCTCCAGAGAGCTGCAGCATCAACTTGCTGCAGATGGTGTCACTGTGCATCGGTCAACTATACAACGCACTTTGCAAAAGGAGAAGCTGTATGGGAGAGTGATGCCAAAGAAGCCGTTTCTGCAAGCACGCCACAAACAGAGTCGGCTGAGGTATGCAAAAGCACATTTGGAGAAGCCAATTTCTTTTTGGAAGAAGGTCCTGTGGACTGATGAAACCAAGATTGAGTTGTTTGGTCATACAAAAAGGCGTTATGCATGGTGGCAAAAAAACACAGCATTCCAAGAAAAACACTTGCTACCCACAGTAAAATTTGGTGGAGGTTCCATCATGCTTTGGGGCTGTGTGGCCAATGCACCGGGAATCTTGTTAAAGTTGAGGGTTTCATGGATTCCACTCAGTATCAGCAGATTCTTGACAATAATGTTCAAGAATCAGTGATAAAGTTAAAGTTACGCAGGGGATGGATCTTTCAGCAAGACAAAGATCCAAAACACCGCTCCAAATCTACTCAGGCATTCATGCAGAGGAACAATTACAATGTTCTGGAATGGCCATCCCAGTCCCCAGACCTGAATATCATTGAACATCTGTGGGATCATTTGAAGAGGGCTGTCCATGCTCGGCGACCATCAAACTTAACTGAACTGGAATTGTTTTGTAAAGAGGAATGGTCAAAAATACCTTCATCCAGGATCCAGGAACTCATTAAAAGCTACAGGAAGCGACTAGAGGCTGTTATTTTTGCAAAAGGAGGATCTACTAAATATTAATGTCACTTTTCTGGTGAGGTGCCCATACTTATGCACCTGTCAATTTTTTTTTGAATGCAGATTGCACATTTTCTGTTAGTACAATAAACCTCATTTAAAGGCAGAAACATTACTGTGTCCAACAGTTATTACTTATATCAAACTGAAATAGCTGTTGCAAAAACACCAATTTTTATAAAACATTAAGCTTAAGATAATAGGGGTGCCCAAACTTTTTCATATAACTGTATGCGACTTCACTCCTCCATAGCCAGGCCACGCCCCCCCATTCAAAGAAATTTCAACAAATTCTTCATGTAAACATTAAGATTTGAGAGTCCTCAGTGGCTGATACCTTTTAATGGTTAACTGAAAACATGGTAACAAGTTGCAAGCTTTCGAGACTACTCAGGATCAGGCATAGTATGACACAAAATCTGAAGAGTCACATATTCATATGACGCGCCCCCTGGGCAGTGCGGGGGAACCCGGAACCGGGCCTTGTTGGATGCTGGGGGTTGTAGTCACCGTGGCGGCGACCCGGTCTGTGACCCAGGGCGGTCAAACCAGTGGCAGTCTATGTGTATAGGTTTATATAGTCCGACTACGCCACCTGTGGATTGCGGTTATGGAGAACCGCCGCTGCGGAGCTGTCCACTGAAGCTGGTGATATGTGCAGCAAGTGTAGTATAACTCCCCACAGGAAGAGTGTAGCTTCAGGGCAGCGCAGGTGAATGATGGTGGTGGTTGGGCACGGGAGCAGTAGTAACAACTCAGAGTCTTGGCAGTGCAGTTCAGGGCCTTTACTGATGGCAATTATTAAGGTCCCGCTGGGAGTACTGGCTAGCAGTGGAGGTCTGGCCGGTCTGAGAGCAAACTAAGAGTTCCGTTGGCCAGGTGAAGTTGTAGGCCTGCCGTTCTGACTGTACTCTTTCTGGCTACCCTGCTGTAGTCGTGTGGTAGCCCACGTCCCTGAGTGTACCGCGTGGTTCTCACCCGTATGGCTAGCGACTTGGGCCCTTAGTATTCCTCGCTCCTCTGTGGCGGTACTGGTCCCCTTCGTGTGGCTGAGCCTCCGGGCTTCCTATGGCCAGAGGACCTGAAATCCCCTGCTGTGTGGTTTCTGCTGCTGGGTGTATAATCCCCACAGCCTCGGACTCCGGTGTCCGGTTCGTGGTGTCTCCAGCCAGGACGAGCTCTAAACGCTCCCGTCCCTGGCTCTCTGCTCCTGTCTTGCCTACAGGGCGCCTTGCTTTGCTGCTCTGTCCCTGTCTCTGGAACTACTACCTAACCCCGCCCCAGATCCAGTTTATAAAGGGCAGGATCCTCCCCTTCCTGGCCTGGGTCAGGAGGTGATGCATGTAAAGCACTCCTGACCAGGAAACTCCTGCCTGCTCTCAGACATGGTATTGCTACCACTGTAGCAACCAGACCCCCTGGGGTGCCACACATACACAATAGGACACAGAAATAATGCAATAGATGAGACAGGTAATGTAAAGCAGAGCTATTACTGTGGGAGAAAGGTAAACAGTTCTGGCTGTAAATATTGGTTTAGTTCATAGATAAGGACTGTGAAAGTTTTATTGTCTAATGATTGAGATTTCCAGGGTTATGATGACCCCAAAGCTCTGAGGAGCTCATTCCTTAGTTGATGTTAGTAAAGAAAGCAAAGAAAGGAGTTCAAATAGCGCTGTTATCCAATAGACAGCAGTAAAGATAAAAGGGAAATTGCTCACCTCTGTGAGAAATCCAGCAGACCCTTAAACTGCAGGGGTTAAACGAAATCACAGAAGTTTTTCTTTGAGAATTCCAGCAGTCACTTTTTACACCTCCCCAGTTCTTTTTCAATACCCAACATATAGCCACCTATCCCCAAACCCACACTCCTGTTATCACCACCCACATTTTAGCCTTCCAGTTACCTCTCACCACTCTTACAGAATCTTTTTTCAGCTGACAAATCAACTCAAGATCCCTGGTGTAGTGGGCTATGTGCCTAGAGTGACTGCATACAGCAACTTGAGCAAGTATTTAAGTTCTAGCCCTCCATGGTTCATCATGATTAATATTAGACCCATATTTTATCATGTTTAAAAGAAAAGATTTTTTAATTAATCTCTAAATATTTTAAATTACTTTGCACTTCTTTTCTCCTTTTGAGCAAATGTTCATGTGCATTATGATTTTAGATGTGTTTCCAAGATTTCCTTCCCCTTTTTTTTCTGTCTCTCGCTCCTTTTTTTTTTTCTCTTTTTGGCACCAAGGGGTGCTTTGGCAGTTTTTTTCTTCACTCCATGTGCTAGTGTGGAACCCCAGGGGTCTGGTTACCACAGTAATAGCAATATTACGTCTGAGAGCAGGTGGGAGGGCTCCTGGTCAGGTACCCTTAGCATGCCACACCTCCTGCCCAGTCCTGGGAGGGGAAGAACTTCCCCTATATAAACTGGGGGCTGAGGCAGGGTTAGTGAGAAGGAGAAGAAGAGGAGTCCCAGACAGAGACACAGTCTGGTCTGGAGTGGAGCAGATACAGGGAAAGTAAGATCAGGAGCTCTGTGGGAGCAGTGATAGAAGGGGTCAGGGACTGGAAGCTGTAGAGCTCATCCTGACTGAAGAGATCTCACCGGACACGGAGTCCGAGGCTGTGGGGACTGATCCATACCCAGCAGCAGAAACCGACCGGCAGGGGATTTCAGGTCCTCTGGCCAAGAAACCCGAAGGCACGGTCACACGCAAGGGACCAGCACCGCCGACGTGGAGCGGAGGCTACCAGAAGGCCCCGAGTCACCGGCCATACGGGTGAGCACCACACGGTACACTCAGGGACGTGGGCTACTTCTACCCGCTTCTAGCAAGGTAGCCAGGAAGAGTACAATTAGTTGGGGAGGCCTACAACTCCGCCTGGCCAGGGGAGATCCTATCTGCTCACGGACTGACCAGGCCCCGATCGCTAGCCAGTACTCCCGGGAGGGTCTACCTTTGCCACCAGTAAAGACCCTGAACTACACCGCACCGTCTCTGAGTGGTTCCTGGTGCCTGCGTGCAATTCTGCTATCCCCATCATCCACGTCCGCTGCCCTGAGGCCATACCCCTCCCGTTGGGGGTTATACTATCCACGCTGCACAACCGTACCACCGGCCTCAGCGGTCTGCCCTGCAGCGGCGGTTTCATAACCGCATTCAACGGGTGGCGTAGTCGAACTCTATAACATCTTATTCTAAGTTCTGCCACTTGGTTTGACACCCTGGGCACGGACCGGGTCACCGCCACGAGGACTACTACCCCTATCAGATCCGGCTCCGGGTATTCCCCGAACAGGCCCAGGGGGCGCGTCAACTTTGGCGTAGCCGGCAGGATCCCGTGCCCGCAACCACCAGGTACTGCGTGCCTGAAAAAGACTGTTAAACTTACCTGTGGTGAAGATTCCCGCCATCCGACGCCATCTTCTGCTTTCTTCCCGCCATCCGTGGAGTTTTCCCACCATCCGACGCCATCTTCTGCCGTCTTCCCGCCATCCATGGAGTTTTCCCGCCATTGGACGCCATCTTGAGGACGCCGCGCGGGAAGAAGAGGGGCGTGGACTCCGAAGGCGCGCGAGAACTGAAGCTCCGCCTCACGTCCGGACGTTGCGTAAGGTCCTGGAAGGGAGGAAGAGCGACGCTGACGTCATCGGAGCGCGACGCCAGGTCCTCAACCCCGACGATCGACTGCGGAGCCGCGGCCTACGGAAGCAGAGCATCGCAAGGTAGGCCACGGTCCACTAGGGGGGAGGAGGATGTCGGATACGGAGGAGAGCTTCACTGCCACCGCCAGCGCCACCTCTGCTGCGGTCATGCCTTTCACCATGCCCTATATCCCGGGGGCAGCCTGGCTACCCCAGTACTCAGGGGAGTCACATACCCTAAATGACTTCAGAGAAAAGCTGGATAGCCTTTTCCAGGTGTACCCCCTCACAGAGGAGAAAAAAGTGAGCATCCTGGTGGCTCAATTTACAGGGGCAGCCCAAAGGGAGGTAAAGTCCTGGCCACTTGGAAGGAGGAGGACTGTCGCAGAGATACTAGCCCGGCTGAAGGACACCTCTGATACCCGTACCTCAGCCGAGATCAAGCTTAGATTCTACGGGTGCAAGCAGCGAGCACATGAGAATATAAGGGACTATGCACTAAACTTACAAGAGGCCCTGAGAGCCATTAAGCAGGCCGACCCTGACGGCGTGGGAAACGAAGACAAGCTGTTGACTGAACAATTTATAGAGGGTCTACATTGCAATGCCCACCGAACTCAGTTGCGGGCAATGGCCTTACAGGACCCTCATCTGGACTTTGCACAGTTCAAGGACAGAGCCATCCGGGTGCTCCGAGAACCGGCACCAGGTGGCGCTGTGACCCACAGACGCCCTACTACCACTTACCACCAGGAGACGGCGCCCTTGTCGGCAGGGCCTGTGGGAGCTGATGCGCAGGCTTTAAACAATGACCCGGCTGCAGACCTGCCCCATCAGGTCCAAGAGCTAACTAAAAGCGTTGCTGCGCTAACCCGAACTGTGCAGTCTTTACAGGTTTCTGCTCCAGGGAAGATCCAGCTGGCATCCGGACCGGAGGATATCCCGTGGCGCCGACCAAGGAGGACCCCACCGGCCAGAGGAAGACCCAGCGACCGATACAACGAGGACGGACAACCCATCTGCCGCCTTTGCAATCAACCCGGACATATGGCAAGGTACTGTCCTTTAAACTGGCACAACCTGGGGTAGAGGGCCAACCCCTAGGAATAAGATCACCAGGCCCATCGAACTGGCGTGACAAATATGTGGGAGGACGTCCAGTCTTGCCTGTGGTACTGGATGGCATTCCTATGAGTGCCCTACTTGACACCGGGTCACAGGTCACCACCATCCCGTACGTGCTCTTCAAGCAGTACTGGAATGACTCGGATATAACCCGCTACCCTGACGACGACTTGAGTATCATCGCCAGCAATGGTCAGCCCGTGCCACAGATCGGATTTAAAGAGGTGACCATTAAAATCGGTAAAGTCGAACTGGCAGCACAGGGACTGATCATTGTGGACATTGACAAGCGCGAGAGTCACCCAAAGATAACTCTAGGAACTAATGTGATTGAAAATTGTGCATATGCATTACTTCAACTTTGATATACAGTAAGGTTTTTAATATAGGCAGTATAGGTACCGTCCCAATTTAGGGTCACCTTGCCGCTGGTGGGACGGCTTGTATACTTTTTTTGATCAAAAATAGTTCACTAAGTACCCTATATTTATTATGCAACTTTGCTTTACATTTATATATAATGATGGTAGGGTATGAGATATATTTTTGTCTTTTGTCTTTTGTAGGTTTTGTTTCTTTTTTGCTAGTGTGAACATGCTCCTATTTCTTGCATGTCTACCATCTTAGACCTCAGTTCACATTGCCTGGTTTTTTGTCTTGTTTGCATTCTGTGCAATTTAAGGGTGTGGCATCCCCTTTGTTGAGCTGACTGGTATATATGTAGCTTACCACGGGCCTGGGTGGTCTGGAGTTGGGACCCGGTCCTATTTGTCTACCCTTTTATATGCATTACTTCAACTTTGATATACAGTAAGGTTTTTAATATAGGCAGTATAGGTACCGTCCCAATTTAGGGTCACCTTGCCGCTGGTGGGACGGCTTGTATACTTTTTTTGATCAAAAATAGTTCACTAAGTACCCTATATTTATTATGCAACTTTGCTTTACATTTATATATAATGATGGTAGGGTATGAGATATATTTTTGTCTTTTGTCTTTTGTAGGTTTTGTTTCTTTTTTGCTAGTGTGAACATGCTCCTATTTCTTGCATGTCTACCATCTTAGACCTCAGTTCACATTGCCTGGTTTTTTGTCTTGTTTGCATTCTGTGCAATTTAAGGGTGTGGCATTCCCTTTGTTGAGCTGACTGGTATATATGTAGCTTACCACGGGCCTGGGTGGTCTGGAGTTGGGACCCGGTCCTATTTGTCTACCCTTTTATATGCATTACTTCAACTTTGATATACAGTAAGGTTTTTAATATAGGCAGTATAGGTACCGTCCCAATTTAGGGTCACCTTGCCGCTGGTGGGACGGCTTGTATACTTTTTTTGATCAAAAATAGTTCACTAAGTACCCTATATTTATTATGCAACTTTGCTTTACATTTATATATAATGATGGTAGGGTATGAGATATATTTTTGTCTTTTGTCTTTTGTAGGTTTTGATTGAAAATTGTCTTGCAGAGGTGATTCTCATTTTACAGCAGGTTGCCAAGAACGCCAGCTCCGGCCAGCAGCGAGTGCTCCAAAAAGAGATCCGGGCACTGATGCGACGGCAACAGGTGGAACTCTCCGGTGGTGAGATTGGTAGCGTGAGAATGTGCGACCCTTTCCCTATCGCCATGCCCCCGAAAAGTGAAATGATGATTTGGTGCCGGGCAGCTATTGGTCTGAGAGGTAGAGATTACCAGGCAATGGTGGAACCAGTCTACTCAGACAGTAGGCCCACCATTTTGACGGCACGGGGGGTGGTTGATGTACGCCATGGGAGGGTGCCCGTTCGCATAATAAATATCGGGAAGAGGGAAGTGTACCTGCCCCGGTATGCTACGCTAGCCAAATTGTATACCATCAACCAAAATTCTGTACAGTCCGTGGAACCCTTGCCTCCATCTCATCCAGAGGAAGGTAACGGCTCTAAGCAACAAATGGAGGACTGGTGTCAGCAACTGCATTTGGGTACTGACTCCACACCCGCTCACCACAAGCAGGGAGTCTACCGGGTGATCCAGGAATACGAGAGAGTGTTCAGTAAACACCCTCTAGACTTCGGGCGGGTAAAGGGAGTGGAACATCACATCCCCACAGGAGACCATCCTCCCATAAAGGAGAGGTATCGTCCCGTACCCCCTGCACACTACCAACACGCCAAGGGGATGCTTAGAGACATGAAGGAGGCTGGGGTAATCAGGTGTAGCTGTAGCCCCTGGGCAGCTCCACTAGTCTTGGTTAAAAAGAAAGACAACACCATGAGAATGTGTGTAGATTACCGGAAAATCAACCGTATCACACACAAAGATGCGTACCCCTTACCAAAGATAGAGGAGTCTTTGGCTGCTTTAAAATCTGCTAACTTCTTCTCCACTTTGGATCTCACTAGCGGGTACTGGCAGGTTCCTGTAGCAGAGGCGGACCGGGAGAAGACCGCATTCACCACCCCGATGGGACTTAGCGAGTTTACCTGCATGCCGTTTGGACTCTGCAACGCACCAGGAACCTTCCAACAATTGATGGAATGCTGTCTGGGACACCGGAACTTTGAGACGGTCCTGCTGTACCTGGACGATGTTATAGTTTATTCCAAAACCTACGAGGATCACCTGAAACACCTGGCGGAAGTGTTTGAAGCCCTGGCCAACTACGGTCTGAAGGTGAAACCGTCGAAGTGTCACCTGCTAAAACCAAAAGTGCAGTACCTGGGACACGTGGTGAGTGCTGACGGAGTGGCTCCCGACCCTGATAAGATCACTGCGATTAAGGAATGGCCAAGACCCTCCAGCGTAAGGGAAGTGCGGCAGTTCCTCGGGTTGGTAGGCTACTACCGAAGGTTCATTCCCGGTTTCACCAAAAAGGCAGCTCCTATGCAGGACCTCCTGATAGGCCAGTCCAGGAAGGCCAAGAACCAGAAGCCGCCCTTCAGATGGGAGAAGCTGGAAGAAGAGTCCTTCCGCCAGCTGAAGATGGCCCTCACGGGGGATGAAATCCTGGCGTACCCTGATTACAGCCAGCCCTTTATCCTCTACACCGACGCAAGTAACATCGGGCTAGGAGCCGTACTGTCCCAGATCCAGCAGGGGAGAGAACGGGTAATTGCTTACGCCAGCCGAAATCTGCGACCCACCGAAAGAAACCCTGAGAATTACAGCTCATTCAAGCTAGAGTTCCTGGCAGTGGTGTGGGCAGTCACCGAACGCTTTAAGCACTACCTCGCCTCTTCCCGGTTCACCGTGTACACGGATAACAACCCGTTGACACATCTGGACACTGCAAGACTCGGTGCCCTGGAGCAGAGATGGATGGCCCGCCTGTCCAACTATGAGTTCACAATCAAATACCGGGCAGGACGCTCCAATACCAACGCGGATGCCTTGTCCAGAATGCCAAACCTACCGGACGTAGGGGAAGATCCAGAGGAACTGGAAGAAGTTGAACTCCCCGCGTTCCACCGTCATGGGACTACCCAGTATTCCCACCGTGTAAGGGGTAAGCAGTCCGCTACGTTCAACCCCTTACCTCATTGCAACTGGGCGGAAACGCAAGACAGTGACCCCGCCGTCCGACTGGTGAAGGAGATGCTGACTCAGCCAGATGCTCGCCTTGACCCAGACGCTCCGGAGGAAACCAAGCAACTGTGGGCTGAGAAGAGTCGACTGTTCCTTTACAAGGGGAAGTTGTGCCGCAGAATGGTTAACTCCCGGACGCATGAACTGATCTGGCAAGTAGTGGTGCCAAGAAGAGACGCGGCTATGGTACTGGAGGCATACCACGACGGAGCTGGGCACTTCGGATGGAAGAAGCTGGAGTTCCTGCTGCGCGGGCGGTTCCACTGGGTAGGCATGAGAGGAACCATCGAGAGGTGGTGCAGAGACTGTGGCCCATGCAACCTAAGAAGGAAGGACCGTGCCAGCCAGAAGACTCCCCTGCAGTCCATCGTCACCAGGCAGCCGTTGGAACTGGTAGCCTTGGATCATGTAAAACTGACCCCCAGCAGAAGTGGCTACGTCTATGCGTTAACCATCGTGGATCACTACTCCCGGTTCTTGGTTGTAGTCCCCGTCAAGGACTTAACGGCTCAAACAGCAGCTAGAGCCTTTCAGCAGCACTTCTGCCGTCCACACGGATACCCAGAGCAGGTGCTGACGGACCAGGGACCTGCCTTTGAAGCGGAAGTCTTCCAGGAGTTCTGCACTCTGTATGGCTGCCGGAAGATAAGAACAACACCCTATCATCCGCAAACCAATGGACTCTGCGAGAAGATGGACCAGGTGGTGATGGACCTTCTGAAAATATTGCCCCTGGAAGAACGCAGTCTGTGGCCTGAGAAACTGCCTGATCTGGTGGACCTATACAACCACATCCCCGTAGGTTCTACCAACTGTACCCCGGCTTACCTAATGAGAGCAAGACCTGGTAAGCTGCCTGTTGATCTGGATATGGGAGTCCTGACACCCGAGGACACTTCACCAGAAGCAGACTGGGACACAGAGAGGCAGCAGCAGTACCGGAAAGTACAGGAGAGCGTTGAGCGAAGTCTCTGTCAAGCTAGAGAAAAACAGGAGAAGACTTACAACCAGTATGCTCCCGCTGTTCCCCTGGTACCTGGAGAGCAGGTCTTGAAGAGGAAAAGACGGCTCCACAAGTTGGACGACCAGTGGGAGAAGGACCCGTACACCGTGCTGCCATCAAGCCATGAAAACCCAAAAATCTGCACAATCAGTAAGGATGGAGGAGAAACCACAGCCATTGTCTCCCGAGATCACCTGAAGAAGTGTCCCGAGCAGCTACGAAACCCTGAAGAAGATCAAGAAAACCCTCGACCCGCAGAGGAAAGGGAAGAGATGGTCAGTACTGTACTCGGAGACTTCCCTCGGTCTTGGACACAAGTGAATGGCGCTGTTGTGGTACCCGTCCTCACCTTCCTCCAGCCAGCATCCCAAGTGCCTACGGAAAAACAGGTAGAGCTGGAAGAGCAGCCGGTCCAGTAGGCAGAAGACCCCACACAAGCAGACCAGGAGAATCGTCTCTCTGCTTATAGTGAGCCTGCCGTGCCCCTAGTGAGCCAAAGAACCCGTAGACAGCTGCCCAGCTTACCTTTGACAGCACCTACACCCTGTAGCTCAGGACCGGTCAGTAAGCTCCGTAGGTCTACTAGGGCCACTAGAGGCCAGTTGCCAGTACGTTGGAGGATCTAAAGTGTTCAGACTGTTTTATTGGTATTTACCTGTTTACTGTTGCTTGTAAATAATTATGTTTTTTCAGTTATTTTAAAGGTGTCTTTTGTGGAGTAACCGGAACTCTGTTGTATATATGTTTGGAGCGTAACCCAGGAATGGACTAAAGACTGTTAAAGACTCGGGGCAGGACAGACCCCCACCTGGTTACGGCTCCCTGTTCTTTGGTGAAATGGACACCCTTATTGCTTAAAAAAAAAAACTGCACCCGGTTGCGTACACGCCGTGACCACCCTAATGTGTTTTTCCTTATTGTATTGTTCCTGTTTATACCCTGTTATGTTTTCAAAAATATGTTTAGTCCCGGAGTACTAAATTTTACTAGGGGGGAATGTGGAACCCCAGGGGTCTGGTTACCACAGTAATAGCAATATTACGTCTGAGAGCAGGTGGGAGGGCTCCTGGTCAGGTACCCTTAGCATGCCACACCTCCTGCCCAGTCCTGGGAGGGGAAGAACTTCCCCTATATAAACTGGGGGCTGAGGCAGGGTTAGTGAGAAGGAGAAGGAGAAGAAGAGGAGTCCCAGACAGAGACACAGTCTGGTCTGGAGTGGAGCAGATACAGGGAAAGTAAGATCAGGAGCTCTGTGGGAGCAGTTTTAGAAGGGGTCAGGGACTGGAAGCTGTAGAGCTCATCCTGACTGAAGAGATCTCACCGGACACGGAGTCCGAGGCTGTGGGGACTGATCCATACCCAGCAGCAGAAACCGACCGGCAGGGGATTTCAGGTCCTCTGGCCAAGAAACCCGAAGGCACGGTCACACGCAAGGGACCAGCACCGCCGGCGTGGAGCAGAGGCTACCAGAAGGCCCCGAGTCACCGGCCATACGGGTGAGCACCACATGGTACACTCAGGGACGTGGGCTACTTCTACCCGCTTCTAGCAAGGTAGCCAGGAAGAGTACAATTAGTTGGGGAGGCCTACAACTCCGCCTGGCCAGGGGAGATCCTATCTGCTCACGGACTGACCAGGCCCCGATCGCTAGCCAGTACTCCCGGGAGGGTCTACCTTTGCCACCAGTAAAGACCCTGAACTACACCGCACCGTCTCTGAGTGGTTCCTGGTGCCTGCGTGCAATTCTGCTTTCCCCATCATCCATGTCCGCTGCCCTGAGGCCATACCCCTCCCGTTGGGGGTTATACTATCCACGCTGCACAACCGTACCACCGGCCTCAGAGGTCTGCCCTGCAGCGGCGGTTTCATAACCGCATTCAACGGGTGGCGTAGTCGAACTCTATAACATCTTATTCTAAGTTCTGCCACTTGGTTTGACACCCTGGGCACGGACCGGGTCACCGCCACGAGGACTACTACCCCTATCAGATCCGGCTCCGGGTATTCCCCGAACAGGCCCAGGGGGCGCGTCACTAGCATGTGTGTATATATACCTTCCATGTTGTAACAAGTAGCAGCTATGTTCCTGAAGAAGTGGACGGGATGTCAACGAAGCACGTAGTCTTTTATAGCTTTTACAGTCTCCAATAAATGCTGGGAACATTATCCATCTCTGGCATATATATACATTTTTTTCATGGAGGAGCGCGGTGATTAATGGCACCTTTATCATTTGTATACTAGACTACTCGAAGATCCCAAGGGACCTGTGCCTGCTGCAGCACCTCAGCATATACTTTCTCATGAGTTATGCATTTCACAACCCACAAAGGTGAGCAATTTCCCTTTTATCTTTACTGTTGTCTATTGGATAACAGCGCTACTTGCGCTCCTTTCTTTACTTATTTGAGTTATTGCCAACTGAGCTGGGGACAGCAGCGCACTTTGGTTAATTTGGGAGCAGCATTAGTGAATCCATACCGTTAACATGGAATATTTTCACCTTAAATTCAATGGACTTCAATGAAGAGGACACCAACACTATGAAGAATTTATTTAATGAATTTGAGGAATCACTTAAAGATGAGCTACGTCTCGACCTGTTTTCTAAGGATTTATATGGAGGAGAAACTATGTCCTCGGGGTTTGAGAATAACAATTCCCTCACCATTCCCTGAGGACAAACCATTTAATAAGGAATGGACTACTATTTTGGACACGTGCATGCACAATCTGCTAAAAAGTATACATACAAAAAGGTCAGAAATATGTCTAACAATTACTAATAGAATATTTGATATCGCTAAAAACCTATTACCATTTGAAACTCATCCTGTGTTTGGAAAGATTGATAGCAATATTGCAACAAGTATTTTTCAGAATGTGCATGAAATTATCATCAAAAAGGCAAAAAAACTACAGAGAGATAGAGATGATTACAAAGGACTAACTAGTACTACCTCACGTACTAAAACGTCGGTCATATCCAGTGATCAGTCATCTGATCCTTTGAGAACAGTGGGTTCCTATCCTCCTCCCCACAAAGGAAGGATGTTCTCTAATAGTTATCACCATAAGAATAAGAACAATAACAATAAGACTTACAACCGCACACCTGCATTCATACATAGCAAAAAAACAACTCCGGTTGTCAAATGCTAACGATAGAACGAAAGACGGACAGAAGGTTGTAATTAATATGCGCATATCTACTACTGTTAACTCTCCACAGAGTACTAGCAGTAATAAGAGTCTGGTCTCTATCATGTCTCTCACCTGCAATACTATGGGTAGTGCAGTTCCTAAAAGGCTGGTAATGCCTACACAGGCTAGATCACCCTCCCGTGTGATACCTATTGGGGAAATGGGTTTACCTAAGGTAATAAACCCCGTTCCAGTCTCTTTATCAACCTTAATACATCCTATCACTGACAAGAGTCCACTTAAATCCCTAAATTCTCTCATAGTTTATCAAACGCTGGCCAAAGCTAAAAAGAATTTAGAGGATATAGAACAACAGATCAATCAGATACATGAGGAGAGGAGAAGATCTCTCACGCTGGTTAATAATGATATATCCCAAAATCATATGCCCTCAGATATTCCGGATTTATTGAATCTCTCACTTCATTGTACCCCTGTGTCCGTTACATTGTCTCCATCAGAAAACGTGGAGACGGTAATGAATTTTGCTATGGATTTTGTCAGCCCTAGAATCAATCAGAGGGTAGTAGTTGATAACACGGGGATCGAGAAGTCCATCTGTGTCACTGATTTTTTACCCCAGGCCATTTCCCTGGGACAAGAGACGATAGATCGGTTATTTCACAGACTAGGAAAAAGAAAAAATCCTTCAGAGGTACTAGAGGACGAATCAAAAACAAAAAGAGCAACAAAAGAGAAAAAACAATAGGTTACAAGAGTGAGAAATCCAATATATACAATCTATCTTCCTATAATTTGAGTAAAGATGAGCAAAACCTATTATCCAAGGGCTTATCTTTCTGTCCCACATACAAGCCAAAGGAATTTGATATGTTTTTGGATTTGCAATCTTTTATTAGGAAATTAACCATTAAAAGGCACTTCATGGTTAAACTGGATAAACATCAGGAGGAGATGAATAATGATAGTATAGCAGTCAATCCTTATGACACAACATTACACACTAAATTAAGAAAAAAATCCAACTTCTATCCTGTGGAGATTAAAAGCCACCAGATAGATACTTTTTGCGACATCACTCTCCAAGATTTCAAGGAGGTTATGTTATCTCTCATACAGAGATAATAATATAAACCGACAAGAGAAGTTAGCACTTAATAATCTTTGAAATAATAGGGACATAGTCCTCAGATCAGCGGACAAGAGGGGTGGTATAGTTATCCAGGATTATGATGTGTATACAAAAGAAGCACTCCAGATATTGAGTGATGACAACTAATACAGAGATATTGTGTATAATCCCATTTTGAAAATGATCCCTATATATAAGAAACTGATATCTAAAGCAGTAGATGAGAATATATTAAATGACAACAAAAGAAAGTTCTTGACTGTCCAAAGTCCTTGTATGCCCTTCTGTTATCATCTTCCCAAAATTCATAAGGATGAAAAAAAACCTCCAGGGAGACCGATTATATCGGGGATAGGCTCCCTTACATCAAATCTGGCTGAATACTTTGATATACTACTACAACCACCTGTCAAAAATTTAAAGAGTTACCTGCAAGACCCCAGCCATCTTCTTAGATTAACCTATGACATCAAATGGAAAAAAATCATGCACTTTCCTTAGCCTAGATGTTAACTCTTTATATACCAATATTGATGTTGATGTTGGTCTATTACGCATAGAGTATGTAATTTCCAGAGACATACGGCTGTCTTCCAGCCAGAGATCTTTTAATATAGCAGGTTTATCTTTTATCCTAAAAAAAATTTTTTTTACCTTTCTAGATAAGACCTACCATCAAATTAAGGGAGTAGCAATGGGCTCTAAAGTAGCACCTACCTTTGCCCATTTATTCATGGGATTATTTGAGCAAGTTTTTATTTACCAGGGAGACTTCCATAAGGGGGTTGTATTTTATAGAAGATACATAGACGATCTGATCTTCATCATTAACAGGGACATCACTGATCTCACCATGTTCTTTAATTTCCTCAATACAAATAATTGGGGCATCTCTTTCAATCAGGACAGTCATGAATTCACGATTAATTTTTTTAGATCTAGTTTTATATGTAGAGGAAGACAGGATACTTAGCAAAACTTTCTTCAAATCAGTGGACACTAATAGCTATATTCATTTCACTATTGGTCACTACAGAAAATGGCTCACCAATATTCCCCGCTATCAGTTTCAAAGACTTCGTAGGAGCTGCTCAACAGAAATCGAATATGACTAACAGTCAGAGATTCTCAAAAAAAGGTTCCAACAGAAATATTCTGAGACATTGGTTGTAGAATCTTGCAAACAGGTCAAAGAAAGATATGACCAGGGCTCATTACTTATGGCTTCAACACACAAAAAAGATGTAAGTTTTGAGCATGAACAGAAATTCATTACTACATACAATCAACAACACAAGAAAATTAGAGAAATTATTCAAAAAAACTGGCATATTCTATTAAATGACCAGACATTAAAACAGGCATTACCAAAAAAAACCCTCTCTAATCTTTAGAAGAGCACCGACACTTAGGAATATCTTGGGCCCCAGTAGATTGAACATTGATTAATAAGAATTAATAAGAATAATGAAAAAGTCAGGGACAATATGGTCTCCAAGTGTGGTAAAAGAGGTTGCAAGTGCTGTGAATCTATTTTGCATTCCATAGACAATTTCACTTCTGTAGCCACTAGTGAGAATTTCAATATCTCTCATCCCATGTCATGTGGAACTTATTATGTGATATATGTCATCGAGTACAGTTGCCCCAAACACTATGTGGGCAGAACCACCCAGGCACTACATAATAGGTTGAATTCACATAGACATAATATCACCACAGGATTTATTAAACATGGGCTGTCCCGACATATGGTCCTTCATCACAAACAGGACCTTAGGGAATTAAGGGTATTACTTATTGAACACATTTCTATTGACACTCCAAATAGGGTGCAATGTTTAAAAGAAATCTACTGGATTTATAAACTAAAGACGCTTAAACCGCAGGGGTTAAACAAAATCACAGAAGTTTTTCTTTGAGAATTCCAGCAGTCACTTTTTACACCTCCCAAGTTCTTTTTCAATACCCAACATATAGCCACCTCTCCCCAAACCCACACTCCTGTTATCACTGCCCACATTTTAGCCTTCCAGTTACCTCTCACCACTCTTACAGCTCCTTTTTTCAGCTGACAATATAAATCAGGAGCCCTAGTGTAGCGGGCTATGTGCCTAGAGTGACTGCACACAGCAACTTGAGCAAGTATTTAAGTTCTAGCCCTCCATGCTTCATCATTATTAATATTAGACCCATATTTTATTATGTTTAATAGAAAAGGTTTTTTAATTATTCTCTACATATTTTAAATTACTTTGTAGAGATGAGCGTTGTTCTACTCGAACTGTTCGCCAATCTCAAATTCGAGCTGTTTTGGGCGGTGTTCGAGCCGTTCGGCGAACACGAACAATTTGAGAAAAATTCGGCTGTTCGAGGTTATGTTCGATAACTGTTCGTGCACCAAAATCATAACTGGATTTTTTCTCAGTAATGATGAAAATTAATGTTAATACGCAGTTTGAGTGTACAGCGGGGTGGGGGGAGGGGCAGGGGATGGATCTCTGCAGGAACAATGAAGATCTCCATTTTTTTTTCTCTTTCCCACATTTACAGTGGGGAGGTGCAATCTGTCAGCCTATCAGCAGCGCACACACGGAGCGAAGTGCTTTTTTTCACACAAGCAAGGGCATGTGTCATTGGCAGTGTATGTCACATGTCCTTGCCCTATAAGACCAAGCCATTTTCCCCGTCGCCACCATTTTCTCACTGCTGCAGCTGCGTGTTAGACGGCACCGCTGTTGCTGTGTGCGCTATACCTTGTTAATTTCAAGCCAATTTTCGCACAAATATACAGATAGCTTGGGAGTAGGGAATAGTTGTGATTGCAGTCCTTTTAAGGACTAGGTTACAACATTTCCTACGACTTTTATCAGGCAGGTCTGTGCTCTTAAATAGATAGGTTGTGGGAGTAAAGACTAATTGTAATTGGAGTCCTTTTCAGGACTAGGTTACATCAGTTCCTATCAGTTTTTGCCAGGCAGGTCTGTGCCAGTGCTGTGCAAGTTTTTTTCACAGCATTTGGCTGAATCTAGCAAAGCTAATCCTTTTTGGCCTATTGCAGAGTGTGTTAGTCAGTGGAGTAGCCTATCTGTGTTGCAAGATATACCAATTTTTTTACTGCACCTAGTGAAGTAAAATCTTTTGGGCATAGCATCATTCTATTAGTCCATCTATACTGACCTCCATCAGGTTGCAAATTGAATATAATTTTTTTCTGCATCTAGCTCTGGAAAAATATTTGGCAGTGTGTCGGACTTTCTCTATTAGTCCATCTATACTGACCTCCATCAGGTTGCAAATTCAAAATAATTTTTATCTGCATCTACAGTACCTCTGAAAAAATATTTGGGCTTCTAGCTGTGTGTGGGACTTGTTGTATTAGTCCATCTATACTGACCTCCATCAGGTTGCAAACTGAATATATTTTTTTCTGCATCTACCTCTGAAAAAATATTGGGCTTCTAGCTGTGTGTGGGACTTGTTGTATTAGTCCATCTATACTGACCTCCATCAGGTTGCAAACTGAATATATTTTTTTCTGCATCTACCTCTGAAAAAATATTGGGCTTCTAGCTGTGTGTGGGTCTTGTTCTATTAATCCATCTATACAGACCTCCATCAGGTTGCAAACTGAATATAATTTTTTTCTGCATCTAGCTCTGAAAAAATATTTGGCCTTCTAGTAGTGTGTGGGACTTTCTCTGTTAGTCCATCTATACTGACCTCCATCAGGTTGCAAACTGAATATATTTTTTTCTGCATCTACCTCTGAAAAAATATTGGGCTTCTAGCTGTGTGTGGGTCTTGTTCTATTAATCCATCTATACTGACCTCCATCAGGTTGCAAACTGAATATAATTTTTTTCTGCATCTAGCTCTGAAAAAATATTTGGCCTTCTAGTAGTGTGTCGGACTTTCTCTATTAGTCCATCTATACTGACCTCCATCAGGTTGCAAATTAAAAATAATTTTTATCTGCATCTACAGTACCTCTGAAAAAATATTTGGGCTTCTAGCTGTGTGTGGGACTTGTTGTATTAGTCCATCTATACTGACCTCCATCAGGTTGCAAACTGAATATATTTTTTTCTGCATCTACCTCTGAAAAAATATTGGGCTTCCAGCTGTGTGTGGGACTTGTTGTATTAGTCCATCTATACTGACCTCCATCAGGTTGCAAACTGAATATATTTTTTTCTGCATCTACCTCTGAAAAAATATTGGGCTTCTAGCTGTGTGTGGGTCTTGTTCTATTAATCCATCTATACAGACCTCCATCAGGTTGCAAACTGAATATAATTTTTTTCTGCATCTAGCTCTGAAAAAATATTTGGCCTTCTAGCAGTGTGTGGGACTTGTTCTATTAGTCCACCTATACTGACCTCCATCAGGTTGCAAATTCAAAATAATTTTTTGTATGCATCTAGCTCTGAAAAAATATTTGGCCTTCTAGCAGTGTGTGGGACTTTCTCTGTTAGTCCATCTATACTGACCTCCATCAGGTTGCAAACTGAATCTAATTTTTTTCTGCATCTAGCTCTGAAAAAATATTTGGCCTTCTAGCAGTGTGTGGGACTTTCTCTATTAGTCCATCTATACTGACCTCCATCAGGTTGCAAATTAAAAATAATTTTTATCTGCATCTACAGTACCTCTGAAAAAATATTTGGGCTTCTAGCTGTGTGTGGGACTTGTTGTATTAGTCCATCTATACTGACCTCCATCAGGTTGCAAACTGAATATATTTTTTTCTGCATCTACCTCTGAAAAAATATTGGGCTTCTAGCTGTGTGTGGGACTTGTTGTATTAGTCCATCTATACTGACCTCCATCAGGTTGCAAACTGAATATATTTTTTTCTGCATCTACCTCTGAAAAAATATTTGGGCTTCTAGCTGTGTGTGGGACTTGTTGTATTAGTCCATCTATACTGACCTCCATCAGGTTGCAAACTGAATATATTTTTTTCTGCATCTACCTCTGAAAAAATATTGGGCTTCTAGCTGTGTGTGGGTCTTGTTCTATTAATCCATCTATACCGACCTACATCAGGTTGCAAACTGAATATAATTTTTTTCTGCATCTAGCTCTGAAAAAATATTTGGCCTTCTAGCAGTGTGTGGGACTTGTTCTATTAGTCCACCTATACTGACCTCCATCAGGTTGCAAATTCAAAATAATTTTTTGTATGCATCTAGCTCTGAAAAAATATTTGGCCTTCTAGCAGTGTGTGGGACTTTCTCTATTAGTCCATCTATACTGACCTCCATCAGGTTGCAAACTGAATCTAATTTTTTTCTGCATCTAGCTCTGAAAAAATATTTGGCCTTCTAGCAGTGTGTCGGACTTTCTCTATTAGTCCATCTATACTGACCTCCATCAGGTTGCAAATTCAAAATAATTTTTATCTGCATCTACAGTACCTCTGAAAAAATATTTGGGCTTCTAGCTGTGTGTGGGACTTGTTGTATTAGTCCATCTATACTGACCTCCATCAGGTTGCAAACTGAATATATTTTTTTCTGCATCTACCTCTGAAAAAATATTGGGCTTCTAGCTGTGTGTGGGTCTTGTTCTATTAATCCATCTATACAGACCTCCATCAGGTTGCAAACTGAATATAATTTTTTTCTGCATCTAGCTCTTAAAAAATATTTGGCCTTCTAGTAGTGTGTGGTACTTTCTCTGTTAGTCCATCTATACTGACCTCCATCAGGTTGCAAACTGAATATATTTTTTTCTGCATCTACCTCTGAAAAAATATTGGGCTTCTAGCTGTGTGTGGGTCTTGTTCTATTAATCCATCTATACAGACCTCCATCAGGTTGCAAACTGAATATAATTTTTTTCTGCATCTAGCTCTGAAAAAATATTTGGCCTTCTAGCAGTGTGTGGGACTTGTTCTATTAGTCCATCTACACTGACCTCCATCAGGTTGCAAATTCAAAATAATTTTTTGTATGCATCTAGCTCTGAAAAAATATTTGGCCTTCTAGCAGTGTGTGGGACTTTCTCTATTAGTCCATCTATACTGACCTCCATCAGGTTGCAAACTGAATCTAATTTTTTTCTGCATCTAGCTCTGAAAAAATATTTGGCCTTCTAGCAGTGTGTCGGACTTTCTCTATTAGTCCATCTATACTGACCTCCATCAGGTTGCAAATTAAAAATAATTTTTATCTGCATCTACAGTACCTCTGAAAAATATTTGGGCTTCTAGCTGTGTGTGGGACTTGTTGTATTAGTCCATCTATACTGACCTCCATCAGGTTGCAAACTGAATATATTTTTTTCTGCATCTACCTCTGAAAAAATATTGGGCTTCTAGCTGTGTGTGGGTCTTGTTCTATTAATCCATCTATACAGACCTCCATCAGGTTGCAAACTGAATATAATTTTTTTCTGCATCTAGCTCTTAAAAAATATTTGGCCTTCTAGTAGTGTGTGGGACTTTCTCTGTTAGTCCATCTATACTGACCTCCATCAGGTTGCAAACTGAATATATTTTTTTCTGCATCTACCTCTGAAAAAATATTGGGCTTCTAGCTGTGTGTGGGTCTTGTTCTATTAATCCATCTATACAGACCTCCATCAGGTTGCAAACTGAATATAATTTTTTTCTGCATCTAGCTCTGAAAAAATATTTGGCCTTCTAGCAGTGTGTGGGACTTGTTCTATTAGTCCATCTACACTGACCTCCATCAGGTTGCAAATTCAAAATAATTTTTTGCATGCATCTAGCTCTGAAAAAATATTTGGCCTTCTAGCAGTGTGTGGGACTTTCTCTATTAGTCCATCTATACTGACCTCCATCAGGTTGCAAACTGAATCTAATTTTTTTCTGCATCTAGCTCTGAAAAAATATTTGGCCTTCTAGCAGTGTGTCGGACTTTCTCTATTAGTCCATCTATACTGACCTCCATCAGGTTGCAAATTAAAAATAATTTTTATCTGCATCTACAGTACCTCTGAAAAATATTTGGGCTTCTAGCTGTGTGTGGGACTTGTTGTATTAGTCCATCTATACTGACCTCCATCAGGTTGCAAACTGAATATATTTTTTTCTGCATCTACCTCTGAAAAAATATTGGGCTTCTAGCTGTGTGTGGGTCTTGTTCTATTAATCCATCTATACAGACCTCCATCAGGTTGCAAACTGAATATAATTTTTTTCTGCATCTAGCTCTGAAAAAATATTTGGCCTTCAAGTAGTGTGTGGGACTTTCTCTGTTAGTCCATCTATACTGACCTCCATCAGGTTGCAAACTGAATATATTTTTTTCTGCATCTACCTCTGAAAAAATATTGGGCTTCTAGCTGTGTGTGGGTCTTGTTCTATTAATCCATCTATACAGACCTCCATCAGGTTGCAAACTGAATATAATTTTTTTCTGCATCTAGCTCTGAAAAAATATTTGGCCTTCTAGCAGTGTGTGGGACTTTCTCTGTTAGTCCATCTATACTGACCTCCATCAGGTTGCAAACTGAATCTAATTTTTTTCTGCATCTAGCTCTGAAAAAATATTTGGCCTTCTAGCAGTGTGTGGGACTTTCTCTATTAGTCCATCTATACTGACCTCCATCAGGTTGCAAATTAAAAATAATTTTTATCTGCATCTACAGTACCTCTGAAAAAATATTTGGGCTTCTAGCTGTGTGTGGGACTTGTTGTATTAGTCCATCTATACTGACCTCCATCAGGTTGCAAACTGAATATATTTTTTTCTGCATCTACCTCTGAAAAAATATTGGGCTTCTAGCTGTGTGTGGGACTTGTTGTATTAGTCCATCTATACTGACCTCCATCAGGTTGCAAACTGAATATATTTTTTTCTGCATCTACCTCTGAAAAAATATTTGGGCTTCTAGCTGTGTGTGGGACTTGTTGTATTAGTCCATCTATACTGACCTCCATCAGGTTGCAAACTGAATATATTTTTTTCTGCATCTACCTCTGAAAAAATATTGGGCTTCTAGCTGTGTGTGGGTCTTGTTCTATTAATCCATCTATACCGACCTACATCAGGTTGCAAACTGAATATAATTTTTTTCTGCATCTAGCTCTGAAAAAATATTTGGCCTTCTAGCAGTGTGTGGGACTTGTTCTATTAGTCCACCTATACTGACCTCCATCAGGTTGCAAATTCAAAATAATTTTTTGTATGCATCTAGCTCTGAAAAAATATTTGGCCTTCTAGCAGTGTGTGGGACTTTCTCTATTAGTCCATCTATACTGACCTCCATCAGGTTGCAAACTGAATCTAATTTTTTTCTGCATCTAGCTCTGAAAAAATATTTGGCCTTCTAGCAGTGTGTCGGACTTTCTCTATTAGTCCATCTATACTGACCTCCATCAGGTTGCAAATTCAAAATAATTTTTATCTGCATCTACAGTACCTCTGAAAAAATATTTGGGCTTCTAGCTGTGTGTGGGACTTGTTGTATTAGTCCATCTATACTGACCTCCATCAGGTTGCAAACTGAATATATTTTTTTCTGCATCTACCTCTGAAAAAATATTGGGCTTCTAGCTGTGTGTGGGTCTTGTTCTATTAATCCATCTATACAGACCTCCATCAGGTTGCAAACTGAATATAATTTTTTTCTGCATCTAGCTCTTAAAAAATATTTGGCCTTCTAGTAGTGTGTGGGACTTTCTCTGTTAGTCCATCTATACTGACCTCCATCAGGTTGCAAACTGAATATATTTTTTTCTGCATCTACCTCTGAAAAAATATTGGGCTTCTAGCTGTGTGTGGGTCTTGTTCTATTAATCCATCTATACAGACCTCCATCAGGTTGCAAACTGAATATAATTTTTTTCTGCATCTAGCTCTGAAAAAATATTTGGCCTTCTAGCAGTGTGTGGGACTTGTTCTATTAGTCCATCTACACTGACCTCCATCAGGTTGCAAATTCAAAATAATTTTTTGTATGCATCTAGCTCTGAAAAAATATTTGGCCTTCTAGCAGTGTGTGGGACTTTCTCTATTAGTCCATCTATACTGACCTCCATCAGGTTGCAAACTGAATCTAATTTTTTTCTGCATCTAGCTCTGAAAAAATATTTGGCCTTCTAGCAGTGTGTCGGACTTTCTCTATTAGTCCATCTATACTGACCTCCATCAGGTTGCAAATTAAAAATAATTTTTATCTGCATCTACAGTACCTCTGAAAAATATTTGGGCTTCTAGCTGTGTGTGGGACTTGTTGTATTAGTCCATCTATACTGACCTCCATCAGGTTGCAAACTGAATATATTTTTTTCTGCATCTACCTCTGAAAAAATATTGGGCTTCTAGCTGTGTGTGGGTCTTGTTCTATTAATCCATCTATACAGACCTCCATCAGGTTGCAAACTGAATATAATTTTTTTCTGCATCTAGCTCTTAAAAAATATTTGGCCTTCTAGTAGTGTGTGGGACTTTCTCTGTTAGTCCATCTATACTGACCTCCATCAGGTTGCAAACTGAATATATTTTTTTCTGCATCTACCTCTGAAAAAATATTGGGCTTCTAGCTGTGTGTGGGTCTTGTTCTATTAATCCATCTATACAGACCTCCATCAGGTTGCAAACTGAATATAATTTTTTTCTGCATCTAGCTCTGAAAAAATATTTGGCCTTCTAGCAGTGTGTGGGACTTGTTCTATTAGTCCATCTACACTGACCTCCATCAGGTTGCAAATTCAAAATAATTTTTTGTATGCATCTAGCTCTGAAAAAATATTTGGCCTTCTAGCAGTGTGTGGGACTTTCTCTATTAGTCCATCTATACTGACCTCCATCAGGTTGCAAACTGAATCTAATTTTTTTCTGCATCTAGCTCTGAAAAAATATTTGGCCTTCTAGCAGTGTGTCGGACTTTCTCTATTAGTCCATCTATACTGACCTCCATCAGGTTGCAAATTAAAAATAATTTTTATCTGCATCTACAGTACCTCTGAAAAATATTTGGGCTTCTAGCTGTGTGTGGGACTTGTTGTATTAGTCCATCTATACTGACCTCCATCAGGTTGCAAACTGAATATATTTTTTTCTGCATCTACCTCTGAAAAAATATTGGGCTTCTAGCTGTGTGTGGGTCTTGTTCTATTAATCCATCTATACAGACCTCCATCAGGTTGCAAACTGAATATAATTTTTTTCTGCATCTAGCTCTGAAAAAATATTTGGCCTTCAAGTAGTGTGTGGGACTTTCTCTGTTAGTCCATCTATACTGACCTCCATCAGGTTGCAAACTGAATATATTTTTTTCTGCATCTACCTCTGAAAAAATATTGGGCTTCTAGCTGTGTGTGGGTCTTGTTCTATTAATCCATCTATACAGACCTCCATCAGGTTGCAAACTGAATATAATTTTTTTCTGCATCTAGCTCTGAAAAAATATTTGGCCTTCTAGCAGTGTGTGGGACTTTCTCTGTTAGTCCATCTATACTGACCTCCATCAGGTTGCAAACTGAATCTAATTTTTTTCTGCATCTAGCTCTGAAAAAATATTTGGCCTTCTAGCAGTGTGTGGGACTTTCTCTATTAGTCCATCTATACTGACCTCCATCAGGTTGCAAATTAAAAATAATTTTTATCTGCATCTACAGTACCTCTGAAAAAATATTTGGGCTTCTAGCTGTGTGTGGGACTTGTTGTATTAGTCCATCTATACTGACCTCCATCAGGTTGCAAACTGAATATATTTTTTTCTGCATCTACCTCTGAAAAAATATTGGGCTTCTAGCTGTGTGTGGGACTTGTTGTATTAGTCCATCTATACTGACCTCCATCAGGTTGCAAACTGAATATATTTTTTTCTGCATCTGACTCTGAAAAAATATTGGGCTTCTAGCTGTGTGTGGGTCTTGTTCTATTAATCCATCTATACAGACCTCCATCAGGTTGCAAACTGAATATAATTTTTTTCTGCATCTAGCTCTGAAAAAATATTTGGCCTTCTAGCAGTGTGTGGGACTTGTTCTATTAGTCCACCTATACTGACCTCCATCAGGTTGCAAATTCAAAATAATTTTTTGTATGCATCTAGCTCTGAAAAAATATTTGGCCTTCTAGCAGTGTGTGGGACTTTCTCTATTAGTCCATCTATACTGACCTCCATCAGGTTGCAAACTGAATATAATTTTTTTCTGCATCTAGCTCTGAAAAAATATTTGGCCTTCTAGCAGTGTGTCGGACTTTCTCTATTAGTCCATCTATACTGACCTCCATCAGGTTGCAAATTCAAAATAATTTTTATCTGCATCTACAGTACCTCTGAAAAAATATTTGGGCTTCTAGCTGTGTGTGGGACTTGTTGTATTAGTCCATCTATACTGACCTCCATCAGGTTGCAAACTGAATATATTTTTTTCTGCATCTACCTCTGAAAAAATATTGGGCTTCTAGCTGTGTGTGGGTCTTGTTCTATTAATCCATCTATACAGACCTCCATCAGGTTGCAAACTGAATATAATTTTTTTCTGCATCTAGCTCTGAAAAAATATTTGGCCTTCTAGTAGTGTGTGGGACTTTCTCTGTTAGTCCATCTATACTGACCTCCATCAGGTTGCAAACTGAATATATTTTTTTCTGCATCTACCTCTGAAAAAATATTGGGCTTCTAGCTGTGTGTGGGTCTTGTTCTATTAATCCATCTATACAGACCTCCATCAGGTTGCAAACTGAATATAATTTTTTTCTGCATCTAGCTCTGAAAAAATATTTGGCCTTCTAGTAGTGTGTGGGACTTTCTCTGTTAGTCTATCTATACTGACCTCCATCAGGTTGCAAACTGAATATATTTTTTTCTGCATCTACCTCTGAAAAAATATTGGGCTTCTAGCTGTGTGTGGGTCTTGTTCTATTAATCCATCTATACAGACCTCCATCAGGTTGCAAACTGAATATAATTTTTTTCTGCATCTAGCTCTGAAAAAATATTTGGCCTTCTAGCAGTGTGTGGGACTTGTTCTATTAGTCCATCTACACTGACCTCCATCAGGTTGCAAATTCAAAATAATTTTTTGTATGCATCTAGCTCTGAAAAAATATTTGGCCTTCTAGCAGTGTGTGGGACTTTCTCTATTAGTCCATCTATACTGACCTCCATCAGGTTGCAAACTGAATCTAATTTTTTTCTGCATCTAGCTCTGAAAAAATATTTGGCCTTCTAGCAGTGTGTCGGACTTTCTCTATTAGTCCATCTATACTGACCTCCATCAGGTTGCAAATTAAAAATAATTTTTATCTGCATCTACAGTACCTCTGAAAAATATTTGGGCTTCTAGCTGTGTGTGGGACTTGTTGTATTAGTCCATCTATACTGACCTCCATCAGGTTGCAAACTGAATATATTTTTTTCTGCATCTACCTCTGAAAAAATATTGGGCTTCTAGCTGTGTGTGGGTCTTGTTCTATTAATCCATCTATACAGACCTCCATCAGGTTGCAAACTGAATATAATTTTTTTCTGCATCTAGCTCTGAAAAAATATTTGGCCTTCAAGTAGTGTGTGGGACTTTCTCTGTTAGTCCATCTATACTGACCTCCATCAGGTTGAAAACTGAATATATTTTTTTCTGCATCTGACTCTGAAAAAATATTGGGCTTCTAGCTGTGTGTGGGTCTTGTTCTATTAATCCATCTATACAGACCTCCATCAGGTTGCAAACTGAATATAATTTTTTTCTGCATCTAGCTCTGAAAAAATATTTGGCCTTCTAGCAGTGCGTGGGACTTGTTCTATTAGTCCACCTATACTGACCTCCATCAGGTTGCAAATTCAAAATAATTTTTTGTATGCATCTAGCTCTGAAAAAATATTTGGCCTTCTAGCAGTGTGTGGGACTTTCTCTATTAGTCCATCTATACTGACCTCCATCAGGTTGCAAACTGAATCTAATTTTTTTCTGCATCTAGCTCTGAAAAAATATTTGGCCTTCTAGCAGTGTGTCGGACTTTCTCTATTAGTCCATCTCTACTGACCTCCATCAGGTTGCAAATTAAAAATAATTTTTATCTGCATCTACAGTACCTCTGAAAAAATATTTGGGCTTCTAGCTGTGTGTGGGACTTGTTGTATTAGTCCATCTATACTGACCTCCATCAGGTTGCAAACTGAATATATTTTTTTCTGCATCTACCTCTGAAAAAATATTGGGCTTCTAGCTGTGTGTGGGTCTTGTTCTATTAATCCATCTATACAGACCTCCATCAGGTTGCAAACTGAATATAATTTTTTTCTGCATCTACCTCTGAAAAAATATTGGGCTTCTAGCTGTGTGTGGGACTTGTTGTATTAGTCCATCTATACTGACCTCCATCAGGTTGCAAACTGAATATATTTTTTTCTGCATCTACCTCTGAAAAAATATTTGGGCTTCTAGCTGTGTGTGGGACTTGTTGTATTAGTCCATCTATACTGACCTCCATCAGGTTGCAAACTGAATATATTTTTTTCTGCATCTACCTCTGAAAAAATATTGGGCTTCTAGCTGTGTGTGGGTCTTGTTCTATTAATCCATCTATACCGACCTACATCAGGTTGCAAACTGAATATAATTTTTTTCTGCATCTAGCTCTGAAAAAATATTTGGCCTTCTAGCAGTGTGTGGGACTTGTTCTATTAGTCCACCTATACTGACCTCCATCAGGTTGCAAATTCAAAATAATTTTTTGTATGCATCTAGCTCTGAAAAAATATTTGGCCTTCTAGCAGTGTGTGGGACTTTCTCTATTAGTCCATCTATACTGACCTCCATCAGGTTGCAAACTGAATCTAATTTTTTTCTGCATCTAGCTCTGAAAAAATATTTGGCCTTCTAGCAGTGTGTCGGACTTTCTCTATTAGTCCATCTATACTGACCTCCATCAGGTTGCAAATTCAAAATAATTTTTATCTGCATCTACAGTACCTCTGAAAAAATATTTGGGCTTCTAGCTGTGTGTGGGACTTGTTGTATTAGTCCATCTATACTGACCTCCATCAGGTTGCAAACTGAATATATTTTTTTCTGCATCTACCTCTGAAAAAATATTGGGCTTCTAGCTGTGTGTGGGTCTTGTTCTATTAATCCATCTATACAGACCTCCATCAGGTTGCAAACTGAATATAATTTTTTTCTGCATCTAGCTCTTAAAAAATATTTGGCCTTCTAGTAGTGTGTGGGACTTTCTCTGTTAGTCCATCTATACTGACCTCCATCAGGTTGCAAACTGAATATATTTTTTTCTGCATCTACCTCTGAAAAAATATTGGGCTTCTAGCTGTGTGTGGGTCTTGTTCTATTAATCCATCTATACAGACCTCCATCAGGTTGCAAACTGAATATAATTTTTTTCTGCATCTAGCTCTGAAAAAATATTTGGCCTTCTAGCAGTGTGTGGGACTTGTTCTATTAGTCCATCTACACTGACCTCCATCAGGTTGCAAATTCAAAATAATTTTTTGTATGCATCTAGCTCTGAAAAAATATTTGGCCTTCTAGCAGTGTGTGGGACTTTCTCTATTAGTCCATCTATACTGACCTCCATCAGGTTGCAAACTGAATCTAATTTTTTTCTGCATCTAGCTCTGAAAAAATATTTGGCCTTCTAGCAGTGTGTCGGACTTTCTCTATTAGTCCATCTATACTGACCTCCATCAGGTTGCAAATTAAAAATAATTTTTATCTGCATCTACAGTACCTCTGAAAAATATTTGGGCTTCTAGCTGTGTGTGGGACTTGTTGTATTAGTCCATCTATACTGACCTCCATCAGGTTGCAAACTGAATATATTTTTTTCTGCATCTACCTCTGAAAAAATATTGGGCTTCTAGCTGTGTGTGGGTCTTGTTCTATTAATCCATCTATACAGACCTCCATCAGGTTGCAAACTGAATATAATTTTTTTCTGCATCTAGCTCTTAAAAAATATTTGGCCTTCTAGTAGTGTGTGGGACTTTCTCTGTTAGTCCATCTATACTGACCTCCATCAGGTTGCAAACTGAATATATTTTTTTCTGCATCTACCTCTGAAAAAATATTGGGCTTCTAGCTGTGTGTGGGTCTTGTTCTATTAATCCATCTATACAGACCTCCATCAGGTTGCAAACTGAATATAATTTTTTTCTGCATCTAGCTCTGAAAAAATATTTGGCCTTCTAGCAGTGTGTGGGACTTGTTCTATTAGTCCATCTACACTGACCTCCATCAGGTTGCAAATTCAAAATAATTTTTTGTATGCATCTAGCTCTGAAAAAATATTTGGCCTTCTAGCAGTGTGTGGGACTTTCTCTATTAGTCCATCTATACTGACCTCCATCAGGTTGCAAACTGAATCTAATTTTTTTCTGCATCTAGCTCTGAAAAAATATTTGGCCTTCTAGCAGTGTGTCGGACTTTCTCTATTAGTCCATCTATACTGACCTCCATCAGGTTGCAAATTAAAAATAATTTTTATCTGCATCTACAGTACCTCTGAAAAATATTTGGGCTTCTAGCTGTGTGTGGGACTTGTTGTATTAGTCCATCTATACTGACCTCCATCAGGTTGCAAACTGAATATATTTTTTTCTGCATCTACCTCTGAAAAAATATTGGGCTTCTAGCTGTGTGTGGGTCTTGTTCTATTAATCCATCTATACAGACCTCCATCAGGTTGCAAACTGAATATAATTTTTTTCTGCATCTAGCTCTGAAAAAATATTTGGCCTTCAAGTAGTGTGTGGGACTTTCTCTGTTAGTCCATCTATACTGACCTCCATCAGGTTGCAAACTGAATATATTTTTTTCTGCATCTACCTCTGAAAAAATATTGGGCTTCTAGCTGTGTGTGGGTCTTGTTCTATTAATCCATCTATACAGACCTCCATCAGGTTGCAAACTGAATATAATTTTTTTCTGCATCTAGCTCTGAAAAAATATTTGGCCTTCTAGCAGTGTGTGGGACTTTCTCTGTTAGTCCATCTATACTGACCTCCATCAGGTTGCAAACTGAATCTAATTTTTTTCTGCATCTAGCTCTGAAAAAATATTTGGCCTTCTAGCAGTGTGTGGGACTTTCTCTATTAGTCCATCTATACTGACCTCCATCAGGTTGCAAATTAAAAATAATTTTTATCTGCATCTACAGTACCTCTGAAAAAATATTTGGGCTTCTAGCTGTGTGTGGGACTTGTTGTATTAGTCCATCTATACTGACCTCCATCAGGTTGCAAACTGAATATATTTTTTTCTGCATCTACCTCTGAAAAAATATTGGGCTTCTAGCTGTGTGTGGGACTTGTTGTATTAGTCCATCTATACTGACCTCCATCAGGTTGCAAACTGAATATATTTTTTTCTGCATCTGACTCTGAAAAAATATTGGGCTTCTAGCTGTGTGTGGGTCTTGTTCTATTAATCCATCTATACAGACCTCCATCAGGTTGCAAACTGAATATAATTTTTTTCTGCATCTAGCTCTGAAAAAATATTTGGCCTTCTAGCAGTGTGTGGGACTTGTTCTATTAGTCCACCTATACTGACCTCCATCAGGTTGCAAATTCAAAATAATTTTTTGTATGCATCTAGCTCTGAAAAAATATTTGGCCTTCTAGCAGTGTGTGGGACTTTCTCTATTAGTCCATCTATACTGACCTCCATCAGGTTGCAAACTGAATATAATTTTTTTCTGCATCTAGCTCTGAAAAAATATTTGGCCTTCTAGCAGTGTGTCGGACTTTCTCTATTAGTCCATCTATACTGACCTCCATCAGGTTGCAAATTCAAAATAATTTTTATCTGCATCTACAGTACCTCTGAAAAAATATTTGGGCTTCTAGCTGTGTGTGGGACTTGTTGTATTAGTCCATCTATACTGACCTCCATCAGGTTGCAAACTGAATATATTTTTTTCTGCATCTACCTCTGAAAAAATATTGGGCTTCTAGCTGTGTGTGGGTCTTGTTCTATTAATCCATCTATACAGACCTCCATCAGGTTGCAAACTGAATATAATTTTTTTCTGCATCTAGCTCTGAAAAAATATTTGGCCTTCTAGTAGTGTGTGGGACTTTCTCTGTTAGTCCATCTATACTGACCTCCATCAGGTTGCAAACTGAATATATTTTTTTCTGCATCTACCTCTGAAAAAATATTGGGCTTCTAGCTGTGTGTGGGTCTTGTTCTATTAATCCATCTATACAGACCTCCATCAGGTTGCAAACTGAATATAATTTTTTTCTGCATCTAGCTCTGAAAAAATATTTGGCCTTCTAGTAGTGTGTGGGACTTTCTCTGTTAGTCTATCTATACTGACCTCCATCAGGTTGCAAACTGAATATATTTTTTTCTGCATCTACCTCTGAAAAAATATTGGGCTTCTAGCTGTGTGTGGGTCTTGTTCTATTAATCCATCTATACAGACCTCCATCAGGTTGCAAACTGAATATAATTTTTTTCTGCATCTAGCTCTGAAAAAATATTTGGCCTTCTAGCAGTGTGTGGGACTTGTTCTATTAGTCCATCTACACTGACCTCCATCAGGTTGCAAATTCAAAATAATTTTTTGTATGCATCTAGCTCTGAAAAAATATTTGGCCTTCTAGCAGTGTGTGGGACTTTCTCTATTAGTCCATCTATACTGACCTCCATCAGGTTGCAAACTGAATCTAATTTTTTTCTGCATCTAGCTCTGAAAAAATATTTGGCCTTCTAGCAGTGTGTCGGACTTTCTCTATTAGTCCATCTATACTGACCTCCATCAGGTTGCAAATTAAAAATAATTTTTATCTGCATCTACAGTACCTCTGAAAAATATTTGGGCTTCTAGCTGTGTGTGGGACTTGTTGTATTAGTCCATCTATACTGACCTCCATCAGGTTGCAAACTGAATATATTTTTTTCTGCATCTACCTCTGAAAAAATATTGGGCTTCTAGCTGTGTGTGGGTCTTGTTCTATTAATCCATCTATACAGACCTCCATCAGGTTGCAAACTGAATATAATTTTTTTCTGCATCTAGCTCTGAAAAAATATTTGGCCTTCAAGTAGTGTGTGGGACTTTCTCTGTTAGTCCATCTATACTGACCTCCATCAGGTTGAAAACTGAATATATTTTTTTCTGCATCTGACTCTGAAAAAATATTGGGCTTCTAGCTGTGTGTGGGTCTTGTTCTATTAATCCATCTATACAGACCTCCATCAGGTTGCAAACTGAATATAATTTTTTTCTGCATCTAGCTCTGAAAAAATATTTGGCCTTCTAGCAGTGCGTGGGACTTGTTCTATTAGTCCACCTATACTGACCTCCATCAGGTTGCAAATTCAAAATAATTTTTTGTATGCATCTAGCTCTGAAAAAATATTTGGCCTTCTAGCAGTGTGTGGGACTTTCTCTATTAGTCCATCTATACTGACCTCCATCAGGTTGCAAACTGAATCTAATTTTTTTCTGCATCTAGCTCTGAAAAAATATTTGGCCTTCTAGCAGTGTGTCGGACTTTCTCTATTAGTCCATCTCTACTGACCTCCATCAGGTTGCAAATTAAAAATAATTTTTATCTGCATCTACAGTACCTCTGAAAAAATATTTGGGCTTCTAGCTGTGTGTGGGACTTGTTGTATTAGTCCATCTATACTGACCTCCATCAGGTTGCAAACTGAATATATTTTTTTCTGCATCTACCTCTGAAAAAATATTGGGCTTCTAGCTGTGTGTGGGTCTTGTTCTATTAATCCATCTATACAGACCTCCATCAGGTTGCAAACTGAATATAATTTTTTTCTGCATCTACCTCTGAAAAAATATTGGGCTTCTAGCTGTGTGTGGGACTTGTTGTATTAGTCCATCTATACTGACCTCCATCAGGTTGCAAACTGAATATATTTTTTTCTGCATCTACCTCTGAAAAAATATTGGGCTTCTAGCTGTGTGTGGGACTTGTTCTATTAATCCATCTATACAGACCTCCATCAGGTTGCAAACTGAATATATTTTTTTCTGCATCTACCTCTGAAAAAATATTGGGCTTCTAGCTGTGTGTGGGACTTGTTGTATTAGTCCATCTATACTGACCTCCATCAGGTTGCAAACTGAATATATTTTTTTCTGCATCTACCTCTGAAAAAATATTGGGCTTCTAGCTGTGTGTGGGACTTGTTGTATTAGTCCATCTATACTGACCTCCATCAGGTTGCAAATTGAATATAATTTTTTTCTGCATCTAACCCAGCCAATAGTTTTGGCCTAATACCACAGTTTGGCCACTCAGCTCTGCTCGGTTACCATCCATTGTTTTTTTGTGCAAACAACTCCAGAGTTGTGAATTAGTTAACCACCAAAATGAGTGGAAAAAGGCCTGCTGCTGGTGGAAAGGGGAATAGGCGTGTTGGGAAGGGGAAAAAAGGTTGTGTCCGTGGGGTAGGTGTTAAAGCAACAGTAACATCTGCAGAAGAAAGACCATCTTCCAGCCAAACTAAAATGTCTACTTCTTTTAGCGGACAATGTGATAAGATCCCTTTCTTACGGCCACGCCAATCGCTACAAATTCCAGATGAGGCACAAAAACAGCAGGTGCTTCAACGGATATCAAGTGCTCCTTTAAGTGGGCTCTCCTCCACATCAACTTCAACATCACAAATACTCCAGTCCTCAAAGGTGTCACCCAAATCGCACTTGCTTCCTCACAGCTCCCAAATCTCCAGCTGCCCGTCTGAGTATGAGATAGAACAGATGGTTGAGTCTGCAGAGCTGTTTACTCATACTATAGCCTGGGAATCAGAGGTCGACTCCAGCGCTTCTGTGAATCCAGACGAGGAAATGATCTGCACTGATGCCCAGAATCTTTATGAGTCGGATCCAGGACCAGACGCAGAAGGTTCTGACCATAATGTAGACCCTCATTCCCAAACTGTAACTCCTGTTGGTGGAGACAATGAGGAAGACGATGATAAGACTCAAATACCTGATTGGAGCGACAACTTTAGTTTTTTGTCAGGGCAGGAACAGGTTGGCTCTGAGGACGACGGGTGTGATAACGCACAGGGTGATGATGATGAGGTCGGAGATCCCACTTACTGTCAACCCACAGTCAGCCAAGAGATGAGGTCAGCAGAGGAGGTGGAGGAAGATGCTAGTGACGACGAGGTCAGGTTGCGCCTTCCTGGACAGAGACGTAGTACTGGAAGCACGTCAACAACTGCATCCTCAAACACAACTCTGCCTCTCACCACAAGTCGTGGTGGCTCTTCAGGTCGCATGGGTGCTAAGCCTTGCATAGCCTGGGCATTTTTTCAGATCGATAAAGATGACCCAACTCGTGTTATCTGTAACATTTGTCAGCAAAAGCTAAGTAGAGGCCAAAAAATACATAGTTTGAGTACTTCATGCATGAACCGGCACATGGACATGAAGCATAAGTTGCAGTGGGAAGCTCAGTGTGCTACAATGCGGCCTAGCAGGCCGGGCCAACCACCGTCTGCCATATCTTGTGCATCCGCGGCCTCTTCATCCTCTGTGACTGGGGGGACAGCAGTCACACCTGTTTTGGGGCGCAGACTTGCCACCTCTTTACCCGCAACAGCCAGCGTGATTGGCAGGTCATCATTTTCTTTGGAGGTGGTAACACCAGCTGGTGTTGAGCGCTGTCCGACATCGATAGCACCACCTTTGGATCAAGGCAACCTAACATGTCCGCCTGCATCTTCCTCACAGACCGGCAGTTTGCCGGGGACACCCTTATCAACCCCGTCTAAGCACAATAGCCAGCCCTCGGTCCCTCAGATGTGGACAAGTAAAAGACCATTTCCTCCTAGCCATGAGAAAGCTAAGAGGTTGAATTTCACCATCTGCAAGCTCTTGGCTACAGAAATGCTGCCTTTCCGCTTGGTGGACACAGAGGATTTTCGAGACCTTATGTCCGTCGCAGTGCCCCAGTACCAGATGCCCAGTCGGCACTACTTCTCAAAGAAAGGTGTGCCTGCGCTCCACCAGCATGTCGCACACAACATCACCGCTTCTTTGAGAAACTCTGTGTGTGACAGGGTGCATTTCACCACAGACACTTGGACGAGTAGGCATGGACAGGGGCGTTACATGTCGCTGACTGGGCACTGGGTAACTATGGTGACAGCAGGACAAGGGGCTGCTGTCCAAGTCTTGCCGTCCCCACGAGTTGTGCGTCAATCCTCTTTATGTCAAAGTTCCTCCACTGCTTCTGCCTCCTCAACCTCCTCTCGGTCTTCCACCTGCACCCAAAGCCTGTCTGGTCATGCCACAAGCTTTCTAACTGCGCAGAAGGGATCCTGCACACCTCCTTACTATGCTGGCAGTAGGGCTCAACGTCATCAGGCGGTTTTTACATTGAAATGTCTGGGAAATGTGAGTCACACAGCTGAGGAGTTGTGGTCAGCTCTGGAGAACCAATTTCATGAATGGTTGTCTCCACTGGACCTGAAACCAGGGAAGGCCGTGTGCGACAATGCTGCAAACCTGGGTGCGGCCCTTCGCCGGGGCAATGTCACACACGTGCCTTGTATGGCTCACGTGTTGAACCTGGTTGTCCAGCAATTTTTAGCCCACTATCCCAGACTAGATGGCCTTCTGCAGAGGGCACGGTCGCTGTGTGCTCACTTCCGCCGTTCGCATCCCGCAGCTCAGCGACTTACATCTCTACAGAAGTCGTTGGGCCTGCCACTTCACCGGCTAAAATGCGATGTGCCTACCCGGTGGAATTCAACTCTGCACATGTTGCAGCGACTGTGGCAGCACCGACAAGCCCTGGTGCAATACGTTCTGACGTATAGCCTGGGCCAACGAGATTCAGAGGTGGGGCAAATCACGCTGGAGGAGTGGTCTCAGATCAGGGACCTATGCACCCTTCTGCACAGTTTTGAAATGGCGACGAAGATGTTTAGTGCTGACGATGCCATTATCAGCATGACTATTCCGGTGATTTACATGCTGGAGCACATGTTAAACAGAATTCGGAGTCAGGTGGTGGCACAAGAGGAGGTGGAGGAAGTAGAGGAGGAGGAGTTGTATGCGGAAGGGCTAACATCTGCAAGGTCCAGAAGGTCGGCAGCACCAAGGCGGCAGGCATGTGAGGGTGGGGGAGATGGTTTTACCAGGGCGCATGGTAGCAGCCAACTAGTGAGGAAGGTGCAGGAGCCCAGGAAGAAGTGGAGGACGAACTGATGGAAGACTCATCAGATGAGGGAGACCTTGATCACATTTCTGTTGTGCGAGGTTGGGGGGAGAGGACAGAGGAAGGAAGCATGATTGTTACCTCGCCACCAACACAACAGGGACTTGGTGCTCCTGGATGCGCAACACACATGAGTGCCTTCTTGCTGCACTACCTGCAACATGACCCTCGAATTGTGAGAATTAGAAATAATCCTGACTACTGGGTTGCCACACTGTTAGATCCCCGGTACAAAAGTAAATTTGCAGAAATTATTCCTGCCATAGAAAGGGATGCACGCATGCAGGAGTATCAGCAGAGACTGTTGCAGAATCTTACATGTGCTTTTCCACAAAATACCAGTGGTGCACGTAGTGAATCTCACAGTTCCAACTTGCCAACCGTGGGACCGTCAAGTGTTCAGCACTCAAACCGTAACAGAACCACAGTATCTGCTGGTAACATCAATTTTGCGGAATCATTTCACCACTTTTTTAGCCCATCCTTTGCAAGGCCACAGGAGACAAGAAGTCTGACACATAGTCAACGCCTAGAGACGATGGTACAGGAGTATCTCCAAGTAAACATTGAAGCCACGACTGTGTCACTGGACCCTTGCTCTTTTTGGGCTTCCAATCTGGATAAATGGCCGGAGCTAGCCACTTACGCCTTGGAGATCTTGTCATGCCCCGCAGCCAGCGTTCTGTCTGAACGTGTGTTCAGCGCTGCTGGTGGTGTGCTGACAGATAAGCGCACGTGGCTCTCCACTGATAATGTAGACAGACTCACGTTCATAAAGATGAACAAATCATGGATCCGAAACGACTTTTCTACCCCTGTGTCATCCTGGGGAGAGTAAAAGCTTGATGATTGGTTAAAATCACCCTACCAACCGTTTTAAGCTTTCAAATTACTAATCATGTTTATCTGTATCTTGACTGGAAAATAATTTGGGCTTTGTAGCAGTGTGCAGCACTGATCCTATTAGGCCATCTATAATAAGCTCCACCAGATTTAAAATTAAAAATAATTTTTAGCTGCATCTAGCCCGTAAAATAATTTTGGGGCTCCGAGATGCGCAAGACACATAAGTGCCTTCTTGCTGCACTACCTGCAGCATGACCGTCATATTGTCAGAATTCGAAGTAATCATGACTACTGGGTTGCCACACTCTTAGATCCCCCAAACTTTTCGATAAACCTTTTCATTTTAATAAAGACCAAAAAAATGGTCATTTTTGAAATTATAAGCATTAGCAGGTTGTTAGAAACTGAAATCAAACAGTTTTCAACTCAAAACTTTATTCTAGGTGATGTTACATTTTCACATAGGACCCCTTGTTCGAAAGGAGCTTCTGAACTCTCTCGTCCATTGAATTTGTCAGGTTTTGGATGGTTTCTGCTTCAATTGTTTTGCATGAGGACAGAATACCCTCCCAGAGCTGTTGCTTAGATGTGAACTGCCTCCCGCCATCATAGACACTCCTTTTAATGATGCTCCAAAGGTTCTGAATGGGGTAGAGGTCAGGGGAGCATGGGGGTCACACCATAAGTTTGTCCCCTTTTATGCCCATATCAGCCAGAGATGCAGATGTTTTATGTGCAGCATGAGATGGTGCATTATCATGCAGAAAAATGATCTTGCTGTGAAATACACGGTTCTTCTTCTTGAACCATGGCAGGAAGTGCTGTTTGAGAAAATCCACATACATTATGGAGTTCATCTTTAGCGCCTTCAGGGATCCTAAAGGGGCCAACAATCTCTCTCCCCATGATTCCAGCCCAAAACATTACTCCACCTCCTCCTTGTTGGCGCTGTAGCCGTGTTTGCGTGGGGTGTCCATCAACCAGCCATCCTCCACTCCATCCATCTGGACCATCGAGCGCTGCACGGCACTCATCCGTGAACAAAACAGTTTTGAAATCAGTCTTCATGTAATGTTTGGCCCACTGGAGCCGTTTCTGCTTGTGTGAAGTGGATAGAGGAGGTCGACAGGATGGCGTATGCACAGCTGCAAACCTCTGAAGGACCCTGCATCTTGTTGTTCGGGGGACGTTGGAGGCACAAGCAGCTTCAAAAACTTGTCTGCTGCTATGACAAGGCTTTTTTGCCGCTGCTCTTTCAACCTGACGTAATTGCCTGTAGGAAAGAGTCCTCAATTTGCCCTTATCAGCACGCACACGTGTGTACTGTGAATCAGCTACATACTTCTTGATTGCCAAGACACTTCATCCTGATCATCGCACAATGTTGATTGTAGTCATGCCTTGACCTAAACACTCCATAATTTGTTGCTTCTCAGCAGCCGACAAATCCTTTTTCTTTCCCATTTTGGCAGAAAATGTAGGCTGCTTAATAATGTGAGAGAGCCTTCTTAAGTAGTCTTGCCTTTCATTGGACACACCTGCCAAACTAATTAGCACAGGTGTCTGCAATTGCTTACAGTGATATAAAGAGCCCTGACACACATCACCATCAATGAGTTTAACTGACAAACAAACAAATTCTTCCCTTATCACTCCTAAACACTTTTTGCATAATAATTTGGAACGCAGTGTACATGTGCTTTTCCACAAAACACCAGTGGTTCACGTAGTGAATCTTACAGTTCTAACTTGCCAACCGTGGTCTGTATGGAATTGTTCAATAAAGGGCCCAAAATTAAGATAACATAGATGGGAGAGGTCTCTATGAATAGGAATTCCTAAGTATTTGATACCCTGTGAGGGCCAGGCAAAGGGAAAGTTGGACTGGATGGAATCCTATATGGATTTGGGGAGGGAGACATCGAGGGCCTCAGACTTCGCTGCATTGATTTTAAAATTTTACCATGTAACAAAGTGATCTATTTCAGCCATAACAGCAGGGATGGATATATGTGATTGAGTGATATATACTAGGACATCATCAGCAAATAGAGAGCACTTGTACTCGGTGCCTCCCACCTCAATCCACCTAATATTGGGGTTATGGCGAATTGATGAGAGCAGGTGCTCCGTCACTAGGATGTATAAGAGAGGGGACAGAGGACATCCCTGCCTTGTCCCATTGGTGATTGTGAAAGATGATGAAAATGTTCTGACGCACCCCCTGGGCCTTGGGACACCCGGAGCCAGACCCTTTTTGGTGGATGCTGGTGGTTGTAGTCTTCGTGGCGGCGACCCGGTTCCGTGGCTCAGGGCGGTCAAACCAGTGGCGGAACTATTTATGTGGTTTTGATGTTTAAATGTCCGACTACGCCACCCGTGGATTGCGGTCAGAGTGAACCGCCGCTACAGGGCAGACCGCTGAGGCTGGTGTTGTGGGTGCAGCAGAGCGTAGCATAACTCCCCACGGGAGGAGTATAGCCTCAGGGCAGTGTATGCGGAGGATGGGGGTGATGGTGCAGGGCAGCAGCAGTAATGACACAGAGTCAGTGATGCAGTCCAGGGCCTTTACTCACAGTTCTTATTATCCAGACCACGTCTGCAGGTAACGGCTGCCCACGTCGTACTGTGTTCACCAGGTGAGGGGCTCAGACAACTCCCAGATAACTTTGGAGCACTTCACAGGACCCCCTTTGTGTGTCCTTTGTCTGGCCTTTCTTACCAACACTTCTGTCCGGCTGCCTCGGGCCTCCTCTTGGTAAACTTGGCGCCAGTTTCCCTGACCCTATGTGGTGCCTTCCTAGCGGGTGTAGCGAGGGGCTGCGCCACATAAAATGTCAGAGCCTCTGGTTTCTAGCTGAGGGTCGTTTCCTGCCTCCACTAGTTCGGGGACCGGTCTCCCCTTTTGGCCTGACCCCTCCACGCAGGTGGATTCTGGCGTGCGGTGGCGACTCGCCCGTCCGCACCCCTGGGATCCCTTCATTCCTCGTTCCTGGAGCCTTCTCCGCTCCTCTTCCTTCCTTCTCCCTCTTCCAGGCCTGGGCCTCTGTTACTAGGCCCGCCTCCGGAGCAGAGCTCATGCAGAGCCCCTGCTCCCTGCCACTTCTGCTCAGACTTCTCTGCACTGAACTAAGATGGTGCCCACCTTTTATACTCCCTTCTCAATGCACCCAGGAACTGCTTCCTCCCTGCTCCTGCACTACAGGGTTCCCCTTCCTCAGTGTTCCCTCCCCCCACTCCAGCCAGGGACAGGGACTGTCGTGCCCATCTCAGGGGCATATTGGTCGCCCTGCCCCACGGCAATGTGGTGTAATGCATGCAGGTGTCGGGTCCTGATCCACACTCCATCCTTACCTGAGAGTGAGATATCACACCTCTGGGTGAGGTGCAATACGTCTGTAGCAACCGAGCCCTCAGGGTGCTACAGTTCCAGTTATCTTCAGCCTAGGTGACGTATTGCGATACAGGGCCGTGATTTTGGCTATAAAAGGGTCCCCTAGACCCCTACCCCAAGCTTTTTAAGAGAATCATATATGGCGTGCCAGGAGACTCTATGGAATGCTTTCTCAGCATCCAACGAGAGTATCTAATTACAAATTTTTAACTGCATCTAGCCCAGGAAATACTTTGTGCCTAGTAGCAGTGTCTGCTAGTCAGCAGATTATCCCGGCTGTTAAGCAAGCTACACCACCTGTAGTTTAGACACTTAATTTTTTCAAAGGAAATGCTTCAGGACCATGGGATACTTAGTGAAGAGCATCAGGAGGCACCCCAAGGCATAGGGGCTGGGACTGGCAGTAGGATGCCTTGCGGTGGACAGCCGAGCTCGATCCTTATAAAAGCTTTTTAACTGCAGCAGCTTTAGTGGACGCTACTGGAGCTGGAATTACCGCGGCTGCTGGCATGAGACTTGCCCTCCAATAGATCCTTGTAAATGGATTTAAAGTGTATTCATTCAAATTAGAGAGACAATTTAAATTAAAAAGCTTAGAGCTGCCTCCACCACAGGGGGGCTCGCTCGACCCACCAGCGGACAGGCACCAGTATTGGGAGAGGGGGGCTGGCCGTCAGGGTTCACCGCGGCTCTGGCACAAACCCGGCGACACGGAGGTGGCACGGGCAGGAGCGGACTGGCCGTGTCGGCTTCTCACTTTTTGGATTTTAGAAGGGAATGACATGCCTATATCTGTGTCTCCCCCTCCTTTTACTCCTCCACCTCTTTTATTTTCGCATGACTATATGTACTTGTCACTTTTCCATGTGTTAGTTATGTCTTCTGAGCAGTTTGTCAGCTTTTGGACACCTTTGAAGGTGTTTTCTATGTGTTTCTATGTGTTTTTGTTTGCCTGCCATTGGTTTTAACGGTGTTCGAAGGTGTTCGACGAACAGTTCGACGAACAGTTCGGCGAACACACGGGTGTTCGACGAACCGAACCGAACTCGAACACTACGGGGGTGGCTCAACACTATTACTTTGTACTTCTTTTCTCTGTTTGAGCAAATGTTCATGTGCATTATGATTTTAGATGCGTTTCCAAGATTTCCTTCCACTTTTTTTTTTCTCTCTCGCTCCTTTTTTTTATTTTCCTCTTTTTGGCGCCAAGGGGTGCTTTGGCAGTTTTTTTCTTCACTCCAAGTGCTAGCATGTGTGTACATGTACCTTCCATGTTGTAACAAGTAACAGCTATGTACCTGAAGAAGTGGACGGGACGTCCACGAAACGCATAGTCTTTTATAGCTTTTACAGTCTCCAATAAATGCTGGGAACATTATCCATCTCTGGCATATATATACATTTTTTCATGGTGGAGCGCGGTGATTAATGGCACCTTTATCATCTGTATACTTAATTGATGTAGAATGACATAAATTCATACGACACATTCATTCCTGCTCTAAAGATGTCAAAGGTCACCATTAGTTTATATTCCCAAATTTTTCTGTCTCCCTGAGATTTGAAATTACCATTTAATACCAATAATTTCATGTCTGTGATATTGTGTTCCAACCCTATAACTAGAGACAAACACCTTGGTGGCCTCAGAAATACCTTTTTGAATCAGGGCTACCATCCAAGAACAATAGAGAACCAGATTACAAGAGCCACCAGAATATCAAGGAATCATCTCCTACATTACAAAACTAAACAAGAAAGGAACCGGGTGCCTCTTGTAGTCACCTAAAATCCAAATCTGGAGATGCTAAGGAGAGCAGCATGGAAACTACAACCATTACTACAAAAAGATGCCCGATTACAATCCATATTTCCAGACCCTCCAGTTCTGTGTTTCAGGCAGCCCCCAAATTTAAGAAGCATCATTGTCAGAAGCTCCCTGTCATCTCCACCAGCTACAGGTACCTTTCCCTGCAACCAGAAAAAATGTAAAACCTATCCATTTATAATGACCACAGACAAGATAAAGATACCCAACTCACATCAGAACTACAAGATTCCAGGTACTTTCAGCTGTATGACACCTAATGTAGTGTACTTAATTAAATGCACCAAAAGTCCACCAGGGGGTCTGTATGTAGGGGAGACAGGGCAAAAACTTAGGACAAGGATGAATTCTCATCGCCACACAATTAAAGAAGAAAAAATAGATCTACCTGTGGCCAAGCATTTTTGTTTCCCTGATCACAATATCACAGACATGAAATTATTGGTATTAAAAGGTCATTTCAAATCTCAGGGAGACAGAAAAATTTGGGAATATAAACTAATGGTGACCTTTGACACCTTCAGAGCAGGAATGAATGTGTTGCATGGATTTATGTCATTCTACATCAACTAAGGAATGAGCTCCTCAGAGCATTGGGGTCATCATAACGCTGGACCAGACCTCAATCACTGGACAATAAAACTTTCACAGTCCTTATCTATGAACTAATCCAATATTTACAGCCAGAATTGTTTACCTTTCTCCCACAGTAATAGCTCTGCTTTACGTTACCTGTCTCATCTATTGCATTATTTCTGTGTCCTATTGTGTATAAATATGTGACTCTTCAGATTTTGTGTCATACTATACCTGATAAAGAGACCTGAGTTGTCTCGAAAGCTTGCAACTTGTTACCATCTTTTCAGTTAACCATTAAAAGGTATCAGCCACTGAGGACTCTCAAATCTTAATATTTTTCTAATAATTTTTCCATGGCTAACACAGTACAAAAATATATTTTTTCCCTGATGTAAACATAACACCATCTGTAATAAGCTGAAGTTGAAAAGAGGATGGCTTCTACAAATGTATAATGATCCTAAACACGTCAAAATCAAGATCTTCACTGGTAAAGCCCCCCACTCATAACACATTAGGTAGCTGTCAGCCAAAAGATTGTTCAACTGACAGCCATCTCTTCTGAGCCCCTTATATACAAGAACGCTCAGCTTGGCTCCTGTGTTCTCTATGAGAGCGACTAATAAACTCCACTGTCAGCGGCTTATCTGCTGGAAAACAGAATGAGCTACCATTGGAAATACAACATGCAGGCTCCTTCTCTCCTCCAACATCATCTGTAGGGTACGTTCATATGACTGTATTGTCGGTCCCAGTGTTTTCCGTGAAAAAACTGACAGAACTAGACACAGACAGATCTAGGTCCATTGGGCTGTTTAGATAAGTGTTTGAAAAAAAGCAAGTGAAAAAAATCATAGCACGCATAGGTTCTTCCTTACAATGGATGAGAGTAAGCCATTCAAGTCCAAAAAAACAGATCCCATACAGATCATCCATATAGCTTCCATTTTTTTATGGATACATTTCCATTATTAACCTAGAAAACTGTATTTGGTCTTGTGAATGATAATAACTTTTGATGGAAAAGAAGGATGGTGTACAGACCACAACTGACCACCAAACTGATGAAAATCATCCATTTTTCCGGATGAAAAGATAAATGTCCCTTTCTTGTCTGATGTCAGATTCTCGCTGCTCCACAGTCTGGGAATTCTGCTGGATTTTTTATTTTATAATGCATCAAATGTTTTCTCCTGGTGAAAGGTCTGGACTGCAGGCGGCCGGTTCTTCACCTGAACTCTTCCTCTTCGATGCCATGCTGCTGTGATGGATGTAGTATGTGGTTTAGCATTGTCTTGCCAAAATATGCAAAAAAAGATCCAAGAAATACACAGAAAAAAAGTATGCAAAAAGAGGGATAACCTAAAAATCTAAAAATAGTCAATGCTTATTAACATGCAAGACATATTAAAAATATTTAAAAAGCACAAATGGCTGTAAGCCTGTAACATAAATTTTCCAGACCACAGCACTATAGTGCTAGCATCTACCCTGTCTGTCAATAAGGTAATTTAGGAACCCAAAAGTTAATACCACCTTAATACAGATATATTACTGTATAATGTACCAATAATATGAAAATTGTTACATCAATGACCCAGGCCCTAAAATAAGGGCAAGTATTAAAGTGTATAGTGGGTTAAAGATATACACGCCCAATAAATAATGCACAAAAGCACAAAATAAAAGATGATAAAGAGGAGTGTATACAACAATTGTATGATAGAGTCAGAAAAGTTGCAGAAAAATCCTACTGCCGGCACAATAGCAAATAGCCACACAGAGTGAAGGTAAATGTGAAGTTTGTGCCACCTGGGTCATAGATATAACAATTTTCATATTATTGGTATAGCTGTGATTTGGGGTATATTATAATATACCTTTATTAAGGTGGTATCAACTTTTGGTTTCCTAAATTACCTTATTGACAGACAGGGTAGATCCTAGCATTATAGAGCTGCGGTCTGGAAAATTTGTCATTTGTGCTTTTTAAATATTTTTAATATGTCTTGTTTGGCTTGTATGTTAATATACATTGACTATTTTTAGGTGATCCCTCTTTTTGCAACACCTCTGTATAAGGCTCATCATTGATCACTCCTTTCATGTGTAAGCTGCCCATCTCAGAGGCACTAATGCAGCCCCAGACCATCAGAGATGCAGGAACTAAGTGCTGATAACAAGCTGGATGGTCCCTCTACTCTGCAGTCTGCAGGACAAGGCGTCCACAGTTTCCATAAATAATTTCATATTTTTATTCATCCGACCTCAGAACAGTTAATATCTTCTGATCAGATTTCTATGTTCTGCAGTGAATATAATATGGCTAAAAGAGATTTCCAAATCATTACATTCCTGTTCTCTTTATACATTTACACAGCGTCACAGGTTTTTTGGAATTGGGGTTGTAAATATATCTATAAATATTTCTATCTACATGTGTACATCCATCAGAATAACTGCTCTTAGCGATGTCACAATATCAGAGTTCTAGAATGTTGATGTCACACAAGTCATGAAGTCACAATATGAAGAACTGATAAAACTTCTGCTCACGGCCTCCTCCACTGAGGGTTATAGAATTTGTGGAGTGAGGATATTTTTGCAATTCTGATTGAGTGAGCAAAATGTCTGAGTATAAGCGCAAACGTCGCATTATTATTGAGTCTATTACAGAGAGCAGCGGTATTGATGACCAGGTGAGTGGCGGATTCTGGAGTATGTTGTCTATTTGAAATTCTGGAAATTTGAAGACTTTTTTTTACTTTTTATTATTTCCTTTTCCCAGTTACTGGTCAATAAAAAATGCTGCAGAGTTTTTGCGTCCGACACAGAGGACAGCAGCGGTGATGAGAATCTCCATCAGGTGAGCGCTCACTTCTCTCCAGCACTGTCTGCGGCTCTGGGGGTCTACTGGAGATCAGGGGACGCCCCATTCTGTGATTATGCCACTGTATCGCTGCTAATCCTTCATTCTCAAGGTCTTTATATTTCTTTATTTCAGTCTCATCCACTTATTTCAAGTTCTCCAAGGAGCCTTGAAGATGAAGATGGTGGCTCTGGTCCCCACCTGCTATACATAGAGTCAGGCATGTAATAAAGCGTCTGGAAGGATCATAAATTCCTTCCTGTAAAATAAGAAAATTAGATTTTTATTGATTAGGAAAACTGAACGACACAGAAGTAAATGACGATGTTTCTTCTTTTCTCCAGAGCCCAATTCTCCCCGATTCAGCTTTGTGCAGGAGGAGACAGCAAGGTAATGTATTCCTATATATCCGTTTCATCTGGGTCATGTTCATGATTTCTGGTCGCTAGATGGCGCTATTATTAGCATATTTTCAGATAAGGTGTCAGCTGTATGTCTGCAGGTCGTGTACGGTCTTAGTATATATCCAGTAGTGATGTGTGATCCTCTTTGATGCTTTGTTACCAGGAGACAAGAGCGTCCCATCAATTACTGTTTCCTGAGAAATCTGTCTTCACCCACGTCCAAATATGTCACCGACTTCCGTAAGAACAAACAGGAGCTGGTACGACGTCTGTACAAGTTTTATAACAGGACCATCTTTGGGAACCAGGTATTCAGTTATAACACACAGCTTGGAATAGGGTTATAGGGGATGAAGGTTTAGAGCTAGGGATAGTGTATCCAGTGTATATAGTATATACCTCTATATTCTGTATGTATATGGTGATATGAGGTGAAGGGTTAGAGCTAGGGATAGTGTATCCAGTGTATATAGTATATACCTCTATATTCTGTATGTATAGGGTGATACGAGGCAAAGGGTTAGAGCTAGGGATAGTGTATCCAGTGTATATAGCATATACCTCTACATTCTGTATGTATATGGTGATATGAGGCGAAGGGTTAGAGCTAGGGATAGTGTATCCAGTGTATATAGTATATACCTCTATATTTTGTATGTATATGGTGATATGAGGCGAAGGGTTAGAGCTAGGGATAGTGTATCCAGTGTATATAGTATATACCTCTATATTCTGTATGTATAGGTTGATAGGGGATGAAGGGTTAGAGCTAGGGATAGTGTATCCAGTGTATATAGTATATTCCTCTATATTCTGTATGTATATGGTGATACGAGGCAAAGGGTTAGAGCTAGGGATAGTGTATCCAGTGTATATAGTATATTCCTCTATATTCTGTATGTATATGGTGATACGAGGCAAAGGGTTAGAGCTAGGGATAGTGTATCCAGTGTATATAGCATATACCTCTACATTCTGTATGTATATGGTGATATGAGGTGAAGGGTTAGAGCTAGGGATAGTGTATCCAGTGTATATATCATATACCTCTACATTCTGTATGTATAGGTTGATAGGGGATGAAGGGTTAGAGCTAGGGTTAGTGTATCCAGTGTATACAGTATATACCTCTATATTCTGGACGTATATTGTGATAGGAGGATAAAGGATTACAGCTAGGGATGGTGTATCCAGTGTAAATAGCATATACCTCTATATTCTGTAGGTATGGGGTGGTATGGGAGATAGTGAGTAGATGGTTAAAGATAGGGTTAGGGTATCCAGTGTACATAGTATATACCTCTATATTCTGTAGGTGTGGGGTAATATGAGGGATAATGAATGGATGGTTAGAGCTAGGATTAATGTATCCAGTATATATAGTATATACCTCTATATTCTGTAGGTATGGGGTGATATTGAAGATAGTGAATGGAGGGTTAGAGCAAGGGTTAGTGTATCCAGTGTATATAGTATATACCTCTGTATTCTGTAGGTATTGGGTGATATTGAAGATAGTGAATGGAGGGTTAGAGCAAGGTTAGTGTATCCAGTGTATATAGTATATACCTCTATATTCTGTAGGTATGGGGTGATGTGGGGGATAGTGAATAGAGGGTTAGAGCAAGGGTTAGTGTATCCACTATATACAGTATATACCTCTATATTCTGTATTTCTACTTCCTCTGTAGCTTCCTGCATATATGGACATCAGCTGGAATAAAAGGCTGCGTAAAACAGCTGGTCTCACTGGATTCCGGGAGAACAACGGGGACCGCTACGCCATCATCCAGTTATCGGATAAAGTCTGCGATTCAGCAGGTAGTCGTCACATCCGGCACAATTTATAGATTAGCTGTGGTGAAATCTTCCCCACATCTTTACTCCTGATTGTTATTATATCCTGCTTTGTCCTTAGAACGACTCCGAGACACATTGATCCATGAGATGTGTCATGCTGCCTGCTGGGTCATCGATGGCAATGGAGAGCTTGCCCATCACCAACTATGGGAGCAGTATTGTGAGAAGGTCGCACAGATCCACCCTGACCTTCCACCCATTACTGTATTCCACAGTTGGGAGTACCACTACCCGGTGGTGTACCAATGCTCAGGGTGCCAGTACAGGTAAGATACAACTCAAATAAACTATGGACAGACGGGCGTCTGATACTGGTCGTGGGTGTATGTGCTACTACCACTGCTTGCTTCATGACTTCTGCAATCAATATGAAGGGGCTCTGTCATTGATGTTGGATGTGTGTGTACCTTTAGGATCAGTCTTTAATATCTTTAATAAGCTTTATCTCCCATTCCAGAGTCGGACGTTGGACGGATTCTCTCGACACCGAGAAGTTTGGGTGCGGCTACTGTGAGAACAAGTTGGTTCTAGTAACCACAACCTGAGAAGATCTATCAGCGACTATCCAGCTCCATCAATAGTCCGATCATCGGCTCGGCCAAGATAGCAGCACACAGATGAAGTCATCCAGAAGACTAGTGGAAAGTCACATCTCAGTCTTCCACCATTTTTCGGGCGTCACGGTGACTCAGTGGTTAGCACTTGTGTCTGCAGCACTCAGGTGGTGGAAACAAATCCGACCACGGACATGTGCATGGAGTTTGTATGTCCTCCCCGTGTCGGCGTGGGTTTCCTCCGGGTTCTCCGGTTTCCTCCCACACTCCAAAAATATACTGATAGGTTAATTGGCTTATTCCAAATTGTCCCTAACATGAATTATGGTTCTCCCTGTACAGCGGTACAGACTATGTCATCGCTATATTATCGAGGGGAATCAAATTCATCATTAAATACAAATGCTTTAAACAAACTTATTATTGTAATGTTGCCTTGTGTCAGTCATTTCATACACAGATTACTTCCAAAAATGTTATGTCCTATAGTGGGATTTCTGGAGGTGAGATTCCGCCATACCGATGGCCAGGGACAGGCATGCGGGTGCTAACTCCTACATGGACTGGCAAGACAGGCTTACACTGGTAATATACAGCGTATACACCCACAACGACTCACACACATCAAACCAAGCAAAGTCATCAAGTTTCAGAGCTCCCATAGAAATGAATGGTGATAGCCGCACATGTGCAGCCACTTTCCATTTCTGACAGTGTGTAACGGGGTCGTTCTTGAGTTACATGTGGGTCCCTGATCTCAGCAATGGGACCTGCATCTATCAAACATTTATGACGTATGCTTTCGATAGAGGATGAAATAATGTCTTCAATGCGCTTCGTCACGTGTCCACGGGCATGCTCGCGATTTCTAATGCTGACCCTATGCTGCTCTCTGATTCAGTTATGTCACCAGCAACATAGTGCATTAAGCATTAATGCTTTAAAGGGCACAGCTCAACTTTCCATCCTAATGTGGCACCTCAAACGTCACAAATTTTTCCAGGGCATTCATAAGGGGTATCTCTGCATTATCGTCACGAATGGGGAAACAGCTGATCAGCGGATGTGCACGGTGCTGGACCCTCAGTGATCTGATATTGATGACCTATTCTAAAGATATTCCACCAATTATCAAACACCTGAATAACTTCTTTAATTAGTTTAGGGGAGTGATTGAACCATTTTTAAGCCAAACACAATCCTTAATATTTATTCTTCACCGGAAGGTACAATGTGTTAAAAAACAGCTGATTATGGGGCCCATGGGCATTACAAGTATTGGAGACCCGCTCCTTTCTAATGGGAACATTTTTTTATGAGGCCCTCCTCCACGTCTCTTCCAAGGGGCATTGGAGTGACTCCCAATTTTTGGCAGCCCTTGCATTCACTGCATAGCAAACACAATGGGAGACCCACTTTCTAATAATGGGAACATTGTTTTCAGGAGGCCCTCTGACCTCCACGTCTTTTCCAAGGGGCATTGGAGTGCCTCCAAATTTTTGGCAACCCTTGCATTCACTGCATAGGCAAACACAATGGGAGACCTACTTCCTAATAATGGGAAATTTGTTTTCAGGAGTCCCTCCTCTAAGTCTCTTCAAAGGGGTATTGGGGTGCGTCCAAATTTTCAAAGTGGTATTGGGGTGCGTCCAAATTTTGGGCAGCCCTGCCACTCACTGCATACGCAATAACAGTATAGGAGACCTACTCTTTAGTAATGGGAACAATAAAACATAGCCGGCTGATGGCTCTCTAAGAATATTGAGGGCCGATTGCTGGCCCTTTAAGAATAGTAAAGGCCGCCTGATGAACATTGTTGATAGAAGTGACCTGGGAGTCAGAAATGCTTCCAGGGGTCTTTCCCATACAGTCCCCATGTCATTTGAGCACTGTTCCCATAGATTTGGGCAATTTGCAATCTTCAGACCGCCGGGGGGAGGCGCCTGAAAAATGCCCGAGTTTGCCATAGACTTACATTGGGCTCGTTGCTCGGGTCGAGCACCCGAGTATTCCAATGTGCTCGGCCCGAGCATCGAGCACCCGAGCATTTTAGTGCTGGCCCATCACTACCCATAAGAGCACATTTATCTTTACAAACAACAGAACAGTGATAGCTGTCACATCTGTGTTCTGATACCTTAGCTCCCCAATAAGACATGGGAGTAAATCAATACTTTACAAGCTACTCTGTGGCTGGGGGCACTGGTAAAATAGTGTCTTATTGTCATGCAAGGTGAGGGAAGGAACAGTTTTCAAGGACAGGAATAGGGGGAAGGGGAAGGGAGCCCAACATCTAGAGAAAGGGGGAGTGGAGACCCCTAGGCAGATCTAATATCACCCTGACTACTCTATCATACTTATATAGGTTCATCTCCAATAGTAGAGCAGGAAACTTAATCCCTGAATGTCCCTAGAGCTAGGCCCTAGGTAGGGAGGGACACCATATGAGGGGCAGCTTATGATAAGTGTTACTTCTCTTTTCTTTACATGATACCAGATTGATGGTGCTATTGTGGGCTGATGTTCTTCATAGACTTGTGTGAACAGCCCCTATTATATTCTTGCTCAGATGATTCAGAAGTTTGCTGTATATGATACCTCTCTGTGGAGAATCAGCTTTAGGGATTCTCTTAACAATGTAAGAAAAAAAAAGATTAACCACTGCATGTGATAGGGGTTATATACTGGGCTCGGGTAATGATTGATAGAACTTATTCAGGAATTTATAAGCCCTACTAGCCCAGTTATTTGTAGTTATGTATTGTCTCTAAATTTCCCTAGAGCTGTCATTTTGCTTTATTGAACAGTTGTCGTCTTTTAATGTTTATTGAAATGGTCAGTCTCTGAATCTATACGTTCACTTCTTCCTATCTTTTTTCACGACTGTAGTTTTGTATTTATTAGGATAAATGTATTTATTAGTATAGAAGAATTTTTAGGGACATAAGGGACACCGTCGTTAAGCAGGGGCGCCACTTAACACAAATTATGGTGCCAACCTCCTCTGCCAGGAAGATAGAGACATTAGGGATAAAGTAGGGACAGGTTTAGCCTGCACTCTCTCCTGATCAGTGTGTAACCTAATATGGATATTCCCTAATACTTTATTTTGTATTTTTGTTGTTTTGTCTATTGTGGATTGTTATAGTCCTTTTCAGATAATTTATTAAAAGTTACATTTTAGGGGTCTAATCTTCTATAGGTTTTTCATGCTAAATTAGGCCCTGTTTACATATTTTTTGCTAAGGTGTTTAACTGAACACTAGTCAGGCCCCACTGTAACTAAAGAAAACAAGGTAAACAAACAAAGGGGATACATTTAGCTTGAGAAGACACCAGAGAGGTAGCGCCAACTGTCCTCCAAGGGAAGTCCAAGAATGAACTAGCTGGCTACTAGTACTCCAGGCATAGACAGCAGAACATAGAACTATCACCAGCGACTCTCTGGAGACACAGAGTTTTTAACTACCAAGCAAGGGTGTGTCAACCAGCAGCAGAAGGTGGAGGTCACCGCTGGGTACTAAAGGAAGAAGGATATCACTACACTACAGAGATGAGAGGATCAAGAAGGTGTCTGTAATGCCAAGCGCAGTGACCTTCTACAGCCGGATCCAGAGTGACTGTCTCTCACACTTGATGCACCAGTGATATCTGATAAACAAAAAAAAATAAAATGTTGTAGGTACGTTCTCCTGAAATGGTTGCAACAGTCACAACTCCTATAAAAGCATGTAAAGGCTGCTGCAGGATGTCACGCACGGTGTGGGAAAGACTAAGTGCAACACGAAGGGAAGAAGGGGAGGAAGCCAAAACACTAGGGTAAGTGGGATTGGAGACCCCTAGGCAGATCTAATATCACCCTGCCTACCCTACCATCCCTATATAGGTTCCACACTTATCTCCGAACAGGACCCTAAACCCTGGATGACCCTAGAGCTAGACCCTAGATAGGGAGGGGGAAGGGTGAGCACTGGTCAGGACCTACTACAAACTGTAGACAACAAGGTAGACAAACAAAGGGGATTAACTTAGCTTAAGAAGACACCAGAGGAGTAATGACAACTGTCCTCCAAGGGCACCAGAGAAGATGCTAGCCGATTGCTAATGCTCCAAGCCTGTACATAGAAGTATTACCGGCAATTCCCTGGAGAAAATGGAGTGTTTTTAACTCCCAGGCAAGGGTGTGTCAATCAGCAGCAGGAGGGAGATTGCCACTGGGTCATAAAGGCAGAAGGATTAAGAAGGCATCTGTAATGCCAAGCGCAGTGACCTTCTACAGCCAGGTCTATTACACCTGTCACACCCTTGACACAGGACCACCAATAAATTCACATGAAGAAAATGAGAGGAATACGGTGGTTCAGAGTCCGCACTGCCCAGACTTCAAAAGGTGTAGTCGCACACAAGGATTAAGCATGAATGTGGTTTATTGTGTCAATGCGTTTCAAGGTCTCCAAACCTCTTCATCAGGACCAAACCACAATGATTTTTATACAGTGCCTACAAGTAGTATTCAACCCCCTGCAGATTTAGCTGGTTGACACATGCGGAATTAACTTGGCATTGTGACATTTGTACTGTAGATCAGCCTGGAAGTGGGAAATGCACTGCAGCAAATTTTGTCTTTGTTTTTTTTTTTTTTTTTTTTTTAAAAACGTTAAAAGTTAATTCAGAGTGTCATTTATTATTCAACCCCTCAAACCACAAGAATTCTGTTTGGTCCCCCTAAAGTATTAAGAAGTAGTTCAGGCACCAAGAATAATGAGCTTCACATGTGTGGATTAAAGATCTCTTTTGCCAGCCTTTTCTGACTATTTAAGACCCTCCCCAAACTTGTGAACAGCACTCAGACATGGTCAACATGGGAAAGACAATGGAGCATTCCAAGGCCATCAGAGACAAGATCGTGGAGGGTCACAAGGCTGGCAAGGGGTACAAAACCCTTTCCAAAGAGTTGGGCCTACCTGTCTCCACTGTTGGGAGCATCATCCGTAAGTGGAAGGCTTATGGAACTACTGTTAGCCTTCCACGGCCTGGACAGCCTTTGAAAGTGTCCTCCCGTGCCGAGGCCAGGCTTGTCCGAAGAGTGAAGGCTAACCCAAGGACAACAAGGAAGGAGCTCCGGGAAGATCTCATGGCAGTGGGGACATTGGTTTCAGTCAATACCATAAGTAACGTACTCCACCGCAATGGTCTCCGTTCCAGACGAGCCCGTAAGGTGCCTTTACTTTCAAAGCATCATGTCAAGGCTCGTCTACAGTTTGCTCATGATCACTTGGAGGACTCTGAGACAGACTGGTTCAAGGTTCTATGGTCTGATGAGACCAAGATTGAGATCTTTGGTGCCAACCACACACGTGACGTTTGGAGACTGGATGGCACTGCATACGACCCCAAGAATACCATCCCTACAGTCAAGCATGGTGGTGGCAGCATCATGCTGTGGGGCTGTTTCTCAGCCAAGGAGCCTGGCCATCTGGTCCGCATCCATGGGAAGATGGATAGCACGGCCTACCTGGAGATTTTGGCCAAGAACCTCCGCTCCTCCATCAAGGATCTTAAGATGGGTCGTAATTTCATCTTCCAACAAGACAACGACCCAAAGCACACAGCCAAGAAAACCAAGGCCTGGTTCAAGAGGGAAAAAGTAAAGGTGTTGGAGTGGCCTAGTCAGTCTCCTGACCTTAACCCAATTGAAAACTTGTGGAAGGAGCTCAAGAATAAAGTCCACATGAGACACCCAAAGAACCTAGATAACTTAGAGAAGATCTGCATGGAGGAGTGGGCCAAGATAACTCCACAGACCTGTGCCGGCCTGATCAGGTCTTATAAAAGACGATTATTAGCTGTAATTGCAAACAAGGGTTATTCCACAAAATATTAAACATAGGGGTTGTATAATAATTGACCCACACTTTTATGTTTAAAATTTAATAAAATTCAACTGAGCAACATAACTTTTTGGTTTGTAAGATTTATGCTTCTGTTTATAAAACCTACTCTCGTTTGCAGTTTGAAGGCTCTAACTTATTTGCATCTTATCAAACCAGCTAAATCTGCAGGGGGTTGAATACTACTTGTAGGCACTGTATATATACAGTACAGACCAAAAGTTTGGACACACCTTCTCATTTAAAGATTTTTCTGTATTTTCATGACTATGAAAATTGTATATTCACACTGAAGGCATCAAAACTATGAATTAACACATGTGGAATTATATACTTAACAAAAAAGTGTGAAACAACTGAAAATATGTCTTATATTCTAGGTTCTTCAAAGTAGCCACCTTTTGCTTTGATGACTGCTTTGCACACTCTTGGCATTCTCTTGATGAGCTTCAAGAGGTAGTCACCGGAAATGGTCTTCCAACAATCTTGAAGGAGTTCCCAGAGATGCTTAGCACTTGTTGGCCCTTTTTGCCAGCTCACCCCAAACCATCTCGATTGGGTTCAGGTCTGGTGACTGTGGAGGCCAGGTCATTTGGCGTAGCACCCCATCACTCTCCTTCTTGGTCAAATAGCCCTTACACAGCCTGGAGGTGTGTTTGGGGTCATTGTCCTGTTGAAAAATAAATGATGGTCCAACTAAACGCAAATAAGATGGAATAGCATGCCGCTGCAAGATGCTTTGGTAGCCATGCTGGTACAGTATGCCTTAAATTTTAAATAAATCCCCAACAGAGTCACCAGCAAAGCACCCCCACACCATGACACCACCTCCTCCATGCTTCACGGTGGGAACCAGGCATGTAGAGTCCATCCATTCACCTTTTCTGCGTCGCACAAAGACACGGTGGTTGGAACCAAAGATCTCAAATTTGGACTCATCATACCAAAGCACAGATTTCCACTGGTCTAATGTCGATTCCTTGTGTTCTTTAGCCCAAACAAGTCTATTTTGCTTGTTGCTTGTCCTTAGCAGTGGTTTCCTAGCAGCTATTTTACCATGAAGGCCTGCTGCACAAAGTCTCCTCTTAACAGTTGTTGTAGAGATGTGTCTGCTGCTAGAACTGTGTGGCATTGACCTGGACTATAATCTGAGCTGCTGTAAACCTGCGATTTCTGAGGCTGGTGACTCGGATAAACTTATCCTCAGAAGCAGAGGTGACTCTTGGTCTTCCTTTCCTGGGGCGGTCCTCATGTGAGCCAGTTTCTTTGTAGCGCTTGATGGTTTTTGCAACTGCACTTGAGGACACTTTCAAAGATTTCCCAATTTTTCGGACTGACTGACCTTTATTTCTAAAAGTAACAATGGCCACTCGTTTTTCTTTACTTAGCTGCTTTTTTCTTGCCATAATACAAATTCTAACAGTCTATTCAGTAGGACTATCAGCTGTGTATGCACCTGACTTCTGCACAACACAACTGATGGTCCCAACCCCATTTATATGCCAAGAAATCCCACTTATTAAACCTGACAGGGCACACCAGTGAAGTGAAAACCATTTCCGGTGACTACCTCTTGAAGCTCATCAAGAGAATGCCAAGAGTGTGCAAAGCAGTCATCAAAGCAAAAGGTGGCTACTTTGAAGAACCTAGAATATAAGACATATTTTCAGTTGTTTCACACTTTTTTGTTAAGTATATAATTCCACATGTGTTAATTCATAGTTTTGATGCCTTCAGTGTGAATGTACAATTTTCATAGTCATGAAAATACAGAAAAATCTTTAAATGAGGAGGTGTGTCCAAACTTTTGGTCTGTACTGTATATATATATATATATATATATATATATATATATACATACATATATACACTGCTCAAAAAAATAAAGGGAACACTCAAATAACACATCCTAGATCTGAATGAATGAAATGTTCTCATTGAATACTTTGTTCTGTACAAAGTTGAATGTGCTGACAACAAAATCACACAAAAATCATCAATGGAAATCAAATTTATTAGCCAATGGAGGCCTCGATTTGGAGTAACCCCCAAAATTAAAGTGGAAAAACACACTACAGGCTGATCCAACTTAGATGTAATGTCCTCAAAACAAGTCAAAATGAGGCTCAGTATTGTGTATAGCCTATACGTGCATGTATGACCTCCCTACAACGCCTGGGCATGCTCCTGATGAGGTTGCGGATGGTCTCCTGTGGGATCTCCTCCCAAATCTGGACTAAAGCATCCGCCAACTCCTGGACAGTCTGTGGTGAAACGTGACGTTGGTGGATGGAGCGAGACATGATGTCCCAGATGTGCTCAATCGGATTCAGGTCTGGGGAACGGGTGGGCCAGTCCATAGCTTCAATGCCCTCATGTTGCAGAACTGCTGACACACTCCAGCTACATGAGGTCTGGCATTGTCCTGAATTAGGAGGAACCCAGGGCCAACCGCACCAGCATATGGTCTCACAAGGGGTCTGAGGATCTCATCTCGGTACCTAATGGCAGTTAGGCTACCTCTGGCGAGCACATGGAGGACTGTGCGGCCCTCCAAAGAAATGCCACCCCACACCATTACTGACCCACTGCCAAACCGGTCATGCTGAAGGATGCTGCAGGCAGCAGATTGCTCTCCACGGCGTCTCCAAACTCTGTCACGTCTGTCACATGTGCTCAATGTGAACCTGCTTTCATCTGTGAAGAGCACAGGGCGCCAGTGGTGACTTTGCCAGTCCTGGTTGTAACATCCCTGGTGGCGTGCTGGCATGGCTTACCACCTCCCACCATTCAAGACCGCCATCTTACCTATCAATCCAGGCTGCACACTTTGCTCCAGTACCTGCTGTGTCTCTTGTCTGATTGCTTAGGGCGGCGGCGCGGCTGCCGCCCTATTCTTATATTTGCTGTGTGTGCACTCCTATTGCCTCCCCAGCCTATTGCTGTGAGTCACTGGATACTTAAACCCCCTCCATCCAGTAGGGGGTGCCTGAGCAACACTTTCATTCAGTGTGCTCTGTGCAACTGAGTTGCCAGGTCCTGTCCTGTATCTTGTCTGTTTCCGCCCCTGGGGGCTGTATACCCAGGCCTTTTACCTGTATCTGTGACATATAGTCTGTCTCTGCCACCCTGGGGGCTGAGTTCCCAGGCTCGCTCCTGTATCTTATTCCTGGTTCAGTTCCTGTCTGAACTGTGTCCTAGCCCGTTACCTATTTCTCTCTATGTCCGAACCTTCCCTTTTCCTGCAGTGTCTGAACCTGCACCTAACTCCAACTCGTTGTCTCTGAACTTCTGTTTGTGAGTTTTGTGTACACTCGCTACTTCATTGTAAGTACCTTGTGTGTATCTGGTTCTGCTTGTTCACCGCACCTGCGGTTTTTCTCTGCCCTGCTTGTTCACCGCACCTGTGGTTTCGCTTTGCTCAGCTTGTTCACCGCACCTGCGGGTTTTGCTCTGCTCTGCTTTTTTACCGCACCTGTGGGTTTTGCTCTGCTCTGCTTGTCTACCGCACCTGCGGCTCCGTTCCTGTGTCCCAGTCTGTACAGGTCCATATCCTGCCTGTGTTCCTACCTGCCAGTACTCACCTGTCTGCATGCCAGCCGTGCCTGCCAGTGCCCATCTGTCTGCATGCCAGCTGTGCCTGCCAGTGCCCACCTGTCTGCATACCAGCCGTGCCTGCCAATACCCACCTGTCTGTATGCCAGCCTAACCTGCCTGTTCCTGCATTCCCCGGTGTGGGTCAACAGCTGTGACCAGGGTCTGACCTGGAGTAGCACCTGGTACCTCTGCTCGGTTCCTCCCTGGTTCACGGAGTCGACTGAGCCGCCGCGTGACCTTGGTTGGACCAAGTTGATACTTAGTTATACCCCTCCAAGCACTCCTCGGTTCATGGTCCAGTGGGATCACTAATCATGCTCACGCCAGTCAGTCTGGACGTGTGCGTAACACTGGTGTTCTGTGGCAAATGCCAAGCGTCCAGCACGGTGTTGGGCTGTGAGCACAACCCCCATCTGTGGACGTCGGGCCCTCATACCACCCTCATGGAGTCGGTTTCTAACCGTTTGTGCAGACACATGCACATTTGTGGCCTGCTGGAGGTCATTTTGCAGGGCTCTGGCAGTGCTCCTCCTGTTCCTCCTTGCACAATGGCGGAGGTAGCAGTCCTGCTGCTGGGTTGTTGCCCTCCTACGGCCCCCTCCACCTTTCCTGGTGTACTGGCCTGTCTCCTGGTAGCCTCCAGCCTCTGGACACTACGCTGACAGACACAGCAAACCTTCTTGCAACAGCTCGCATTGATGTGCCATCCTGGATGAGCTGCACTACCTGAGCTACTTCTGTGGGTTGTAGAGTCCGTCTCATGCTACCTCGATTGTGAAAGCACAACCAACATTCAAAAGTGACCAAAACATCAGCCAGAAAGCATTGGTACTGAGATGTGTTCTGTGGTCCCCACCTGCAGAACCACTCCTTTATTGAGGGTGTCTTGATAATTGCCAATAATTTCCATCTATTGTCTATTCCATTTGCACACCAGCATGTGAAATTGATTGTCAATCAGTGTTGCTTCCTAAGTGAACAGTTTGATTTCACAGAAGTTTGATTTACTTGGAGTTATATTCTGTTGTTTAAGTGTTCCCTTTATTTTTTTGAGCAGTGTAAATATATATATATATATATATATATATATATATATATATATATAAATATATATGTGTGTATATACTGTATGTAATTGGTAAACTTATCGGCACCTTCAACCAGTATGTACAGCAAGTGTGAACAGGTGCAAGCTGCTATGACTGCATAATATGCGAACAAAATTAGATACAGTGGGTATGGAAAGTATTCAGACCCCTTTAAATTTTTCACTCTTTGTTTCATTGCAGCCATTTGGTAAATTCTAAAAAGTTCATCATTTTTTTTCTCATTAATGTACACTCTACACCCCATCTTGACTGAAAAAAAACAGAAATGTAGAAATTTTTGCAAATTTATCAAAAAAGAAAAACTGAAATATCACGTGGTAACAAGTATTCCGACCCTTTGCTCAGACAGTCATATTTAAGTCACATGCTGTCCATTTCCTTGTGATCCTCCTTGAGATGGTTCTACTCCTTCATTGGAGTCCAGCTGTGTTTAATTAAACTGATAGGACTTTATTTGGAAAGGCACACACCTGTCTATATAAGACCTCATAACTCACAGTGCATGTCAGACCAAATAAGAATCATGAACTCAAAGGAACTGCCCAAGGAGCTCAGAGACAGGGTTGTGGCAAGGCACAGATCTAGCCAACGTTACAAAAGAATTTCTGCAGTATTCAAGGTTCCTAAGAGCACAGTGGCCTCCATAATCCTTAAATAGAAGAAGTTTGGGACCACCAGAAGTCTTCCTAGACCTGGCCGTCCAGCCAAACTGAGCAATTGTGGGAGAAAAGCCTTGGTGAGAAAGGTAAAGAAGAACCTCAAGATCACAATGGCTGAGCTCCAGAGATGCAGTAGGGAGATGAGAGAAAGTTCCACAAAGTCAACTATCACTGCAGCCCTCCACCAGTCAGGCCTTTATGGCAGAGTGGCCCAACGGAAGCCTCTCCTCAGTGCAAGACATATGAAAGCCTGCATCGAGTTTGCTCGAAAACACATGAAGGACTCCCAGACTTTGAGAAATAAGATTCTCTGGTCTGAGACGAAGATAAAACTTTTTGTTGATAATTCTAAGCGGTATGTGTGGAGAAAACCAGGCACTGCTCATCACCTGCCCAATACAATCCCAACAGTGAAACCAGGGAAAATTTGGGCCGAATGACCTCTTTAACTGGATTAGTAATATCAGCCTACAGTGGGCGAATTTCCTTCTGCTGATTATGAATAATAGGCAGTAGCCCACGATGATTTTTTATTTAATTCTGTAGTTTACACATAATGTACACTGCGGGTGCTGACTAAAACTCCCATCATTGTCCCCTGATCTTAGGGAGACAAGGCGTTAGATGATAGGTAACTATATCTGTATTTTTTATTTTTAATTCAATATGTATTTATTTATTTTACTTTAAGAACAAGCCCTGGCTGATGACTACTTCCATCAGCGGCGCCTGCTCTCGCCGTTATTAGTGAAAGCAGGCATAGGCTGATCTGATGGGAGTAGTACACTCATCAGCCAACGCCTGTGACCCGCGGTAAGCTTTTTACCGTGGGTCATAGTCACAGCTGCGGGCTCACACTGACATCTGACAGCATGATCCTGCAGTGCTCTAACTGGTGGTAACGATGTTACCGCCGATCAGAGCTGCCAGTGTTTCTCATACTGTCACACAGATGACATCATGAGAAACACAGACTTCCTGAGGATTGCTAGAGAGGCAAATCAGAACACTCGATTGACTGCAAAAGACCTTCAGAAAGATTTATCAGACCCTGGACTTGTGGTACATTGTTCTACTTTTCGGAGACACGTGCACAAATATGGCCTTCATGGAAGAGTCATGAGAAGAAAACCTCTCCTGCATCTGACGCGCCCCCTGGGCCTGTGCTGTGCAGGGGATACCCGGAACCGGATCGCTGGGGGTTGTAGTCCTCCGTGGCTGTGACCCGGTCCGTGCCCAGGGCGGTCAAACCAGTGGCAGTCTGAGTGTGATAACAAATGTCCGACTACGCCACCCGTGGATTGCGGTCAGTGGGAACCGCCGCTGCGCTGCAGACCGCTGAGGCTGATGTTGTATGCGCAGCCGAGTATGGGATAACTCCCCACGGGAGAAGTATTGCCTCAGGGCAGCTAGTGTGGATGATGGGAGTGATGGTGTGAGCGTCCCAGTACTAATGGTGCTGGTGCGGCGATGAAACACAGAGACGTGTGGTGCAGTTCAGGGTCTTTACTGATGGTATAACGCAGACCCTCCCGGGAGTACTGGCTAGCAGTAGAGGCCTGGTCAGTCTGAGAGCTAGCAGGATCTCCCCCTGGCCAGGTGGAGTTGTAGGCCTCCCCGTCTCTCTGCACTCTTTCCTGGCTACCTTGCTGTGTGCGGGTAGAAGTAGCCCACGTCCCTGAGTATACCGTGTGGTGCTCACCCGTATGGCCGGTGACTTGGGGCCTTCCGTTAGCCTCCGATTCACGATGGCAGTGCTGGTCCCTTGCTTGTGACCGTGCCTCCGGGCTTCTATGGCCAGAGGACATGGAATCCCCTGCCGATTGGATTCTGCTGCTGGACCTGGATGTCCCCACAGCCTCGGACTCCGTGTCCGGGTTTAGTGTCTTCAGCCAAGGCGAGCTTTCTAGCTTCCAGCCTCAGGCACTCGCTCCTGCTCCTACAGAGCTTCTAGTTCTCGCTTTCCCTCTCCAGGCTCTGACTCTCAGACTCTGTCTGTCCTAATCCCGCCCCAGACCCAGTTTATAAGGGCAGATTCCTCCCCTCCCACGTCTGGGCGGGCAGTGTTGCATGCTTAGGGCTCCTGACCAGAGAAACCTCCCACTTGCTCTCAGACATAATATTTCTATTACTGTGGCAACCAGACCCCTGGGGTGACACACATCCTTATCATAAAAATCAGCATCAGAAGTATGCAAAAGAACATCTAAACAAGTCGGATGCATTTTGGAAACAAGTACTGTGGACCGATGAGGTTAAAATAGAACTCTTTGGCCTCAATGATCATAGGTATGTGTTGAGAAAAAGGGCACAGAATTTCAGGAAAATAATATCTCGCCAATCATTAAGCATGGGGGTGGATCAATCATTGCTTTGGGGTTGTGTTGCAGCCAATGGCACGGGGAACATTTAACGGGTAGAGGGAAGAATAGATTCAATGAAATTTCAGTATAATCTCTTTTTATTGAAATAGAAATAGACATTAACATATATAACATACATTAATAAATGCCGGTGTTTAGTCATCATGGCGATCAAAATAACATATTCTCTATCACTTCTCTGATAAGACTCGTACACCTCTTATCTAATAATGTAAATGACTCGCCCCCTGGGCCGTGGGGCTCTCGGAGTCGGGCAGCAGGGCAATAATGGGGGTAGTAGTGGCAACCCGGTCCGTGGCTCAGGGTGGTCAGACCAAATGTTGTGGCAGTCTATTTATATGGTTTTGCAATGTCCGACTACGCCACCCGTGGATTGCGGCTATTATGAACCGCCGCTGCAAGGCAGTCCCCTGAGGCTGATGGTGTGTGCAGCGGAGATAGTATAACTCCCCACGGGAAGAGTGTAGCCTCAGGGCAGTGTAGTAGATGGTGGGGGTGATGGTGCAGGGAGTCCCAGTACCGTTAGTGCTGGCGAAGTAAGAAGCACAAAGACAACATGTTGCAGTCCAGGGTCTTTTACTCACAGTTCGTATACTCCAAGCCACTTCTGTACAGGTAGTGACTGCCCAAGCCGTGCCACGTCCACCAGGTGAGGGGCTCGGTCAACTCCCAGGCAATTCAGGAGCATGGCACAGGACCACCTTCTGTCCTTTCTCTGTCTCGTGCCCCACCAGTGACCAAACTTCTGTCCAGCTGCCGCGGATTTATGCGGGAAAATGTGGGCCCCGTTTCCCGCTATCCTATATGGTGCCTTCCTAGCAGGTTTAGTGAGGGGTCGCACCAATATATGATCACGACCTCCGGTTCTTGGCTGAGGATTATTTGCCTCCACCAACTTGGGATCCGGTACCCTTTCCTTGCCTGACCCGTCACCCGTAATTTCCTGGGTCCTTAGCGTCCCTTCTTCCTTTGTGTTCCTGGGCCTTTCTCTTCGGTTCCTTTCTCTTTCTGTTCTGTTCCTTTCTTTCTCTCCCTCTCGCCCTGCCCGTGTCCTAGGCCTGGCTCTGGAGCAGAACTCCAGCGGAGCCTCTGCTCCCCTCCTCCTCCACTCTCACTTCCTCCTCACAGACTCAACTTCTCTCTACTCTTTTAGAACTAAGATGGTGCTCACCTTATATACCTCCTCCTCTGTGTCTGAGCCCAGGTGACCTGCAACCAATGAGCTCCTTCCTATGCCCAGAAACCAGCCCCTATCTGCTCCCTCATCACTAGGGTCCCCCCCACACTCCACTCCAGCCAGGGACATAGTCAGTCGTGCCTGCATATTAATGGGAGCACCGTAGAGCTGTCCCCCGGAAATGAGGAGTGTATATGTGTGCAGCTAACTGAGCCCTGGTCCATACTTCAACCTTACCCGGGAGTGGAATACCACACCTCTGGCAGAGGTGCAATATCCCTGTAGCGGCCGAACCCTCGGGGCACTACATAAACATTACTTTTAATCATATCCAACAGTGCTGACAACTACATAAATCAACAATACAACAGTACAAAAACAAAAAGAGAAAAAAGAAAAAAAAGAAGGGGTGGTGAGGGGGGAAGAGGAAAAAGAGAAAGAAAGATAAGAAAGGAGGGTAGGATTAGTAAATTGAAGAGGAGAAGGAGAACATAAACTAAGGCTCATTTTTAGACTCTCTAATTAGTTCACAGCACCAACCCAGATCCAATTCACCAATTTATCAGTCTCTCACTCAAACAGCCTGTGAAACTCCGATGAGTCCTGAAACAGAATCCAGACACTCCAGATCTTCCTGAATTTATCAGCACATCCATTAAAGTCAGCAGAAAGTTCCTCCATTCTGCAGATATTAAACATTTCATTTTTTGAGATCCTATTGATGAGGGCAGGATAGAAAGCCGAGCTTTCTCAGGACGATTTTCGACCCTACTTCCGGTAATTAGATTATAATTGGAAATTATTTTTTCCCACAAAGGTTTGATCTTACTACACTCCCACCATATGTGAAGCATAGATCCTTTTTCCACTTTACATCGCCAACATAAGTCTGAGGCTGCCGGAAATATGGTGTGAAGTTTTACTGGATACTGGTACCATCTTGCCATAATTTTGACATTTTTCTCCTGTGCATAACATGTGACCGACATTTTGTGTGTAAACAAGAATCCTTTTCCCCAATCTGTTGAAGATATGACTACCCCAAATTCTTGTTCTCACATGTGTTGAAATTGTAACTTTCCTGAGATACTTTCCCCAATCAAATAATTATAAAGCAGCGATATTATATGATTGGGGGGAGATTCCTGTAAGAATAACCTCTTAAAAGAAGATGGTATACACTGGAATGGGGGTGCCAACCTCTGAGAAAACAAGAATGATTGCAACTGTAAGTATTCCATCCACAGCAATTTTCTAGACAGAGACCTATCCTGTAATGTATTGAATGATGGTATTTTACCATTTTCTAATATATGTAGGAGGCGAGTGTCCTCCATAGCTCTCCATCCCAAGAAAGATTCTCTCAGATATCCAGGAGGAAAGGAAAGATTAGAGAAAAGTGGCGTAAGAGGGCTGAATGTTCTAGAGGGATGGTATTTTTTCATAGTTGCATGCCAAATTTTAATTGTTCCCCTAGTCAATTCTGTCAAGCCTCCTATCGAGAAAACATCAGAGGCAAAAAGCCAAGGAAGGTGCTTCAAAGGAACACCCACCCCTTCCTGCTCAATAGTGACCCATTGTTTTGTCAGAGAGTTGACATGCCAGTCTATAAAGTGACCTAAAACAGAAGCTTGAAAGTATATTTTAAAATTCGGAAATCCAGCTCCACTGGCTATTTAGGGCGGTTTAATGTCTGCATACTTATCCTGGGTCTATATTTACCCCACACAAACCTGATTAATGCTGTACGTAGTTTGCTGAAGAAGCTGCATGGCGAGAAATGGGAACAGTTTGAAAAATGTATAAAAAGCGGGGCAATATATCGTTTTTTACTGCGTTCATTTTACCAAACCAGGATAGTCTCAGTTTACTGTAATTCAGTAGGTCTTTATATGTGCGATCCAAAAGCGATTAGTAATTTAGTGCAAAAAGTTTTGAAAAGTCAGGAGAAATGAGCACGCCTAAGTATTTTATCGCTTCTGACTTCCATTTAAAAGGGAAGTTATCCATTACATGTTCAACTTCTCTCTGTGACAGTGATACATTTAATGCCTCCGATTTTGAATAATTAACTTTAAAATTACTCAGGATCTATCAAACTCCTTCATTAAAGCAGGAAGAGATGTCTGAGGCTGAGACACATAGAGGAGAAGGTCATCTGCATATAATGCTGTCTTATATGTGATGCGACCCCTGGGCCGTGGGGTGCTCGGCAGCCGGGCCTCTGGTTGCTGGGGGATATCACGGTAGCTGGCCCGGTCCATGACCCAGGGCGGTCAGTAAAAGGTGGGATACTTTATAGGGGATTTAAGAAAGTGTTCGTGACGCCACCTGTGGATTGCGGCTAGAGGGAGCCGCCGCTGCGGAGCAGTCCTCTGGAGCTGGTGTTACGGCAGCAGGGATGGTGTGGCTCTCCACAGGTAGAGGTAGCTCCAGGGCAGCGTGGGGTGTAATGGTGGTGGTGCAGGGGAGAGAGACGGCAGGACGGTCCCGGAGGAAAGACGGACATTCACAATGGGGTAAGCTTCAGTTCCTTTACTGGTGATGTTGCAGGCACGGTCCAGGGTACTCCAGGCGAAGGGCACACTTTTGGACTCTCCCCAGTGAGCGGGTATAGGGCCTCCTTATCCGTTGCTTTATTCTCTAAGCTTCTGACCTGCCTGGAGCTAGGCCTAGCTTGGTTACTGTCTCTCTTTGCACCTGCTGACCTGGTGGTAAGGCCTTCTCTTTGGAGATCACTCTCCCTGGATGCTGGGACCTCCGTGACTCCTAGCCCTGGTACTGTAATCAGCGTTTGGTGAACCTGGGACCTGTAGTCCTCCAGGGGTTCAAGGTGGTTCCTACTGGGTATAAAGGGACCCGGTGTCCGGTATATATATATCTGCCCCCTCACTACTTCTTCCTTCTCCTCTAGCCTTCGGCCACACTCAAGGCCCTCACACGTGCTGTAGACCTTGGTTCGCCTAAGCACAGCAGCCAGCGTGCTGCTCTCTTCACTGCTCTCTGAGCGTCAGCACGCTCTCTGCTCAACTCTGAGCTGTATTCCTCTGTGAGTCTGAACACTAAACTGAGCTGCCTAGCTCCACCCTCCCTATATATATCCCTAACGGGCTCCCTCTGCTGGTCTGAGGTGGTAAGGTGGAGGTGCGTGAATGTGTGAGGGCCTCTTGTGGAGAAGTCCATCCATGCACCTTTCTGGGTTCTGTGGCACCAATGCGCAGCAGGGTGCCACATTCCCCCCTAGTAAAACTCAGTACTTCTGGACTGAAGCATTTTTCTCAAACAGGTTTAAACAATAACATTTCTTCCCTTTATGGGAGGCACTTTCCTTGAACATTACAGGTGACATTATAATACAATAATTACAACTATAAATAACAATAAAGTTACAGTCAGTCCCGTAACTTGGTTTCACCGAACAAAGAACATGAGGGACCCGCCTGAAAACCCTCAACGTAGGCTCTGGGCGTGGCTACAGGGCATTGGTGATCTAGGTGCTGGACCACGTCTTCGGCCACGCCAAATGGGTTTTTGTTCTGTGGTCTAATAAGGGGCACTCCAGGGAGCGCAACTATGTACATGACAGTTTTTGGGCTGCTCACAGTCCTCAGCCACTGAGTCCTTTATATATACCCTTACGGGTAACCAAATAAACACATATATTTCAGTTTATACAATAAACATAATGCAAAACCCTACTGGGTAACTATTTATACTGCAGGTATTTCTCTATTTACTCCCTATACCTGACAGGGGTCTGGCCTTTTCTGCTATGTGATGACCTACGTAGTACGGGGATGCGTGTAGTGTGGATGCTTGTGTAATTTCCCGCTCTATGGGTTGGTGGACTGCAAGACTGCCTTAACCTCTCTACGGGACTGGCAAGTACACTGCTTACTGGGCCTTCTGGCTCTGCTTCTACCGGTGATCCTTCTTCCGGGAATTCTTCCTGAGCAGGCTCTTCTGGGGCACTTACAGGTTCTACTTGCAATGGAGGGTCTTCTGGCTGTTGGTAGAAGTGTAACACAGGTATTATTACCGCTCCATCCAGTTGAGGTCAATCTGCCGGGAAATCTCCTAAGACAGTATGGAGTTCTTCTTCTTTAGGCTCCTCCGGTACGGTGAGAGGCACTTCCTCCTGGGGCTTCAGCGGACTTGGGCACAACTTCAGATGGTCTCTTGATACCGTTGCAGTTGTTCTTCCTCCGTCTTTGCTAATTAGACAGGTTTTCCTATTGTCGAACCTGGAATTCAACACAGTGTAAGGTTCCCTTTCCCACTGGTCGTCAAGTTTGTGGCTTCTTCTCTTTCGTTTCAACACAACTTCTCCAGGTGTCAAGGGTTCAGCTGGTGCACTCTTGTGGTTCTGTGCTTCCTGCTTATCTCTCACCCTACTTAGACTGTTTTCGACACAGGCCTGTACTCTCTTGTACTGCTCCTGTCGAGTCGCATCCCAGTCTTCAGTGGACATATCTGCTTCTGGCTCTACCACTCCAAGCTCCAGGTCCATGGGCAACTTTCCGTGTCTTGCTCTCATGAGGTACGCTGGAGTACAATTGGTGGAACTCACAGGTATGTGATTGTACAGATCTACCAGGTCAGGTAGTTTGTCTGGTCACTGGTTTCTTTCCTCTAGAGGTAAGGTCCTCAACAGGTCGATGACTATGTTATTCATCTTTTCACATAACCCATTGGTTTGGGGGTGGTACTGTGTAGTCTGGATCTTCTTACACCTGTACAGATGGCAAAACTCTTTGAACAGCTCGGCTTCAAAGGCAGGGCCTTGATCCATCAGCACTTTATCCGGGTATCCATGGGGCCTGCAGAAGTATGCTTGAAACGTCCTTGCTGCTGTTTCTGCCATCAGATCCTTGATGGGGGCTACCACCAGGAACCAGGAGTAGTGATCCACCATGGTCAAGGCATACGAGTAGCCTGACCTGCTGGGTGACAAATTGACGTGATCCAGGGCAACGATCTCCAGGGGCTGGGTTGTCTTGATGGACTGCAGGGGTGCCTTCTGGCCGCTGTAGTCTTTTCTTCTGAGACTACAGGGTCCAAAATCCCAGCACCACCTCTCTATGGAGCTTCGCATTTCAACCCAGTAAAACCGACTCTTCAGGAGAGTTTCCAGCTTTTTCCAGCCAAAGTGCAATGCTTGATCGTGGTAGGCCTCCAATACCATCTGGATGTCTGTCCTGGGCACTACGATCTGCCATACCATCTCATGGGTCCTGGGGTTGACATACTTTCGGCACAGTTTCTCTCTATAGATGAACAGCCGGCTTCTCTCATTCCACAGTTGCTTGGCTTGTGGAGACGCGTCCTTCTCCAGGGAGGAACCTTCCTGGGTTATCAGTTCTATGATACGGCTGACAACCGGGTCGCTGTCCTGGGTCTGCTTCCAACTGTGGTGAGGTAAAGGGTTTAGTGTCTTACCACGATACCTCCTGGAGGTGCGCTGCTCGTGGACCATCCCATTTCTATGGAAGGCAGGTAGCTCAATCTCCTCCAGGTCATCCACTTCTTCTTCAGTGTCCGACTGGTGAGGCTTGTGGTCTGCCCAGTACTTGATGGTGAACTGATAGTTTGACAGACGGGCCATCCAACGCTGTTCCATGGCTCCCAACTTAGCTGTCTCTAGATGTGTCAAGGGGTTGTTGTCAGTGTAAGCCGTGAACTTACTGGATGCCAAGTAGTGCTTGAATCGTTTAGTGATGGCCTAGACCAAGGCCAGGAGCTCCAACTTGAAGGAGCTATAGTTTTCTGGATTCCTCTCGGTAGGGCGGAGCTTCCTGCTGGCATAGGCAATCACCTTCTCTTTGCCATACTGCTTCTGGCTTAACACAGCTCCTAGTCCCTCATTGCTGGCATCAGTGTACAGCAGGAATGGTTGGCTGTAGTCAGGGTAGGTCAGGATTTCTTCGCCAGTCAGGATCTCTTTCATCACTGCAAAGGACTCAGCCTGCTCTTTACCCCACTGGAAGGGGGGGTTCGTGCCTCTGTTGGACGGTATTACCAGGAGATCTTGCAAAGGTGCTGCCTTCTTGGTGTAGTCCTTTACAAACCTCTGGTAATACCCAACCAGTCCCAGGAACTGACGTAACTCCTTGAGATTCTTCGGCTCCGGCCATTTCTGGATGGCAGTGACCTTCTCCGGGTCTGGAGCTACTCCTTCTGGACTGACGATGTGCCCCAGGTACTGAAGCTTCCGTTTGAGCAGGTGGCACTTGGAAGACTTCAATTTCATCCCATACCGGGACAATGCTTCAAATACCTCCACCAGGTGCTTCAAATGGTTCTGATACGTCTTGGAGTACACTATCACGTCATCCAGGTATAGCAGCACGGTATCGAAGTTACGGTGTCCCAAACAGCACTCCATCAATCTCTGGAACGTTCCAGGGGCGTTGCAGAGTCCGATCGGCATACTGTTGAACTCGCAGAGTCCCATCGGGGTAGTGAAGGCCGTCTTCTCCCGGTCCTCCTCAACAACTGCTACTTGGCAGTACCCACTAGTGAGGTCAAGGGTAGAGAAGTAATTTGCAGGCTTTAATGCAGCCATGGATTCCTCTATACGGAGCAAAGGGTATGCATCTTTATGTGTTATGCGATTTACCTGTCTGTAATCTACACACATCCTCATGCTTCCATCCTTTTTCCTGACCAGTACCAGGGGAGCTGCACAGGGGCTACAGCTATCTCTTATTACCCCTGCCTTCCTCATGTCATGCAACATTTCCTTCGCTTTCTGGTAGTGTGCTGGTGGGATTGGCCTGTAACGTTCTTTGATGGGTGGATGGTCATCTGTGGGTATATAGTGTTGTACCCCTTTAATCCTCCCGAAATCAAGTGGGTGTTTGCTGAATACCTGCTCGTATTCCTGGACCACCCTGTATACACCTTGTTTTTTATGGACTGGAGTGGCGTCAGTCCCAACATGGAGCTGTTGACACCAATCCTCCAACTGAGCTTCGGAGTCATTGTCCACCACTGTATCTGGTGGGGTCAAGGATTCCACTGTGTGTATGACGTTGTTATCGTTGTTATCCACAGTATACAACCTGGCGACAGTGGCATATCTTGGTAATTTAACTTCATCCTCCCCATAATTTAGGAGTCGTACGGATACCCTCCCATTGCTTACATCAACCACCCCTCTGGCAGTTAAGAGTGTAGGTCTGTGCTCCGAACTAATGGGCTCCACTACTGCCTGATAGTTCTGTCCTTTGAGACCTATTGCTGCTCTACACCAAATCAGCATTTCACTCATCGGGGGAATCATAATGGGTATCGGGTCTGTGACCCGTACTGTTATGTTCTGCTACCAGAGCTAAGGAAAGAGAGGAGATCTGTCCCTACGATAGAACTCAGCTTTATCCCTACGATGTAACAGGGGACCTGATCCTGCGATCAGACCTGCTAAAGTCCTAAGCTAGTCTGTACGGAGACCTATAGATGTGGGGAAGGAATCCCTACAAGTACTAAGGACTGGGAGGAAAATGGGACACCTCCTAACAGAAATAGTAGCAGACAGACGAACAAACAAAATATATAGAACACTGAGGTCCGTAGACCAAGCAAACTAACAGAGTTAGATACAGAGCACAGGCTAGCTAGAAAGTAGTTATACAATGAAGTCCAGCAAAGCCAGAAGGGCGGAGCAGGATTAAATAGGCCAACAAGGTCATGTGACCAGCAAAGGAAAAAACCTAAGAGCAAGGTTCTAACAGTACCCCCCCTTCTAAGAGGATCCTCCGGATCCCCTAGGACCAGGCTTATCAGGAAATCTCCTGTGAAACGCTCTGATAAGTCTGGACGCGGAAACATCATCTGACCTCACCCAAGAGTTATCCTCGGGTCCGAAACTTTTCCAGGCCACAAGATACTGCAAACTACCTCTATACCGTCTAGAGTTAAGGATGCGAGAAATTTCATATTCCCCGTCCTTCACCACCGGAGGAACAGAGGCAGAGGCGTCACCATCCGACACAACAGCTTTTTTTAACAGAGAGACATGAAATACCGGATTAATTCTCCAGGAGGTAGGAACCTCCAACCTAACAGCAGATTGGTTGACAACCTGAAGCACCTTAAAGGGCCCTACAAACTTGGGACCCAATTTCTTAGAAGGAATCCTCAACCGCAGATTCCTAGAGGACAACCAAACCATGTCACCAACAGCGAACAAAACCTCCTGTCGTTTCCTATCAAAGTAGTCTTTAGATTTTCTGTTGGCCTCCTGAAGATTACCACGCACATCCGTCCAAACTCTCTCCAAATCACCGGAAAAATTCTCCTCCTTAGGCACGGCAGATCCCAACTTGGAGAACGACCAAAACGACGGATGTCTCCCAGAACAACAAAAAAAAGGCGAACAACCAGCAGAAGAAGATGTATGATTGTTCAGAGCAAATTCAGCAAGTGGCAGAAACTCAGACCACCCCTCTTGATTGTCTGCCACAAAACAACGCAAGAACTGCTCAACATCCTGGTTTTTCCTTTCTGTCTGGCCATTAGATTCAGGATGATATCCGGACGAGAACGACAAATGAACTCCCAACCTGTCACAAAAGGCACGCCAAAAACGAGCCGCAAACTGAGGACCCCTATCAGAAACAATGTCAGTAGGAACGCCATGAAGTCTGACAATTTCCTTGACAAAGGCCTTAGCGAGAGTTTTAGCGCAGGGCAGTTTGACGAAGGGAACCAAGTGACACATCTTGCTAAAACGGTCCACGACCACCCAGATGACAGTAAAACCCTCAGAGGGGGGAAGGTCAGTTATAAAGTCCATAGCCAAATGTGTCCAAGGAGCACTGGGAACCTCCAAAGGACAAAGCAACCCCGCAGCAGGAGTATGTGAGGACTTAGATCTAGCACATATAGTACATTGACGCACCCACTTAATGAATTCCTTCTGCCATCCAGGCCACCAAAAACTGCGACCCACCAGTCTCTTGGTCTCAGAGATTCCGGGATGACCTGCCAACCGAGATTCGTGACACTCAACAAACAAATCTCTCCTAAAGGTCCCAGGCACAAACAACCTCCCATGAGGAGTGTTAGATGGGGCATTCTCCTGTGCTTTAAGAATCTCATCTTCCAAAACGGAGTCCAAAGCAGCTATCACAACACCTTCTTGTAAAATGTTCTCCTCTTTCTCAGCACCGACTATGGGAGAAGAACTGCGAGACAAGGCATCCGCCTTAACATTCTTAGTACCAGGGATGTAAGTAACGGAGAAATTAAACCGCGAGAAAAACAGTGCCCACCTAGCCTGACGGGCATTCAGGCGCTTGGCAGCATCAAGATATATCAGATTTTTATGATCCGTAAGAACCTGAACGGGAAATTCCGCACCTTCCAAGAAGTGGCGCCAGTGTTCAAATGCGAGTTTAATAGCCAATAATTCCCGATTACCAATATCGTAATTCAGTTCAGTCTCCGAAAATTTTTTTGAAAAAAAGGCACAGGGATGTAATCCATTCCCGTTATCCTGAGACAATACCTCGCCAACCCCCACAGAGGAAGCATCAACCTCAACCAAAAACGGTTTAGTCACATCAGGCTGCATAAGGATGGGAGCAGAGGTGAACCTCTCCTTGAGATACACAAAAGCTTCAATAGCCTCAGAAGACCACTGAACCGCATCAGCACCTTTCCTGGTGAGATCGGTCAGAGGTTTGACAATACTAGAAAAATTTTTTATGAATTTTCTGTAATAATTGGCGAAACCTAAAAACCTCTGTATCGATTTCAAACCAATAGGCCTAGGCCATTCCTGTACAGCTTGAACTTTAACCGGGTCCATCTCAAAACCTTCGCTGGAGATAATGTAACCCAAAAAACTAATTCTCTGTACAGCGAACTCACATTTCTCCAGCTTAGCAAAAAGCGAATTGTCCATTAACAACTGTAATACCTCACGTACGCTCCGCCAATGAGACTCCAGATCCGGCGAATAAATCAAAATGTCATCCAAATACACAACCACATTTTTGCCGATCAAAGGTCTAAGGATGTCATTAATAAGATTCTGAAAAAATGCAGGAGCATTAGTAAGACCAAAAGGCATAACCAGATTCTCAAAACTGTTATGTTCTGCTACCAGAGCTAAGGAAAGAGAGGAGATCTGTCCCTACGATAGAACTCAGCTTTATCCCTACGATGTAACAGGGGACCTGATCCTGCGATCAGACCTGCTAAAGTCCTAAGCTAGTCTGTACGGAGACCTATAGATGTGGGGAAGGAATCCCTACAAGTACTAAGGACTGGGAGGAAAATGGGACACCTCCTAACAGAAATAGTAGCAGACAGACGAACAAACAAAATATATAGAACACTGAGGTCCGTAGACCAAGCAAACTAACAGAGTTAGATACAGAGCACAGGCTAGCTAGAAAGTAGTTATACAATGAAGTCCAGCAAAGCCAGAAGGGCGGAGCAGGATTAAATAGGCCAACAAGGTCATGTGACCAGCAAAGGAAAAAACCTAAGAGCAAGGTTCTAACACGTACATTACCAATTTCACCACCTGATAGCGTTAACTGTTGCTGGTACATAAGGGCTCGGATCTCTTTCTGGAGCACCCTCCTCTGCCCTGGTTTGGCGGTGTCAGCAATCTGTTGGAGCAAAAACAACACTTCTCCCAAACAGTTACCGACAATATTCGTACCAAGTATAATATACAAGTCTGTATCACCAGGATTAAACTCCACTACAATCAGCCCTTGGTCCTTTAGTTCCACTCTCCCCACCTTCACTGTCACATTCTTAACCCCTACTAGGTTAAGAGAAAGGCCGTTAGAAGCATACACGGAGAGGTTCGGGGCTGGCGGCTGGAGTTCGTCTAAGGACCAGAACCTTTTGTAGAGGACATCAGGCATGATGGTTACCTGAGATCCAGTGTCCAGCAGGGCAGGTGTCGCGATGCCATCCAGCACAATGGACAGGAAAGGTCTTCCTCCCACGAACCGATGGTACCAGTTTGATGGGCCTGCTTGATTTACTCCTGGGTGTCGGCCCTCGGCCCAATGGTTTGCTTGTTTAAAGGACAGTTCCGCGCTGTGTGGCCTGCCTTCTGGCAGCGGTAGCAGATGAACTCTCCTGGAGGGCAACGTTGGTCGTTGGTCTTCCCATGGGGTGGCGTTGTCCTCCTCTGGGGTGGCGTTGTCCTCCTACGGGGTGGCGTTGTCCTCCTTCTTCTTCTCATCCATGGGACATCCTCAGGGCTGTCGGCGAGTAGTATCCGTCCTTCCGGCTCGGGCTCCTCCTGTAGCTGCAGGGTGCTGAGGACAGTGGCCAGGGTTTTACTTAACTGGCGCACTTCATAGCGCAGGCTGTCCAGCTCGCTAGGTGGCACTGTTTGCATCTTTGTTTCCACCGTTAGTGAAGGAGCAGTGGGTGCTGCGGGCACTGGGGTGGCCCCACCCTGGTGACGCTGGATAGCAGTATCTGATGTTTCCAGGGGATGCAGACCCTTTATAGCCTTGTCCTTAAGGGACGAACCTGTTTCAGGGCCTGCAGGGCTTCCTGTAAGCGCCAGGCATAGTCCCGGACACTGTCCTCAGGTTTCTGGACACAGTGGTAGAACCTCATCCGGAGGTCTGTCTCAGTGCGGTTTTCAAACACAGTTTGCAGTCTCTTAAAGATGATGAATTCTGATACCTGGTCTGTGGCTGGCCAGGTTTCAATTTCCCGCTCTGCGGCACGAGTCAATTGTCCCAGCACAACAGCAGCTCTCTGTTTACCGGTCATAGAATACATGTCTAGCACACCGCATATTTTCCTCTTGAATCCGGACAGGGTGTCCGGTTTTCCATTATACTGGGGAAGCCATTTCTGTTAGAACCCTTCTGTTTGTTTTTGTTTCTATCTTGTGTTTTGCGGTCACGTGACCATCTTCCTATATATTCCAGCTACGCCCTTCTGGCCTTGCTGGACTTCAGTGTTGTTTTGACTGTCTCTCCATCCAGGTGCTTTTGTGCCTATCTATCTCTAGTTTGCTTGGTCCTCTGGACCTCTAGTACTTTTGTCAGTTTTTCTTTTGCTCTGCAACAACTTCTGTTAGGAGGTGTCCCATTTTTGTCCCAGTCCTTAGTTCTTTTAGGGACCCCTCCCTTTTTCTATAGGTCTTCATTCAGACTAGCCGAGGATGCAGGCGGGTCTGTTCACTAGGAACAGGTTGCCCGCTACAACGTAGGGACTCAGCTTAGTCTTACTGTAGGGACAGATCTCCCCTTCTTTCCCTAGTTTATGTTGCAGATCATAACAGTACGTCCAGCCCAAACAAAACAAACTTTAAGGAAAGAAATCCGGGGATCAGTATGGTTTCTGTTCAAGATTTGGCTCAACGCCTGCAGGGATTGTCTCTGGAGGTGTCCGAGCTCCGGCAACACGTGAGTAGCTGTTCTGGAGCGCATTTTGTCAAACCCAAGGTAGGGTTCCCTGATATTTTTTATGGTAAACAACAAGATTTTTTTTCCATTAAAAATGCTTGTTTATTATATTTTCGTTTGAGACCAAGGCCCTCTGGGAATGAATCACAGCGCATTGGGTTTATCATGTCACTTTTGCGCAAGGAACCACAGTGGTGGGCCTTTTCTCTCCAACCTAATGATCCTTGTTTTAGGTCAGTGGAGGATTTTTTTTCTGCTATGGGGCTATTGTATGACGATCCTGATCGAGTCTCATCTGCTGAGACAGAACTGAGGCGTTTGAATCAGGGGTCAGGTGATGTTGAAAATTATTGTACACACTTTAGAAGGTGGTACTCAGAAGTGAAATGGAATGATTCGGCGTTAAAATGTTTTTTTCTTGCTGGTCTAAGTGAAAGGATTAAGGATCTGCTGATTGCCTTTCCTGCACCTGAGACCTTGCAAGAAGCCATGCAATTAGCTATACGTGTGGACAGGAGACTGCGTGCCAGGATTACTGATGAAAAAATTCCTACAATGGCAGCTCCTAGTCCTCAGAGGGTCTGCTTGGACGGCGGAGAACCGATGGAGGTTGAGGCGATGTCACTCCGCTCTCAGGAAAGAGACCGCAGGTTTTCCAAGGGATTGTGTTTTTATTGTGGTAAACCTGACCATTTGATTAAGAACTGTGAGCTTCGTTTAAGTAAAGAAAAATAAAGGTCAGTTACGCCCGTATTGCTTGTTTGAGCTCTAAGGAAGTATTTCTTTCAGGGAGTACCTCATTGCAGGAAGATTTGATTGAATTTCAGGTATTTGTGGATTGTGGTTCAACACTTAATGTGATTGATAAGGGGTTTTTGGAAAAACTTAAATTGGAATCCAAACCTTTGTCATCACCTATTTCTGTGATTGCAATTGATAACACTCCTTTGAAATGTATTACTCACAATGTTGCTGCATTTCCCCTCACTATCAATGGCATTCACCAAGAGAATATTGATTTGGTGGTATTAAATAGTTTACCCTCTCCAGTCGTTTTAGGTTTGCCTTGGTTCAAACTGCACAATCCTTTACTGGACTGGTCTACTAATGAGATTAAGTCTTGGAGTCCTAAGTGCTATGATAAATGTTGTAATGGTCGCATTGCGGCTGTGGAAAAAGGGGAATTACCTGTACCTATTCACGAGTTTTGGAAGGTTTTTTCAGAGGAGGAGTCGCAAGTTTTACCTCCTCATAGGGACTGTGATAGCACCATTGAGTTTGTTCCTGGAGCTACTCTTCCCAAGAGTAGCTCCAGGAACAAATCTGACTATCCCTGAAAGAATGGCCTTGGAGGAATACATACAGACGAGCTTGGCTGCTGGTCACATTAGACCTTCTAAGTCGTCTGTGGCCGTTGGATTTTTCTTTGTTAAAAAAAAGGACGGCGGTTTACGTCCATGTCTGGACTTTCGTGAAATTAATAAGATTACCGTACGCAATTCCTACCCATTGCCGTTAATTCCTGACTTGTTTAACCAGTTAGTGGGGTCCAAGTGGTTCTCTAAAATTGATCTCCGGGGGACATACAATTTGTTAGGAATGAAGGAGGGTGATGAATGGAAAACGGCTTTTAACACTCCGGTAGGTCATTTTGAGAATCTGGTGATGCCTTTTGGTCTTACCAATGCACCCGCGTTTTTTCAGAACCTTATTAATGACATCCTGAGACCTTTGATTGGTAAGAATGTGGTTGTGTATTTGGATGACATTCTGATTTATTCACCAGATCTGGAGTCCCATTGGCAGAGCGTACGTGAGGTGTTGCAGTTATTGAGTGATAATTCACTTTTTGCTAAGCTAGAGAAATGTGAGTTCACTGTGCAGAGAATTTTTTTTTGGACTAAATTATCTCCAGCGAGGGCTTTCAGATGGACCCGGTGAAGGTTCAGGCTGTGCAGGAATTGCCTAGGCCTATTGGTTTGAAATCGATACAGAGATTTTTGGGTTTCGCCAATTATTACAGGAAATTCATTAATAATTTTTCTATAATTGTTAAGCCGCTGACCGATCTCACTAGGAAAGGTGCGAATACGGTCCAGTGGACTACGGAGGCCATAGAAGCTTTTGTATATCTCAAGGAGAGGTTCCGTTCTGCCTCTATCCTTATTCATCCTGATGAGACCAAGCCTTTTTTGGTCGAGGTTGATGCTTCTTCGGTGAGGGTCGGTGCAGTTTTGTCTCAGGAGAACAAGGATGGAGTACATCCCAGTGCTTTTTTTTCGAAAAAATTTTCAGAAACAGAACTTAATTACGATGTTGGTAATCAGGAATTGCTGGCTATTAAACTCGCGTTTGAACATTAGCATCATTTCTTGGAAGGTGCTAAATTTCCCATTCAGGTTTTCACAGATCATAAGAATTTGATCTATCTGGATGCTGCCAAACGCTTGAATGCCCATCAAGCTAGGTGGGCATTTTTTTTTTCTCGGTTTAATTTTTCTGTTACCTATATCCCTGGTACTAAGAATGTTAAAGCCGATGCTTTATCTCACAGCTTTTCTCCCATGGTTGGTACCGAGGAGGAGGAGAGCATTTTACAGGAAGGAGTTGTGGTAGCAGCATTGGACTCCGTTTTGGAAGATGGGATTCTGAAAGCCCAAGAGGATGCCCCATCTAACACTCCTCATGGGAGGTTGTTTGTGCCTAGAACCTTTAGGAGAGATTTGTTTGTGGAGTATCATGAGTCTCGGTTGGCAGGTCATCCAGGTATTTCTGAGACTAAGAGACTTATAAGTCGCAGTTTTTGGTGGCCTGGGTGGCAGAAGGAAGTCATCAAGTGGGTGCGTCAATGTACGGTGTGCGCTAGGTCAAAGGCTTCACATACCCCTGCTGCGGGGTTGCTTTGCCCTCTGGAGGTTCCTAGTGCGCCTCGGACGCATCTGGCAATGGATTTTATTACTGACCTTCCTGTATCCGAGGGTTTCACTGTCATCTGGGTGGTCGTGGACCGTTTTAGCAAGATGTGTCATTTGGTTCCATTCATTAAGCTACCCTGCGCTAAGACACTCGCTAAGGTGTTTGTTAAGGAAATTGTCAGGCTCCATGGCGTTCCCACCGACATTGTTTCTGATAGGGGACCTCAGTTTGTGGCTCGCTTTTGGCGTGCATTTTGTGACAGGTTGGGAGTCCATTTGTCATTTTCGTCTGTTATCATCCTGAGTCTAATGGACAGACTGAAAGAAAGAACCAGGATGCTGAACCGTTTTTGCGTTGTTTTGTGGCAGACAATCAAGAGGGGTGGTCTGAGTTTCTGCCACTCGCAGAATTTGCTCTTAACAACCATACATCCTCCTCTGCTGGGTGTTCTCCTTTTTTTTTTGTACTGGGAGACATCCGTCTTTTGGTTCGTTCTCCAAATTGGGGTTGGCGGTGCCGGTGGAGGAGAATTTTTCCGGTGATTTGGAGAGAGTTTGGACTAATGTACGTTGTAACCTTCAAGAGGCTAACAAAAAGTCCAAGAAGTATTTTAACAGGAAACGTAAAGAAGTTTTGTTTACTGTGGGTGACATGGTTTGGTTGTCCTCAAAGAATCTGCGGTTGAGGATTCCCTCTAAAAAATTGGGTCCGAAGTTTGTGGGGCCATTTAAGGTGCTTCAGGTGGTTAACCAGTCTGCTGTTAGGTTGGAGGTTCCCTCCTCCTGAAAGATTAATCCTGTGTTTCATGTTTCCTAGTTAAAAAAGGCTGATGTATCTGATAGGGAGGCCATTGTCACAGTTCCTCCGGTGGTGGAAGACGGCGAATATGAAATTTCTCGTATCCTGAATTCCAGAGAGCATAGAGGGAGATTGCAGTATCTCGTCGCTTGGAAAGGTTTCGGTCCCGAGGATAACTCCTGGGTAAAGGCGGATGATGTCTCTGCCCCTAGACTTGTCAGAGCTTTCCACAAGAGATTTCCGGATAGGCCTGGGCCTGGAGGATCCTCCTAAAAGAGGAGGTACTGTTAGAACCCTCCTGTTTGTTTTTGTTTCTATCTTGTGTTTTGCGGTCACGTGACCATCTTCCTATATATTCCAGCTACGCCCTTCTGGCCTTGCTGGACTTCAGTGTTGTTTTGACTGTCTCTCTAGCCAGATGCTTTTGTGCCTATCTATCTCTAGTTTGCTTGGTCCTCTGGACCTCTAGTACTTTTGTCAGCTTTTCTTTTGCACTGCAACAACTTCTGTTAGGAGGTGTCCCATTTTTGTCACAGTCCTTAGTTCTTTTAGGGACCCCTCCCTTTTTCTATAGGTCTCCGTTCAGACTAGCTGAGGACGCAGGCGGGTCTGGTCACTAGGAACAGGTTGCCCGCTACAACGTAGGGACTCAGCTTAGTCTTACTGTAGGGACAGCTCTCCCCTTCTTTCCCTAGTTTATGTTGCAGATCATAACAATTTTGCTCCAGGGATATACGGCAGGGCCATGGGTATTAACGTGGTCACGACCCATGCTGGTGGAGCGGCAGCTCCGGCCTGTGCAGCGCCGGGCGCAGGTTGGGCATCTGGAGCGTTAACCGGTGCTCCAGCGGCTTGCTGGTCGTCGGCCATTGTTGCACCCCCCTAGTGAACCGGAGCCTACCTTCTTCACTTCTTATCAGGTAGGCCGCAGCTCCGCGGGCGACGGTCTTCTTCCAGGACCTTGCGTCGCTCACATATGACGTCAGAGCGTCCTCTGGGCTCCTTCCAGGACCTGACGCTTCCTGGTTCGACATCAGTGGCGGGGCGTGTCTTGGGCTTCGCGCGCTTCCAGCGGTTACGCCCCTCCGATTCCCGCGGTTACCCCCCTCTTCTTTCCGCGCGGCAACAGGAAGATGGCGGACAATGGCGAGAAATCTCGGGAATGGCGGGAAAACTTCACCACAGTGCGTATTACAGTCTCTTAAGGCGCACAGTACCCGGTGTCAATGGGCATGGAATCCTGTTCGTGACGCCAAGACTGATGCGCCCCCTGTGCCGTGGGGTACTCGGCAGCTGGGCCTCTGGTTGCTGGGGGATATCACAATAGCTGGCCCGGTCCGTGACCCAGAGCGGTTAGTAAAAGGGAGGATACTTTATAGGGGATTTAAGAAAGTGTTCGTGATGCCACCTGTGGATTGCGGCTAGAGGGAGCCGCCGCTGTGGAGCAGTCCTCTGGAGCTGGTGTTACGGCAGCAGGGATGATGTGGCTCTCCACAGGTAGAGGTTGCTCCAGGGCAGCGTGGGGTGTAATGGTGGTGGACCAGGGGAGAGAGACGGCAGGATGGTCCTGGAGGAAAGAAGGACACTCACACGGGAGTAAGCTTCAGTACCTTTACTGGTGAGGTTGCAGGCACGGTCCAGGGTACTCCAGGCAAAGGGCACACTTTTGTACTCTCACCAGTCAGCGGGTATAGGGCCTCCTGATCCGTTGCTTTATTCTCTAAGCTTCTGACCTGCCTGGAGCTAGGTCTAGCTTGGTTACTGTCTCTCTTTGCACCTGCTCACCTGGTGGTAAGGCCTTCTCTTTGGAGATCACTCTCCCTGGATGCTGGGACCTCCGTGACTCCTAGCCCTGGTACTGTAATCAGCGTTTGGTGAACTTGGGACCTGTAGTCCTCCAGGGGTTCCGGTGGTTCCTACTGGGTATAAAGGGTCCCTGTAGACGCGGACCCGGTGTCCGATATATATATATCGGGGAGAGCCTGGTATGCTCCTCTGCCCCCTCACTACTTCTTCCTTCTCCTCTCGCCTTTGGCCACACTCAAGGCCCTCACACATGCTGTAGCCCTTGACTCGCCTAAGCACAGCAGCCAGCATGCTGCTCTCTTCACTGCTCTCTGAGCGTCAGCACGCTCTCTGCTCAACTCTGAGCTGTGTTCCTCTCTGTGTCTGTGACTCGCCCAGGGGAATGGGGATGACTCGGTACCCGGGCCTTTAGCCTGGCCTTTAGAGATGACGCGGTGGTGGGCTCTGGGGCCCGTACCCTGGGGTCGCTCCTTAAAAAGGGTGGATATTTGTTAATTTTAAGATAGAGTTCGTGACGCCACCTGTGGCTTCTGGTGAGGATCACCAGCGCTGCGCAGTCCACTGAGGCCGTTGATAAGGCAGCTCGATGGTATAGCTCCCCACAGGTGGAGCTAGGCCTCAAGGCAGTGTATGACGGGGAATGCAGGACAGGCGAGACCGAGCCAGGTCAGAGCAAGAACAGGGACAGACACGATAGTCACTTCAGTACATTTTACTGATGGAAATTCAGGCACATCCCGGAGCGCTGTAGGGTGAAGGGTTCATGTCAGGATCCTCCCCAATGAGCGTTTTTTGGGCCTCCTGCTTCTTGCCTCTGCGTAGGAAGTTTCTGACCTGCCTGGAGCTAGGCCTTACTTTGTCTCTGTCCTTCGCTGGCTGACCTTGTGGTACGGCCTTTTCTTGGATTACACGCACCTTAGCTGCGGGCCTATGTGTCTCCTGGCTCTGTTACGTATCAGCACTTTAGCGATCCTGGGACTTGTAGTTCTCCAGGGATTCCGGTTTATCTTACTGGGTCGTGGAGATCCCGGTAAGCTTCGGACCCGATGTCCAGTAACCTCTTCGGGGTGAGCCAATTAAGCTCCTCTGCCCCGTATGTGCTAACTCTCTACTCACCTTCGGCCTACTCGGGCCCTCACTAGGCTACTCACACTAACGGCAGTTTGCCGCGCTTCACCGATCTTATGGCGCCGGCACGCCTAAAGCTCACCACTCTGAGCTACAACTGAGTTTGGATCTGGATAAGCTCCACTGCAGGATAGCAATTGTAAATGCTGGAACAGGCTTTTGTCCTCTGAGGTAACTCCTCTCAGGCTGTACTGGACTCACTGCTAAACCAGAATAGACTAACTCTGACTAATTGCCGCCTGGCTCCACCTTCCCTATTTATCCATCCCTAACGGGCTCCCTCTTGTGGTCTGAGGTGGAAGGTGGAGATGTGTGAATGGTTATGGGGGCCTCTTGTGGAGGAATCCTTCAATACACCCTTCTAGGATCTGTGATACCAAGCACAGCTGGGCATCACATTTGAACACTAAACTGAGCTGCCTAGCTCCACCCTCCCTATACATATCCCTAACGGGCTCCCTCTGCTGGTCTGAGGTGGTAGGGTGGAGGTGTGTGAATGTGTGAGGGCCTCTTGTGGAGAAGTCCATCCATGCACCCTTCTGGGTTCTGTGGCAAGAATGCACAGCAGGGCGCCACATATGTCCTGGTACCTATTTTAACCCCATGAATATTGCTGTTTTTCCTTATTGCATTGACCAAGAGTTCCATCACTATCACGTACAGAAGGGGGGACAGAGGGCACCCTTGTCTAGTCCCGTTTCGTATCGCAAAAGGTAAGGACAAGGTTCCATTGACCCTAACTCTAGCAGTCGGGCCAGAGTACAGGGAAAAAATTAACTGTAAAAATTGTGGTCCAATGCCTATTTGACATAATGCCTCCTTCATAAACCCCCAATGAACCCTGTCAAAGGCCTTCTCTGCATCAACAGATAAAAGGCCCATAGATATGGAGCGACTTTTAGCTTTAGAGATTAGCAACATGCTCATAATAGTGTTGCCTCTTGCCTCTCGGCCCTGAATAAATCCTACTTGATCCTACTTGATCAGTATTTATAAGAGAGGGCAACAATGGGGTAAGTCTTTCTGTTAGTATTTTTGAGAGTATTTTAATGTCCACATTTATTAATGATATGGGTCTATAATTAGCTGTGATTGTAAGATCCTTACCTGGTTTAGGGAGAACGTTAATATGAGCTTCCAATGATTGGGGGACAAAACATGTCTTATCATTTAATGAATTAAAGGTTTTGTTCATAACAGGGGATAGCTGAGTTTTAAGGGACTTATAGAATGCTGGAGTAAATCCGTCTGGGCCAGGACTTTTACCAGATGGTGTAGATTGAATTGCAAGTTTGACCTCCTGCTCTGTAATGTCCTTTTCCAGTGCCTCAGAAACATGACTATCTAAAGAGGTTAAAGAAGTATCTTGTATGTACTCCTTAATTCGGATAGATAGGTCAGAAGGGGAGAGATCAGAGTATTGCCCTTTAATATTGTACATCTTCTCATAGTTTGAGCGGAATATGTCAATGATTTCTGTAGGATTATGAGCATCCTCCCCATTTTGTTTTTTGATATTTGGAACGTATGCCGCCACAGAGCAAGGGTGAAGCAACCTTGAGAGTGCCCATCCACATTTATCTGACGATTCATAAAAAAAGTTTTTAATTAGCTCCCTGTGTCTTAGATATTTTTGGTCTAGCAAGATCTTGAGATCATTCATTTTTTTGGATAATTCTGCAAGAGTGTTAGGCGACAACGTATGTTTATGCGAGACCTCAAGTGTGTGTATCAGTCTCAAAAGGTAATTTACCTTTAGAGTTCTCTCCCTTTTGAGTTTTGAACCACGCTTAATCAACACGCCTCTCATGACACATTTTAAAGTTTCCCATTGCAGAGGTATTGAGGTCTGATCTGCTTTATGAATCTGCAAAAAAGAATCAATAGAATCCTTTAATTCTGTCATATAGATTTTGTCTTTTAGAAAGTGATCATTCATTTTCCATGTCCATGAACACTGGACCAGGGAGGGCACAGTGTCCATTTTAGGACATGATCAGATATCAAAATCAAGCATCAGAATGATGTCAGTTTGAGGCTAAATACCCTGTCTGACAAGTGATTCTGACAAGCGATCCTGACAAGTAATTTTGACAAGTGTTTTTGACAGGTCATTCTGACGAGTGATTTTGACGAGTGATTTTGATGAGTGATTCTGACAAGTGATTTTGACGAGTGATTATGACGAGTGATTCTGACGAGTGATTCTGACAAATGATTTTGACAAGTGATTCTGACAAGTGATTCTGACAAGTGATTTGGACAAAGGATTCTGACAAGTGATCCTTACAAGTGATTTTGACGAGTGATTTTGATGAGTGATTCTGACAAGTGATTTTGACAAGTGATTCTGACAAGTGATTTTGACAAGTGATTTTGACGAGTGATTCTGACAAGTGATTCTAACGAGTGATTCTGACGAGTGATTTTGACAAGTGATTTTGACAAGTGATTTTGACAAGTGATTCTGACGAGTGATTTTGATGAGTGATTCTGACAAGTGATTCTGACGAGTGATTTTGACTAGTGATTCTGACGAGTGATTCTGGCGAGTGATTTTGACAAGTGATTCTGACAAGTGATTTTGACAAATGATTCTGACAAGTGATCCTTACAAGTGATTTTGACAAGTGATTTTGACAAGTGATTTTGATGAGTGATTCTGACAAGTGATTTTGACAAGTGATTCTGACAAGTGATTTTGACGAGTGATTTTGACGAGTGATTCTGACGAGTGATTCTAACGAGTGATTTTGACAAGTGATTTTGACGAGTGATTTTGACAAATGATTCTGACAAGTGATTTTGACGTGTGATTTTGATGAGTGATTCTGACGAGTGATTCTGATGAGTGATTTTGATGAGTGATTCTGACGAGTGATTTTGGCAAGTGATTCTGACAAGTGACTTTGACAAGTGACTTTTACAACTATAATAATAAAAAAAATAATAACTTAGCTGATGGGACTTGAACCCAAAATTCTGAATTCCAAAGCCAGTGCACTAACCACTAAGCTAGAAACTCACTTGTGACAGCTTTGGATTTGTATTTGCTTATATGATTTTCAGTGCAAACTGGTGTATAACTCATTGGGACTTATGCACAGATTTCAAGCAAGCCAAATTCAAATGATGTTTGATTTTGATGTGTGAGTCTGACGTATTACTTTCTTCAAACATCAGAATCAAAATCATAATGACTTTTAGTCACCCTGAGTATTTTCATGGTTAATGTCATAAGACAAGAAAAGCTACAAACTACTATTACTTGACTGGATAGCGCAATGGTAAGGCAACAGCCTCTGAAATTACAGTGTCAGAATTCAAATCCTGATAGAAATAAGAATTTTTTTTAAAATTAATTATGCCTATTTAGCACATAAACTACAGGGGTGTTTTACTTTTAATATCTGACACTCTGATTGTCATCCTGACGTGTTACGAGTTTCAGACACGCTGTCTATTTGCATGTTAAATTACGTAGCCAAAGTAAATCACTTGGCAGAATCACTTGTCAAAATCACTTGTCAAAATCATTTGTCAAAATCACTTGTCAGAATCACTCGTCAGAATCACTCATCAAAATCACACGTCAAAATCATTCGTCAAAATCACTCGTCAGAATCACTCATCAAAATCACTCGTCAAAAACACTCGTCAGAATCACTCGTCAAAATCACTCGTCAGAATCACTCGTCAGAATCACATGTCAGAATCACTCGTCAGAATCACTCGTCTAAATCACTCGTCAAAATCACTCGTCAAAACCACTCGTCAAAATCACTTGTCAGAATCACTTGCCAGAATCACTTGTCAAAATCACTCGTCAAAATCACTTGTCAAAATCACTCATCAGAATCACTCATCAAAATCACTCGTCAAAATCACTTGTCAGAATCACTTATCAAAATCAGTTCTCAGACAGGGTATTTAGCCTCAAACTGACATCATTCTGATGTTTGATTTTGATATCTGATCATGTGCTAAAATGGACACTGTAGGAGGGAACGGAAATAGATAGGAAGATTGGGGCATGGTCAGACCACAATATGTCACCTATTGTATCAGATGGGTTCCAAGAGAGAGCGTGATGACTCAACAGGAAGAAATCAATTCATAAAGAAAAAATGACGTATACGAACATATGCAAAAAAACCCAAAGTTTATTATAAATGCAAGATATAACAAGCATACACAATGAAGAGAATGGCATAAATACATTGGTAGTAAGCTAATAAGAGAGATACCACGAACTGAATAACCACATACTAGAAAGTTTAAGAATCAATAATTGTAGTAAGTAAGGGTATGGGTATGTCAAGCATATGCCATAACCCAGCTACAAAAGTGTAAAGTATCAAGAAACTTATACTTAGGTGTGACGATACCTGGACTGACATACTGACAAACACATGTGAGTAATAGTATATATTTATCCATCTTTGAGTGCTAAATGGATTTACCTTTTTACTACTTATTTATGCACTGTGCACTTTATCATCTCAATGGACTTTCTTGATACTTTACACTTTTGTAGCTGGGTTATGGCATATGCTTGACATACCCATACCCTTACTTACCCCAATTATTGATTCTTAAACTTTCTAGTATGTGGTTATTCAGTTTGTGGTATCTCTCTTATTAGCTTACTACCAATGTATTTATGCCATTCTCTTCACTGTGTATGTTTTTTATATCTTGCATTTATAATAAACTTTGTTTTTTTTTTGCATATGAATGTTCGTATACGTCATTTTTTCTTTATGAGTTGCTCTTGGAGACGTTGAACAGATTCTGATTGTTCTATCGTAGAGAATTAACTATATATGTGGTCTTGGTGGTCAACCTATTTGCCTCAGGAAGAAATCAATGCGACTATATGAGCCATGGGTAGGAGAAAAATATGTATAATCCTTACCCTGAGGATCTAAAATGCAGCAAACATCTGTCAACCTGAGGGCATGGATGACCCATTTCAATGAACGAAGCTGTCTCAGAGGGACGACACCCCTTCCTGAGGAGGAGTCTAATGCGGCATTCCATGTGAAGTTGAAGTCTCCACCTGCAATCAGAACTCCTTCTGCAAAATCAGAGAGGGACGTTAAAAAGGACCTACATGTGCAGATCTGATCTTTGTTAGGGAGGTACCAGTTTGCTATTCTATATCTTGATTCTGCTATTTTGAGTTTGAGGAACACATATCTGCCTTGATCATCAATGAGAGAGTCTATGAGAGTATAGGCCAACGACTTGTGTATGGCTATGGATACACCCTTAGAGTGTAAATCCGGATTAGTGCTGTGGAACCACCGAGAGTAATACCTATCTCCAAAAACAGGCATATGCCCAGTTTTAAAGTGCATTTCCTGTAACATAAGAACCTGGACTCTTTGTTTGTGCATAGAGTAGAAAATTTGTGAACGTTTCTGTGGGACATTAAAGCCTCTTACATTCAGTGAGCCTACTTTAACAGAGGACATGATTACCAAGAGGGATGAAAGGAGTGGGGCAAGAAGGAAAACGGAAATACACAGAAAACTAAGAAGAAATTACGGGATATATAAAATAAAAACCCAAACAAAATTATATAACAAAATGAAAGCAAAACAATCTGATGAGGGGAAATAGGTATATTTTACACCTGCACAGCAGAGTGTAAACCCCCCTGGGAGGATGGGCTTTCTACTGGGGAGCCCCCCCCCCAAACCAGACATCAGGCCATACCATTTTGTCTTAAAACCTATGATAGAAAAGCAGCCAAAAGCTGTCAAAGATTAGCATCTACTTATCATTATATTAAACGTTGAATCAGTATATCACATATCCTTATGGAATAATATCCATCCTGTCCAAGAACGGAATATTATTGACATAATATAATCACATCTTATTATTGAGAGCCAGTCATATAAATGAATTATTCGTAATATCAACTATACTCATTGCTGAAAACATTTTAGAGGAATATAACACTCTAATATCTTTCACAAGATTGACTAGCGCTGAAGGCTAGCGTATTGACCACAAGATCAATTTGTAATAGACGATTCAATCTGGGGAGTGAGGGATATGTTTTCCATTGTTCCCTCTCCTGACTTCTTCTCTGGATTTGTTTCTTGTCGCTCTTTATGGTCGTGGATTGAGATCCGACTTGGGGCCTCCCGGGAGACTCGGCCAATCCTCTGTTGGTATAGATACGTGGGGAATCCCCAAACCTGTAACAAAAGCCGGAATGTCTCCAGGGCAACGTATCACATGTAAAGCCCCTGAATGGCGAACCTGTAGACAGAAAGGGAAACCCCAAGAGTATAGAATGTTCTGCTGTCTCAGAACCTCTAATAGAGTCTTTAATGCCTTCCTCTTCTGTAGTGTGTGGCGCGATAGATCAGACATGAGTTGTATAGGATATTCTTGATATAAAATAGAGTCACATCATGAGATTTTGTCGCATCAGAGGATCTGGGGCCCAAGGATCTATAAGCCCTATCTAGCTCCAACTCATTCTCTAAGGGCAGACCCAAGATAGAGTTAAACAAATGACGTAGTGTCTCATCCAGTTCATGGTGTTCAGTTGTCTCTGTAAATCCTCTAATCCTAATATTGTTGCGCCTTCCTCTGTTTTCAATATCATCTATCAAATCTGTTAGGTATTCCAGTTGGTATGAGTGAGAAGACAAAGTTTGTTCCTGAGAATTTACTTGTTGAGCTATTGATGCTGTATGTGATTCAGCAGCAGACACTTTTTCTGTTAACTCTTGCATGTCCCCTCTAAGGGAGGCTGCTTCAGCCCTGTAAGAGGACTCCAGTCTAGACATATAATTCTCCATGTGCCTCTGGTTGGAATAGCTCGTATTCGATCTCTGAGGTCTCTCCACACTGCCTCACATTGTAATGAGTCATCCTGTTGGCTCTCCTCTGAGCAACCAGGGGAAGAAGAATGTAATAATGCAGGGAAGGAGCCTCTCTCAGGGGAACTCCGGGCATCAGTGTGTGACTGGGGCCTCTGCAGGTCTGGACCCGCAGCAGAGATAAGTACTGCCAATCTGGTGTGTCCAGGGGCCGGGGCACCAAGTGATCCTCTACCACGCACCTGAGCTCCGAAGGCGCAAAGCCGGAATCTGCCATCTTGGACTGAGGGAGATCCCCCGCAGCAGCAACAAGGCCTCCCGCGTCTCCCCAAGTCCAGGAAGCCAGGTCCGCGTCCTCCGCCGATGAAGGTATCGTCCGCTCTGCTAATGTTGATGTGGGGGAGCATTTACCCCAGGACCTTTGGACCTCCGATGCAGGAGATGAGGAGCTCTGGGCAGGGACAGCCGATGTCATCTTAGATCCCACTCTTGCAGGAGAGGCAGATGCTGCAATTTCTTAGGTAGCGGGTAATATTTGTTGGAGGGACCCGCTGAGTACTCACACTGGTCTGCATTATATTCTTCTTCTTTTTTTGCCGGCATTGGAAGTGTTTTGTCCTGATTTGAAGTGATAGGCATGCCCTGAAGCTGGTCTAGGGATGGGAGCAGACAACCATGCGACTTCACTCCTCCATAGCCAGGCCACGCCCCCCCATTCAAAGAAATTTCAACAAATTCTTGATGTAAACATTAAGATTTGAGAGTCCTCAGTGGCTGATACCTTTTAATGGTTAACTGAAAAGATGGTAACAAGTTGCAAGCTTTCGAGACTACTCAGGTCTCTTCATCAGGCATAGTATGACACAAAATCTGAAGAGTCACATATTTATACACAATAAGACACAGAAATAATGAAATAGATGAGACAGGTAATGTAAAGCAGAGCTATTACTGTGGGAGAAAGGTAAACAGTTCTGGCTGTAAATATTGGTTTAGTTCATAGATAAGGACTGTGAAAGTTAATACCACCTTAATACAGATATATTACTGTATAATGTACCAATAATATGAAAATTGTTACATCAATGACCCAGGCCCTAAAATAAGGGCAAGTATTAAAGTGTATAGTGGGTTAATGATATACACGCCCAATAAATAATGCACAAAAGCACAAAATAAAAGATGATAAAGAGGAGTGTATACAACAATTGTATGATAGAGTCAGAAAAGTTGCAGAAAAATCCTACTGCCGGCACAATAGCAAATAGCCACACAGAGTGAAGGTAAATGTGAAGTTTGTGCCACCTGGGTCATAGATATAACAATTTTCATATTATTGGTATAGCTGTGATTTGGGGTATATTATAATATACCTTTATTAAGGTGGTATCAACTTTTGGTTTCCTAAATTACCTTATTGACAGACAGGGTAGATCCTAGCATTATAGAGCTGCGGTCTGGAAAATTTGTCATTTGTGCTTTTTAAATATTTTTAATATGTCTTGTTTGGCTTGTATGTTAATATACATTGACTATTTTTAGGTGATCCCTCTTTTTGCAACACCTCTGTATAAGGCTCATCATTGATCACTCCTTTCATGTGTAAGCTGCCCGTGTCAGAGGCACTAATGCAGCCCCAGACCATCAGAGATGCAGGAACTAAGCGCTGATAACAAGCTGGATGGTCCCTCTGCTCTGCAGTCTGCAGGACAAGGCGTCCACAGTTTCCATAAATAATTTCATATTTTTATTCATCCGACCTCAGAACAGTTAATATCTTCTGATCTGATTTCTATGTTCTGCAGTGAATATAATATGGCTAAAAGAGATTTCCAAATCATTACATTCCTGTTCTTTTTATACATTTACACAGCGTCACAAGTTTTTTGGAATTGGGGTTGTAAATATATCTATAAATATTTCTATCTACATGTGTACATCCATCAGAATAACTGCTCTTAGCGATGTCACAATATCAGAGTTCTAGGATGTTGATGTCACACAAGTCATGAAGTCACAATATGAAGAACTGATAAAACTTCTGCTCACGGCCTCCTCCACTGAGGGTTATAGAATTTGTGGAGTGAGGGTATTTTTGTAATTCTGATTGAGTGAGCAAAATGTCTGAGTATAAGCGCAAACGTCGCTTTATTATTGAGTCTATTACAGAGAGCAGCGGTATTGATGACCAGGTGAGTGGCGGATTCTGGAGTATGTTGTCTATTTGAAATTCTGGAAATTTGAAGACTTTTTTTTACTTTTTATTATTTCCTTTTCCCAGTTACTGGTCAATAAAAAATGCCGCACAGTTTTTGCGTCCGACACAGAGGACAGCAGCGTTGATGAGAATCTCCATCAGGTGAGTGCTCACTTCTCTCCAGCACTGTCTGCGGCTCTGGGGGTCTACTGGAGATCAGGGGACGCCCCATTCTGTGATTATGCCACTGTATCGCTGCTAATCCTTCATTCTCAAGGTCTTTATATTTCTTTATTTCAGTCTCATCCACTTATTTCAAGGTCTCCAAGGAGCCTTGATGATGAAGATGGTGGCTCTGGTCCCCACCTGCTATACATAGAGTCAGGCATGTAATAAAGCGTCTGGAAGGATCATAAATTCCTTCCTGTAAAATAAGAAAATTAGATTTTTATTGATTAGGAAAACTCAACGACACAGAAGTAAATGACGATGTTTCTTCTTTTCTCCAGAGCCCAATTCTCCCCGATTCAGCTTTGTACAGGAGGAGACAGCAAGGTAATATATTCCTATATATCCGTTTTATCTGGGTCATGTTCATGATTTCTGGTCGCTAGATGGCGCTATTATTAGCATATTTTCAGATAAGGTGTCAGCTGTATGTCTGCAGGTCGTGTACGGTCTTAGTATATATCCAGTAGTGATGTGTGATCCTCTTTGATGCTTTGCTACCAGGAGACAGGAGCATCCCATCAATTACTGTTTCCTGAGAAATCTGTCTTCACCCACGTCCAAATATGTCACCGACTTCCGTAAGAACAAACAGGAGCTGGTACGACGTCTGTACAAGTTTTATAACAGGACCGTCTTTGAGAACCAGGTATTCAGTTATAACACACAGCTTGGAATAGGGTTATAGGGGATGAAGGTTTAGAACTAGGGATAGTGTATTCAGTGTATATAGTATATACCTCTATATTCTGTATGTATATGGTGATATGAGGCGAAGGGTTAGAGCTAGGGATAGTGTATCCAGTGTATATAGTATATACCTCTACATTCTGTATGTATAGGTTGATAGGGGATGAAGGGTTAGAGCTAGGGATAGTGTATCCAGTGAATATAGTATATACCTCTATATTCTGTATGTATATGGTGATACGAGGCAAAGGGTTAGAGCTAGGGATAGTGTATCTAGTGTATATAGCATATACCTCTACATTCTGTATGTATAGGTTGATAGGGGATGAAGGGTTAGAGCTAGGGTTAGTGTATCCAGTGTATACAGTATATACCTCTATATTCTGTATGTATAGGGTGATACGAGGCAAAGGGTTAGAGCTAGGGATAGTGTATCCAGTGAATATAGTATATACCTCTATATTCTGTATGTATATGGTGATACGAGGCAAAGGGTTAGAGCTAGGGATAGTGTATCTAGTGTATATAGCATATACCTCTACATTCTGTATGTATAGGTTGATAGGGGATGAAGGGTTAGAGCTAGGGTTAGTGTATCCAGTGTATATAGTATATACCTCTATATTCTGTACGTATATTGTGATAGGAGGATAAAGGATTACAGCTAGGGATGGTGTATCCAGTGTAAATAGCATATACCTCTATATTCTGTAGGTATGGGGTGGTATGGGAGATAGTGAGTAGATGGTTAAAGATAGGGTTAGGGTATCCAGTGTACATAGTATATACCTCTATATTCTGTAGGTGTGGGGTAATATGAGGGATAATGAATGGATGGTTAGAGCTAGGATTAATGTATCCAGTATATATAGTATATACCTCTATATTCTGTAGGTATGGGGTGATATTGAAGATAGTGAATGGAGGGTTAGAGCAAGGGTTAGTGTATCCAGTGTATATAGTATATACCTCTGTATTCTGTAGGTATTGGGTGATATTGAAGATAGTGATGGAGGGTTAGAGCAAGGTTAGTGTATCCAGTGTATATAGTATATACCTCTATATTCTGTAGGTATGGGGTGATGTGGGGGGTAGTGAATAGAGGGTTAGAGCTAGGGTTAGTGTATCCACTATATACAGTATATACCTCGATATTCTGTAATTCTACTTCTTCTGTAGCTTCCTGCATATATGGACATCAGCTGGAATAAAAGGCTGCGTAAAACAGCTGGTCGCACTGGATTCCGGGAGAACAACGGGGACCGCTACGCCATCATCCAGTTATCGGATAAAGTCTGCGATTCAGCAGGTAGTCATCACATCCGGCACAATTTATAGATTAGCTGTGGTGAAATCTTCCCCACATCTTTACTCCTGATTGTTATTATATCCTGCTTTGTCCTTAGAACGACTCCGAGACACATTGATCCATGAGATGTGTCATGCTGCCTGCTGGGTCATCGATGGCAATGGAGAACTTGCCCATCACCAACTATGGGAGCAGTATTGTGAGAAGGTCGCACAGATCCACCCTGACCTTCCACCCATTACTGTATTCCACAGTTGGGAGTACCACTACCCGGTGGTGTACCAATGCTCAGGGTGCCAGTACAGGTAAGATACAACTCAAATAAACTATGGACAGACGGGCGTCTGATACTGGCCGTGGGTGTATGTGCTACTACCACTGCTTGCTTCATGACTTCTGCAATCAATATAAAGGGGCTCTGTCATTGATGTTGGATGTGTGTGTACCTTTAGGATCAGTCTTTAATATCTTTAATAAGCTTTATCTCCCACTCCAGAGTCGGACGTTGGACGGATTCTCTCGACACCGAGAAGTTTGGGTGCGGCTACTGTGAGAACAAGTTGGTTCTAGTAACCACAACCTGAGAAGATCTATCAGCGACCATCCAGCTCCATCAATAGTCCGATCATCGGCTCGGCCAAGATAGCAGCACACAGATGAAGTCATCCAGAAGACTAGTGGAAAGTCACATCTCAGTCTTCCACCATTTTTCGGGGTCACGGTGACTCAGTGGTTAGCACTTGTGTCTGCAGCACTCAGATGGTGGAAACAAATCCGACCACGGACATCTGCATGGAGTTTGTATGTCCTCCCCGTGTCTGCGTGGGTTTCCTCCGGGTTCTCCGGTTTCCTCCCACACTCCAAAAATATACTGATAGGTTAATTGGCTTATTCCAAATTGTCCCTAACATGAATTATGGTTCTCCCTGTACAGCGCTACAGACTATGTCATCGCTATATTATCGAGGGGAATCAAATTCATCATTAAATACAAATGCTTTAAACAAACTTATTATTGTAATGTTGCCTTGTGTCAGTCATTTCATACACAGATTATTTCCAAAAAAGTTATGTCCTATAGTGGGACGTCTGGAGGTGAGATTCCGCCATACCGATGGCCAGGGACAGGCATGCGGGTGCTAACACCTACATGGACTGGCAGGACAGGCTTACACTGGTAATATACAGCGTATACACCCACAACGACTCACACACATCAAACCAAGCAAAGTCATCAAGTTTCAGAGCTCCCATAGAAATGAATGGTGATAGCCGCACATGCGCAGCCACTTTCCATTTCTGACAGTGTGTAACGGGGTCGTTCTTGAGTTACATGTGGGTCCCTGATCTCAGCAATGGGACCTGCATCTATCAAACATTTATGACGTATGCTTTCGATAAAGGATGAAGTAATGTTTTCAATGCGCTTCGTCACGTGTCCACGGGCATGCTCGCGATTTCTAATGCTGACCCTATGCTGCTCTCTGATTCAGTTATGTCACCAGCAACATAGTGCATTAAGCATTAATGCTTTAAAGGGCACAGCTCAACTTTCCATCCTAATGTGGCACCTCAAACGTCACAAATTTTTCCAGGGCATTCATAAGGGGTATCTCTGCATTATCGTCCCGAACGGGGAAACAGCTGATCAGCGGATGTGCACGGTGCTGGACCCTCACTGATCTGATATTGATGACCTATTCTAAAGATATTCCACCAATTATCAAACACCTGAATAACTTCTTTAATTAGTTTAGGGGAGTGATTGAACCATTTTTAAGCCAAACACAATCCTTAATATTTATTCTTCACCGGAAGGTACAATGTGTTAAAAAACAGCTGATTATGGGGCCCATGGGCATTACAAGTATAGGAGACCCGCTCCTTTCTAATGGGAACATTTTTTTATGAGGCCCTCCTCCACGTCTCTTCCAAGGGGCATTGGAGTGACTCCCAATTTTTGGCAGCCCTTGCATTCACTGCATAGTAAACACAATGGGAGACCCACTTTCTAATAATGGGAACATTGTTTTCAGGAGGCCCTCTGACCTCCACGTCTTTTCCAAGGGGCATTGGAATGCCTCCAAATTTTTGGCAACCCTTGCATTCACTGCATAGGCAAACACAATGGGAGACCTACTTCCTAATAATGGGAAATTTGTTTTCAGGAGTCCCTCCTCTAAGTCTCTTCAAAGGGGTATTGGGGTGCGTCCAAATTTTCAAAGTGGTATTGGGGTGCGTCCAAATTTTGGGCAGCCCTGCCACTCACTGCATACGCAATAACAGTATAGGAGTCCTACTCTTTAGTAATGGGAACAATAAAACATAGCCGGCTGATGGCTCTCTAAGAATAGTGAGGGCCGATTGCTGGCCCTTTAAGAATAGTAAAGGCCGCCTGATGAACATTGTTGACAGAAGTGACCTGGGAGTCAGAAATGCTTCCAGGGGTCTTTCCCATACTGTCCCCATGACATTTGAGCACTGTTCCCATAGATTTGGGCAATTTGCAATCTTCAGACCGCTGGGGGGAGGCGCCTGAAAAATGCCCGAGTTTCCCATAGACTTACATTGGGCTCGTTGCTCGGGTCGAGCACCCGAGTATTCCAATGTGCTCGGCCCGAGCATCGAGCACCCGAGCATTTTAGTGCTGGCCCATCACTACTCATAAGAGCACATTTATCTTTACAAACAACAGAACAGTGATAGCTGTCACATCTGTGTTCTGATACCTTAGCTCCCCAATAAGACATGGGAGTAAATCAATACTTTACAAGCTGCCCTGTGGCTGAGGGCACTGGTAAAATAGTGTCTTATTGTCATGCAAGGTGAGGGAAGGAACAGTGTACAAGGACAGGAATAGGGGGAAGGGGAAGGGAGCCCAACATCTAGAGAAAGGGGGAGTGGAGACCCCTAGGCAGATCTAATATCACCCTGACTACTCTATCATACTTATATAGGTTCATCTCAAATAGCAGAGCAGGAAACTTAATCCCTGAATGTCCCTAGAGCTAGGCCCTAGGTAGGGAGGGACACTATATGAGGGGCAGCTTATGATAAGTGTTACTTCTCTTTTCTTTACATGATACCAGATTGATGGTGCTATTGTGGGCTGATGTTCTTCATAGACTTGTGTGAACAGCCCCTATTATATTCTTGCTCGGATGATTCAGAAGTTTGCTGTATATATGATACCTCTCTGTGGAGAATCAGCTTTAGGGATTCTCTTAACAATGTAAGAAAAAAAAAGATTAACCACTGCATGTGATAGGGGTTATATACTGGGCTCGGGTAATGATTGATAGAACTTATTCAGGAATTTATAAGCCCTACTAGCCCAGTTATTTGTAGTTATGTATTGTCTCTAAATTTCCCTAGAGCTGTCATTTTGCTTTAATGAACAGTTGTCGTCTTTTAATGTTTATTGAAATGGTCGGCCTCTGAATCTATACGTTCACTTCTTCCTATCTTTTTTCACGACTGTAGTTTTGTATTTATTAGGATAAATGTATTGATTAGTATAGAAGAATTTTTAGGGACATAAGGGACACCGTCGTTAAGCAGGGGCGCCACTTAACACAAGTTATGGTGCCAACCTCCTCTGCCAGGAAGGTAGAGACAATAGGAATAAAGTAGGGACAGGTTTAGCCTGCACTCTCTCCTGATCAGTGTGTAACCTAATATGGATATTCCCTAATACTTTATTTTGTATTTTTGTTGTTTTGTCTATTGTGGATTGTTATAGTCCTTTTCAGATAATTTATTAAAAGTTACATTTTAGGGGTCTAATCTTCTATAGGTTTTCATGCTAAATTAAGCCCTGTTTACATATTTTTTGCTAAGGTGTTTAACTGAACACTAGTCAGGCCCCACTGTAACTAAAGAAAACAAGGTAAACAAACAAAGGGGATACATTTAGCTTGAGAAGACACCAGAGAGGTAGCGCCAACTGTCCTCCAAGGGAAGTCCAAGAATGAACTAGCTGGCTACTAGTACTCCAGGCATAGACAGCAGAACATAGAACTATCACCAGCGACTCTCTGGAGACACAGAGTTTTTAACTACCAAGCAAGGGTGTGTCAACCAGCAGCAGAAGGTGGAGGTCACCGCTGGGTACTAAAGGAAGAAGGATATCACTACACTACAGAGATGAGAGGATCAAGAAGGTGTCTCTAATGCCAAGCGTAGTGACCTTCTACAGCCGGATCCAGAGTGACTGTCTCTCACACTTGATACACCAGTGATATCTGATAAACAAAAAAAAATAAAATGTTGTAGGTACGTTCTCCTGAAATGGTTGCAACAGTCACAACTCCTATAAAAGCATGTAAAGGCTGCTGCAGGATGTCACGCACGGTGTGGGAAAGACTAAGTGCAACACGAAGGGAAGAAGGGGAGGAAGCCAAAACACTAGGGTAAGTGGGATTGGAGACCCCTAGGCAGATCTAATATCACCCTGCCTACCCTACCATCCCTATATAGGTTCCACACTTATCTCCGAACAGGACCCTAAACCCTGGATGACCCTAGAGCTAGACCCTAGATAAGGAGGGGGAAGGGTGAGCACTGGTCAGGACCTACTACAAACTATAGACAACAAGGTAGACAAACAAAGGGGATTAACTTAGCTTAAGAAGACACCAGAGGAGTAATGCCAACTGTCCTCCAAGGGCACCAGAGAAGACGCTAGCCGATTGCTAATGCTCCAAGCCTGTACATAGAAGTATTACCGGCAATTCCCTGGAGAAAACATAGTGTTTTTAACTGCCAGGCAAGGGTGTGTCAATCAGCAGCAGGAGGGAGATTGCCACTGGGTCATAAAGGCAGAAGGATTAAGAAGGCATCTGTAATGCCAAGCGCAGTGACCTTCTACAGCCAGGTCTATTACACCTGTCACACCCTTGACACAGGACCACCAATAAATTCACATGAAGAAAATGAGAGGAATACGGTGGTTCAGAGTCCGCACTGCCCAGAGTTCAAAAGGTGTAGTCGCACACAAGGATTAAGCATGAATGTGGTTTATTGTGTCAATGCGTTTCAAGGTCTCCAAACCTCTTCATCAGGACCAAACCACAATGATTTTTATATATATATACAGTACAGACCAAAAGTTTGGACACACCTTCTCATTTAAAGATTTTTCTGTATTTTCATGACTATGAAAATTGTATATTCACACTGAAGGCATCAAAACTATGAATTAACACATGTGGAATTATATACTCAACAAAAAAGTGTGAAACAACTGAAAATATGTCTTATATTCTAGGTTCTTCAAAGTAGCCACCTTTTGCTTTGATGACGGCTTTGCACACTCTTGGCATTCTCTTGATGAGCTTCAAGAGGTAGTCACCGGAAATGGTCTTCCAACAATCTTGAAGGAGTTCCCAGAGATGCTTAGCACTTGTTGGCCCTTTTTGCCAGCTCACCCCAAACCATCTCGATTGGGTTCAGGTCTGGTGACTGTGGAGGCCAGGTCATTTGGCGTAGCACCCCATCACTCTCCTTCTTGGTCAAATAGCCCTTACACAGCCTGGAGGTGTGTTTGGGGTCATTGTCCTGTTGAAAAATAAATGATGGTCCAACTAAACGCAAATCGGATGGAATAGCATGCCGCTGCAAGATGCTTTGGTAGCCATGCTGGTACAGTATGCCTTAAATTTTAAATAAATCCCCAACAGTGTCACCAGCAAAGCACCCCCACACCATGACACCACCTCCTCCATGCTTCACGGTGGGAACCAGGCATGTAGAGTCCATCCATTCACCTTTTCTGCGTCGCACAAAGACATGGTGGTTGGAACCAAAGATCTCAAATTTGGACTCATCATACCAAAGCACAGATTTCCACTGGTCTAATGTCGATTCCTTGTGTTCTTTAGCCCAAACAAGTCTCTTTTGCTTGTTGCCTGTCCTTAGCAGTGGTTTCCTAGCAGCTATTTTACCATGAAGGCCTGCTGCACAAAGTCTCCTCTTAACAGTTGTTGTAGAGATGTGTCTGCTGCTAGAACTGTGTGGCATTGACCTGGTCTCTAATCTGAGCTGCTGTAAACCTGCGATTTCTGAGGCTGGTGACTCGGATAAACTTATCCTCAGAAGCAGAGGTGAGTTTTGGTCTTCCTTTCCTGGGGCGGTCCTCATGTGAGCCAGTTTCTTTGTAGCGCTTGATGGTTTTTGCAACTGCACTTGAGGACACTTTCAAAGATTTCCCAATTTTTCGAACTGACTGACCTTTATTTCTAAAAGTAACAGTGGCCACTCGTTTTTCTTTATTTAGCTGCTTTTTTCTTGCCATAATACAAATTCTAACAGTCTATTCAGTAGGACTATCAGCTGTGTATGCACCTGACTTCTGCACAACACAACTGATGGTCCCAACCCCATTTATAAGCCAAGAAATCCCACTTATTAAACCTGACAGGGCACACCAGTGAAGTGAAAACCATTTCCGGTGACTACCTCTTGAAGCTCATCAAGAGAATGCCAAGAGTGTGCAAAGCAGTCATCAAAGCAAAAGGTGGCTACTTTGAAGAACCTAGAATATAAGACATATTTTCAGTTGTTTCACACTTTTTTGTTAAGTATATAATTCCACATGTGTTAATTCATAGTTTTGATGCCTTCAGTGTGAATGTACAATTTTCATAGTCATGAAAATACAGAAAAATCTTTAAATGAGGAGGTGTGTCCAAACTTTTGGTCTGTACTGTATATATATATATATATATATATATACATACATACATATATACACTGCTCAAAAAAATAAAGGGAACACTCAAATAACACATCCTAGATCTGAAAGAATGAAATATTCTCATTGAATACTTTGTTCTGTACAAAGTTGAATGTGCTGACAACAAAATCACACAAAAATCATCAATGGAAATCAAATTTATTAGCCAATGTAGGCCTCGATTTGGAGTAACCCCCAAAATTAAAGTGGAAAAACACACTACAGGCTGATCCAACTTAGATGTAATGTCCTCAAAACAAGTCAAAATGAGGCTCAGCATTATGTGTAGCCTATACGTGCATGTATGACCTCCCTACAACGCCTGGGCATGCTCCTGATGAGGCTGCGGATGGTCTCCTGTGGGATCTCCTCCCAAACCTGGACTAAAGCATCCGCCAACTCCTGGACAGTCTGTGGTGCAACGTGATGTTGGTGGATGGAGCGAGATATGATGTCCCAGATGTGCTCAATCGGATTCAGGTCTGGGGAACAGGTGGGCCAGTCCATAGCTTCAATGCCCTCATGTTGCAGAACTGCTGACACACTCCAGCTACATGAGGTCTGGCATTGTCCTGCATTAGGAGGAACCCAGGGCCAACCGCACCAGCATATGGTCTCACAAGGGGTCTGAGGATCTCATCTCGGTACCTAATGGCAGTTAGGCTACCTCTGGCGAGCACATGGAGGACTGTGCGGCCCTCCAAAGAAATGCCACCCTACACCATTACTGACCCACTGCCAAACCGGTCATGCTGAAGGATGCTGCAGGCAGCAGATTGCTCTCCACGGCGTCTCCAAACTCTGTCACGTCTGTCACATGTCCTCAATGTGAACCTGCTTTCATCTGTGAAGAGCACAGGGCGCCAGTGGTGACTTTGCCAATCCTGGTTGTAACATCCCTGGCGGCGTGCTGGCATGGCTTACCACCTCCCACCATTCAAGACCGCCATCTTACCTATCAATCCAGGCTGCACACTTTGCTCCAGTACCTGCTGTGTCTCTTGTCTGATTGCTTAGGGCGGCGGCGCGGCTGCTGCCTGATTCTTATATTTGCTGTGTGAGCACTCCTATTGCCTCCCCAGCCTATTGCTGTGAGTCACTGGATACTTAAACCCCCTCCATCCAGTAGGGGGTGCCTGAGCAACACTTTCATTCAGTGTGCTCTGTGCAACTGAGTTGCCAGGTCCTGTCCTGTATCTTGTCTGTTTCCGCCCCTGGGGACTGTATACCCAGGCCTGTTACCTGTATCTGTGACTTCTAGTCTGTCTCTGCCACCCTGGGGGCTGAGTTCCCAGGCTCGCTTCTGTATCTTATTCCTGGTTCAGTTCCTGTCTGAACTGTGTCCTAGCCCGTTACCTGAGTTTTGTGTACACTCGCTACTTCATTGTAAGTACCTTGTGTGCATCTGGTTCTGCTTGTTCACCGCACCTGCGGTTTTGCTCTGCCCTGCTTGTTCACCGCACCTGTGGTTTCGCTCTGCTCAGATTGTTCACCGCACCTGCGGGTTTTGCTCTGCTCTGCTTGTTTACCGCACCTGCGGGTTTTGCTCTGCTCTGCTTGTCTACCGAACCTGCGGGTTTTGCTCTGCTCTGCTTGTCTACCGCATCCGCGGGTTTTGCTCTGCTCTGCTTGTCTACCGCATCTGCGGGTTTTGCTCTGCTCTGCTTGTCTACTGCACCTGCTGGTTTTGCTCTGTTCTGCTTGTCTACTGCACCTGCGGGTTTTGCTCTGCTTGTCTACCACATCTGCGGGTTTTGCTCTGCTCTGCTTGTCTACCGCACCTGCTGGTTTTGCTCTGCTCTGCTTGTCTACCGCACCTGCGGGTTTTTCTCTGCTCTGCTTGTCTACCGCACCTGCTGTTCTTGCTCTGCTTGTCTACCGCATCTGTGGGTTTTGCTCTGCTCTGCTTGTCTATCGCATCTGCGGATTTTGCTCTGCTCTGCTTGTCTACCGCACCTGCGGCTCCGTTCCTGTGTCCCAGTCTGTACAGGTCCATATCCTGCCTGTGTTCCTACCTGCCAGTTCCCACCTGTCTGCATGCCAGCCGTGCCTGCCAGTGCCCATCTGTCTGCATGCCAGCCGTGCCTGCCAGTGCCCACCTGTCTGCATACCAGCCGTGCCTGCCAATACCCACCTGTCTGTATGCCAGCCTAACCTGCCTGTTCCTGCATTCCCCGGTGTGGGTCAACAGCTGTGACCAGGGTCTGACCTGGAGTAGCACCTGGTACCTCTGCTCGGTTCCTCCCTGGTTCACGGAGTCGACTGAGCCGCCGCGTGACCTTGGTTGGACCGAGTTGATACTTAGTTATACCCCTCCAAGCACTCCTCGGTTCATGGTCCAGTGGTATCACTGATCATGCTCATGCCAGTCAGTCTGAACGTGTGCGTAACACTGGTGTTCTGTGGCAAATGCCAAGCGTCCAGCACGGTGTTGGGCTGTTAGCACAACCCCCATCTGTGGACCTCATACCACCCTCATGGAGTCGGTTTCTAACCGTTTGTGCAGACATATGCACATTTGTGGCCTGCTGGAGGTCATTTTGCAGGGCTTTGGCAGTGTTCCTCCTGTTCCTCCTTGCACAATGGCGGAGGTAGCAGTCCTTCTGCTGGGTTGTTGCCCTCCTATGGCCCCCTCCACCTTTTCTGGTGTACTGGCCTGTCTCCTGGTAGCCTCTAGCCTCTGGACACTACGCTGACCGACACAGCAAACCTTCTTGCCACAGCTCGCATTGATGTGCCATCCTGGATGAGCTGCACTACCTGAGCAACTTCTGTGGGTTGTAGAGTCCGTCTCATGCTACCACGAGTGTGAAAGCACAACCAACATTCAAAAGTGACCAAAATATCAGCCAGAAAGCATTGGTACTGAGATGTGTTCTGTGGTCCCCACCTGCAGAACCACTCCTTTATTGAGGGTGTCTTGATAATTGCCAATAATTTCCATCTATTGTCTATTCCATTTGCACAACAGAATGTGAAATTGATTGTCAATCAGTGTTGCTTCCTAAGTGGACAGTTTGATTTCACAGAAGTTTGATTTACTTGGAGTTATATTCTGTTGTTTAAGTGTTCCCTTTATTTTTTTGAGCAGTGTAAATATATATATATATAAATATATATGTGTGTATATACTGTATGTAATTGGTAAACTTATCGGCACCTTCAACCAGTATGTACAGCAAGTGTGAACAGGTGCAAGCTGCTATGACTGCATAATATGCGAACAAAATTAGATACAGTGGGTATGAAAAGTATTCAGACCCCTTTAAATTTTTCACTCTTTGTTTCATTGCAGCCATTTGGTAAATTCTAAAAAGTTCATCATTTTTTTCTCATTAATGTACACTCTACACCCCATCTTGACTGAAAAAAACAGAAATGTAGAAATTTTTGCAAATTTATCAAAAAAGAAAAACTGAAATATCACGTGGTAACAAGTATTCCGACCCTTTGCTCAGACAGTCATATTTAAGCCACATGCTGTCCATTTCCTTGTGATCCTCCTTGAGATGGTTCTACTCCTTCATTGGAGTCCAGCTGTGTTTAATTAAACTGATAGGACTTTATTTGGAAAGGCACACACCTGTCTATATAAGACCTCATAGCTCACAGTGCATGTCAGACCAAATAAGAATCATGAACTCAAAGGAACTGCCCAAGGAGCTCAGAGACAGAGATGCGGCAAGGCACAGATCTAGCCAACATTACAAAAGAATTTCTGCAGTATTCAAGGTTCCTAAGAGCACAGTGGCCTCCATAATCCTTAAATAGAAGAAGTTTGGGACCACCAGAAGTCTTCCTAGACCTGGCCGTCCAGCCAAACTGAGCAATTGTGGGAGAAAAGCCTTGGTGAGAAAGGTAAAGAAGAACCTCAAGATCACAATGGCTGAGCTCCAGAGATGCAGTAGGGAGATGAGAGAAAGTTCCACAAAGTCAACTATCACTGCAGCCCTCCACCAGTCAGGCCTTTATGGCAGAGTGGCCCAACAGAAGCCTCTCATCAGTGCAAGACATATGAAAGCCTGCATCGAGTTTGCTCAAAAACACATGAAGGACTCCCAGACTATGAGAAATAAGATTCTCTGGTCTGAGACGAAGATAAAACTTTTTGTTGATAATTCTAAGCGGTATGTGTGGAGAAAGCCAGGCACTGCTCATCACCTGCCCAATACAATCCCAACAGTGAAACCAGGGAAAATTTGGGCCGAATGACCTCTTTAACTGGATTAGTAATATCAGCCTACAGTGGGCGAATTTCCTTCTGCTGATTATGAATAATAGGCAGTAGCCCACGATGATTTTTTATTTAATTCTGTAGTTTACACATAATGTACACTGGGGGTGCTGACTAGAACTCCCATCATTGTCCCCTGATCTTAGGGAGACAAGGCGTTAGATGATAGGTAACTATATCTGTATTTTTTAATTTTAATTCAATATGTATTTATTTCTTTTACTTTAAGAACAGGCCCTGGCTGATGACTACTTCCATCAGCGGCGCCTACTCTCGCCGTTATTAGTGAAAGCAGGTATAGGCTGATCTGATGGGAGTAGTACACTCATCAGCCAACGCCTGTGACCCGTGGTAAGCTTTTTACCGTGGGTCATAGTCACAGCTGCGGGCTCACACTGACATCTGACAGCATGATCCTGCAGTGCTCTAACTGGTGGTAACGATGTTACCGCCGATCAGAGCTGCCAGTGTTTCTCATGCTGTCACACAGATGACATCATGAGAAACACAGACTTCCTGAGGATTGCTAGAGAGGCAAATCAGAACACTCGATTGACTGCAAAAGACCTTCAGAAAGATTTATCAGACCCTGGACTTGTGGTACATTGTTCTACTTTTCGGAGACACGTGCACAAATATGGCCTTCATGGAAGAGTCATGAGAAGAAAACCTCTCCTGCATCTGACGCGCCCCCTGGGCCTGTGCTGTGCAGGGGATACCCGGAACCGGATCGCTGGGGGTTGTAGTCCTCCGTGGCTGTGACCCGGTCTGTGCCCAGGGTGGTCAAACCAGTGGCAGTCTGAGTGTGATAACAAATGTCCGACTACGCCACCCGTGGATTGCGGTCAGTGGGGACCGCCACTGCGCTGCAGACCTCTGAGGCTGATGTTGTATGCGCAGCCGAGTATGGGATAACTCCCCACGGGAGAAGTATTGCCTCAGGGCAGCTAGTGTGGATGATGGGAGTGATGGTGTGAGCGTCCCAGTACTAATGGTGCTGGTGCGGTGATGAAACACAGAGACGTGTGGTGCAGTTCAGGTCTTTACTGATGGTATAACGCAGACCCTCCCAGGAGTACTGGCAAGCAGTAGAGGGCTGGTCAGTCTGAGAGCTAGCAGGATCTCCCCCTGGCCAGGTGGAGTTGTAGGCCTCCCCGTCTCTCTGCACTCTTTCCTGGCTACCTTGCTGTGTGCGGGTAGAAGTAGCCCACGTCCCTGAGTATACCGTGTGGTGCTCACCCGTATGGCCGGTGACTTGGGGCTTTCCGTTAGCCTCCGCTTCACGATGGCAGTGCTGGTCCCTTGCTTGTGACCGTGCCTCCGGGCTTCTATGGCCAGAGGACATGGAATCCCCTGCCGGTTGCATTCTGCTGCTGGACCTGGATGTCCCCACAGCCTCGGACTCCGTGTCCGGGTTTAGTATCTTCAGCCAAGTCGAGCTTTCTAGCTTCCAGCCTCTGGCACTCGCTCCTGCTCCTACAGAGCTTCTAGTTCTCGCTTTCCCTCTCCAGGCTCTGACTCTCAGACTCTGTCTGTCCTAATCCCGCCCCAGACCCAGTTTATAAGGGCAGATTCCTCCCCTCCGAGGTCTGGGCGGGCAGTGTTGCATGCTTAGGGCTCCTGACCAGAGAAACCTTCCACTTGCTCTCAGACATAATATTTCTATTACTGTGGCAACCAGACCCCTGGGGTGCCACACATCCTTATCATAAAAATCAGCATCAGAAGTATGCAAAAGAACATCTAAACAAGTCGGATGCATTTTGGAAACAAGTACTGTGGACCGATGAGGTTAAAATAGAACTCTTTGGCCTCAATGATCATAGGTATGTGTTGAGAAAAAGGGCACAGAATTTCAGGAAAATAATATCTCGCCAATCATTAAGCATGGGGGTGGATCTATCATTGCTTTGGGGTTGTGTTGCAGCCAATGGCACGGGGAACATTTAACGGGTAGAGGGAAGAATAGATTCAATGAAATTTCAGTATAATCTCTTTTTATTGAAATAGAAATAGACATTAACATATATAACATACATTAATAAATGCCGGTGTTTAGTCATCATGGCGATCAAAATAACATATTCTCTATCACTTCTCTGATAAGACTCGTACACCTCTTATCTAATAATGTAAATGACTCCCCCCCTGGGCCGTGGGGCTCTCGGAGTCGGGCAACAGGGCAATAATGGGGGTAGTAGTGGCAACCCGGTCCGTGGCTCAGGGTGGTCAGACCAAATGTTGTGGCAGTCTATTTATATGGTTTTGCAATGTCCGACTACGCCACCCGTGGATTGCGGCTATTATGAACCGCCGCTGCAAGGCAGTCCCCTGAGGCTGATGGTGTGTGCAGCTGAGATAGTATAACTCCCCACGGGAAGAGTGTAGCCTCAGGGCAGTGTAGTAGATGGTGGGGGTGATGGTGCAGGGAGTCCCAGTACCGTTAGTGCTGGCGAAGTAAGAAGCACAAAGACAACATGTTGCAGTCCAGGGTCTTTTACTCACAGTTCGTATACTCCAAGCCACTTCTGTACAGGTAGTGACTGCCCAAGCCGTGCCACGTCCACCAGGTGAGGGGCTCGGTCAACTCCCAGGCAATTCAGGAGCATGGCACAGGACCCCCTTCTGTCCTTTCTCTGGCTCGTGCCCCACCAGTGACCAAACTTCTGTCCAGCTGTCGCGGATTTATGCGGGAAAACGTGGGCCCCGTTTCCCGCTATCCTATATGGTGCCTTCCTAGCAGGTTTAGTGAGGGGTCGCACCAATATATGATCACGACCTCCGGTTCTTGGCTGAGGATTATTTGCCTCCACCAACTTGGGATCCGGTACCCTTTCCTTGCCTGACCCGTCACCCGTAATTTCCTGGGTCCTTAGGGTCCCTTCTTCCTTTGTGTTCCTGGGCCTTTCTCTTTGGTTCCTTTCTCTTTCTGTTCTGTTCCTTTCTTTCTCTCCCTCTCGCCCTGCCCGTGTCCTAGGCCTGGCTCTGGAGCAGAACTCTGCCTCTGCTCCCCTCCTCCTCCACTCTCACTTCCTCCTCACAGACTCAACTTCTCTCTACTCTTTTAGAACTAAGATGGTGCCCACCTTATATACTTCCTCCTCTGTGTCTGAGCCCAGGTGACCTGCAACCAATGAACTCCTTCCTATGCCCAGAAACCAGCCCCTATCTGCTCCCACATCACTAGGTCCCCCCCCCCCCTCCACTCCAGCCAGGGACATAGTCAGTCGTGCCTGCATACTAATGGGAGAACCGTAGAGCTGTCCCCCGGAAATGAGGAGTGTATAAGTGTGCAGCTAACTGAGCCCTGGTCCATACTCCAACCTTACCCGGGAGTGGAATACCACACCTCTGGCAGAGGTGCAATATCCCTGTAGCGGCCGAACCCTCGGGGCGCTACATAAACATTACTTTTAATCATATCAAACAGTGCAGACAACTACATAAATCAACAATACAACAGTACAAAAACAAAAAGAGAAAAAAGAAAAAAAAGAAGGGGTGGTGAGGGGGGAAGAGGAAAAAGAGAAAGAAAGATAAGAAAGGAGGGTAGGATTAGGAAATTGAAGAGGAGAAGGAGAACATAAACTAAGGCTCATTTTTAGACTCCCTAATTAGTTCCCAGCACCAACCCAGATCCAATTCACCAATTTATCAGTCTCTCACTCAAACAGCCTGTGAAACTCCGATGAGTCCTGAAACAGAATCCAGACACTCCAGATCTTCCTGAATTTATCAGCACATCCATTAAAGTCAGCAGAAAGTTCCTCCATTCTGCAGATATTAAACATTTCATTTTTTTGAGATCCTATTGATGAGGGCAGGATAGAAAGCCGAGCTTTCTCAGGACGATTTTCTACCCTACTTCCGGTAATTAGATTATAATTGGAAAATATTTTTTCCCACAAAGGTTTGATCTTACTACACTCCCACCATATGTGAAGCATAGATCCTTTTTCCACTTTACATCGCCAACATAAGTCTGAGGCTGCCGGAAATATGGTGTGAAGTTTTACTGGATACTGGTACCATCTTGCCATAATTTTGAAATTTTTCTCCTGTGCATAACATGTGACCGACATTTTGTGTGTAAACAAGAATCCTTTTCCCCAATCTGTTGAAGATATGACTACCCCCAATTCTTGTTCTCACATGTGTTGAAATTGTAACTTTCCTGAGATACTTTCCCCAATCAAATAATTATAAAGCAGCGATATTATATGATTGGGGGGAGATTCCTGTAAGAATAACCTCTTAAAAGAAGATGGTATACACTGGAATGGGGGTGCCAACCTCTGAGAAAACAAGAATGATTGCAACTGTAAGTATTCCATCCACAGCAATTTTCTAGACAGAGACCTATCCTGTAATGTATTGAATGATGGTATTTTACCATTTTCTAATATATGTAGGAGGCGAGTGTCCTCCATAGCTCTCCATCCCAAGAAAGATTCTCTCAGATATCCAGGAGGAAAGGAAAGATTAGAGAAAAGTGGCGTAAGAGGGCTGAATGTTCTAGAGGGATGGTATTTTTTCATAGTTGCATGCCAAATTTTAATTGTTCCCCTAGTCAATTCTGTCAAGCCTCCTATCGAGAAAACATCAGAGGCAAAAAGCCAAGGAAGGTGCTTCAAAGGAACACCCACCCCTTCCTGCTCAATAGTGACCCATTGTTTTGTCAGAGAGTTGATATGCCAGTCTATAAAGTGACCTCAAACAGAAGCTTGAAAGTATATTTTAAAATTCGGAAATCCAGCTCCACTGGCTATTTAGGGCGGTTTAATGTCTGCATACTTATCCTGGGTCTATATTTACCCCACACAAACCTGATTAATGCTGTACGTAGTTTGCTGAAGAAGCTGCATGGCGAGAAATGGGAACAGTTTGAAAAATGTATAAAAAGCGGGGCAATATATCGGTTTTTACTGCGTTCATTTTACCAAACCAGGATAGTCTCAGTTTACTGTAATTCAGTAGGTCTTTATATGTACGATCCAAAAGCGATTGGTAATTTAGTGCAAAAAGTTTGAAAAGTCAGGAGAAATGAGCACGCCTAAGTATTTTATCGCTTCTGACTTCCATTTAAAAGGGAAGTTATCCATTACATGTTCAACTTCTCTCTGTGACAGCGATACATTTAATGCCTCCGATTTTGAATAATTAACTTTAAAATTACTCAGGATCTATCAAACTCCTTCATTAAAGCAGGAAGAGATGTCTGAGGCTGAGACACATAGAGGAGAAGGTCATCTGCATATAATGCTGTCTTATATGTGATGCGACCCCTGGGCCGTGGGGTACTCGGCAGCCGGGCCTCTGGTTGCTGGGGGATATCACGGTAGCTGGCCCGGTCTATGACCCAGGGCGGTCACTAAAAGGGGGGATACTTTATAGGCGATTTAAGAAAGCGTTCGTGACGCCACCTGTGGATTGCGGCTAGAGGCAGCCGCCACAGCGGAGCAGTCCTCTGGAGCTGGTGTTACGGCAGCAGGGATGGTGTGGCTCTCCACAGGTAGAGGTAGCTCCAGGGCAGCATGGGGTGTAATGGTGGTGGTGCAGGGGAGAGAGACGGCAGGACGGTCCCGGAGGAAAGACGGACTCTCACACGGGGGTAAGCTTCAGTTCCTTTACTGGTGATGTTGCAGACACGGTCCAGGGTACTCCAGGCGAAGGGCACACTTTTGGACTCTCCCCAGTGAGCGGGTATAGGGCCTCCTGATCCGTTGCTTTATTCTCTAAGCTTCTGACCTGCCTGGAGTTAGGCCTAGCTTGGTTACTGTCTCTCTTTGCACCTGCTGACCTGGTGGTATGGCCTTCTCTTTGGAGATCTCTCTGCCTGGACGCTGGGACCTCCGTGACTCCTAGCCCTGGTACTGTAATCAGCGTTTGGTGAACCTGGGACCTGTAGTCCTCCAGGGGTTCCGGTTGTTCCTATTGGGTATAAAGGGTCCCTGTAGGCGCGGACCAGGTGTCCGGTATATATATATCTGCCCCCTAACTACTTCTTCTTTCTCCTCTCGCCTTCGGCCACACTCAAGGCCCTCACACGTGCTGTAGACCTTGGTTCGCCTAAGCACAGCAGCCAGCGTGCTGCTCTCTTCACTGCTTTCTGAGCGTCAGCACGCTCTCTGCTCAACTCTGAGCTGTGTTCCTCTCTGTGTCTGAACACTAAACTGAGCTGCCTAGCTCCACCCTCGCTATATATATCCCTAACGGGCTCCCTCTGCTGGTCTGAGGTGGTAAGGTGGAGGTGCGTGAATGTGTGAGGGCCTCTTGTGGACAAGTCCATCCATGCACCTTTCTGGGTTCTGTGGCACCAATGTGCAGCAGGGTTCCACATTCCCGGCTAGTAAAACTCAGTACTTCTGGACTGAAGCATTTTTCTCAAACAGGTTTAAACAATAACATTTCTTCCCTTTATGGGAGGCACTTTCCTTGAACGTTACAGGTGACATTATAATACAATAATTACAACTATAAATAACAATAAAGTTACAGTCAGTCCCGTAACTTGGTGTCCATTTCACCGAAGAAAGAACATGAGGGACCCGCCTGAATACCCTCAACGTAGGCTCTGGGCGTGGCTACAGGGCATGGGTGATCCAGGTGCTGGACCACGTCTTCGGCCACGCCAAATGGGTTTTTGTTCCGTGGTCTAATAAGGGGCACTCCAGGGAGCGCAACTATGTACATGACAGTTTTTGGGCTGCTCACAGTCCTCAGCCACTGAGTCCTTTATATATACCCTTATGGGTAACCAAATAAACACATATATTTCAGTTTATACAATAAACATAATGCAATATCCTACTGGGTAACTATTTATACTGCAAGTATTTCTCTATTTACTCCCTATACCTGACAGGGGTCTGGCCTTTTCTGCTACGTGATGACCTACGTAGTACGGAGATGCGTGTAGTGTGGATGGTTGTGTAATTTCCCGCTCTATGGGTTGGTGGACTGCAAGACTGCCTTAACCTCTCTACGGGACTGGCAAGTACACTGCTTCCTGGGCATTCTGGCTCTGCTTCTACCGGTAATCCTTCTTCCGGGGATTCTTCCTGAGCAGGCTCTTCTGGGGCACTTACAGGTTCTACTTGCAATGGAGGGTCTTCTGGCTGTTGGTAGAAGTGTAACACAGGTATTATTACCGCTCCATCCAGTTGAGGCCAATCTGCCGGGAAATCTCCTATGACAGTATGGAGTACTTCTTCTTTAGGCTCCTCCGGTACGGTGAGAGGCACTTCCTCCTGGGGCTTCAGCGGACTTGGGCACAACTTCAGATGGTCTCTTGATGCCGTTGAAGTTGTTCTTCCTCCGTCTTTGCTAATTAGACAGGTTTTCCTATTGTCGAACCTGGAATTCAACACAGTGTAAGGTTCCCTTTCCCACTGGTCGTCAAGTTTGTGGCTTCTTCTCTTTCGTTTCAACACAACTTCTCCAGGTGTCAAGGGTTTGGCTGGTGCACTCTTGTTGTACTGTGCTTCCTGTTTATCTCTCACCCTACTTAGACTGTTTTCGACACAGGCCTGTACTCTCTTCTACTGCTCCTGTCGAGTCGCATCCCAGTCTTCAGTGGACATATCTGCTTCCGGCTCTACCACTCCAAGCTCCAGGTCCATGGGCAACTTTCCGTGTCTTGCTCTCATGAGGCACGCTGGAGTACAATTGGTGGAACTCACAGGTATGTGATTGTACAGATCTACCAGGTCAGGTAGTTTGTCTGGCCACTGGTTTCTTTCCTCTAGAGGTAAGGTCTTCAACAGGTCGATGACTATGTTATTCATCTTTTCACATAACCCATTGGTTTGGGGGTGGTACGGTGTAGTCTGGATCTTCTTACACCTGTACAGATGGCAAAACTCTTTGAACAGCTCGGCTTCAAAGGCAGGGCCTTGATCCATCAGCACTTTATCCGGGTATCCATGGGGCCTGCAGAAGTATGCTTGAAACGTCCTTGCTGCTGTTTCTGCCATCAGATCCTTGATGGGGGCTACCACCAGGAACCAGGAGTAGTAATCCACCATGGTCAGGGCATACGAGTAGCCTGACCTGCTGGGTGACAAATTGACGTGATCCAGGGCAACGATCTCCAGGGGCTGGGTTGTCTTGATGGACTGCAGGGGTGCCTTCTGGCTGCTGTAGTCGTTTCTTCTGAGACTACAGGGTCCAAAATCCCAGCACCACCTCTCTATGGAGCTTCGCATTCCAACCCAGTAAAACCGACTCTTCAGGAGAGTTTCCAGCTTTTTCCAGCCAAAGTGCAATGCTTGATCGTGGTAGACCTCCAATACCATCTGGATGTCTGTCCTGGGCACTACGATCTGCCATACCATCTCATGGGTCCTGGGGTTAACATACTTTCGGCACAGTTTCTCTCTATAGATGAACAGCCGGCTTCTCTCATTCCACAGTTGCTTGGCTTGTGGAGACGCGTCCTTCTCCAGGGAGGAACCTTCCTGGGTTATCAGTTCTATGATACGGCTGACAACCGGGTCGCTGTCCTGGGTCTCCTTCCAACTGTGGTGAGGTAAAGGGTTTAGTGTGTTACCACGATACCTCCTGGAGGTGCGCTGCTCGTGGACCATCCCATTTCTATGGAAGGCAGGTAGCTCAATCTCCTGCAGGTCATCCATTTCTTCTTCAGTGTCCGACTGGTGAGGCTTGTGGCCTGCCCTGTACTTGATGGTGAACTGATAGTTTAACAGACGGGCTATCCAACGGTCTTCCATGGCTCCCAACTTAGCTGTCTCTAGATGTGTCAAGGGGTTGTTGTCAGTGTAAGCCGTGAACTTACTGGAGGCCAAGTAGTGCTTGAATCGTTCAGTGATGGCCCAGACCAAGGGCAGGAGCTCCAACTTGAAGGAGCTATAGTTTTCTGGATTCCTCTCGGTAGGGCGGAGCTTCCTGCTGGCATAGGCAATCACCTTCTCTTTGCCATACTGCTTCTGGCTTAACACAGCTCCTAGTCCCTCATTGCTGGCATCAGTGTACAGCAGGAATGGTTAGCTGTAGTCAGGGTAGGTCAGGATTTCTTCACCAGTCAGGATCTCTTTCATCACTGCAAAGGACTCAGCCTGCTCTTTACCCCACTGGAAGGGGGGGTTCTTGCCTCTGTTGGACGGTATTACCAGGAGATCTTGCAAAGGTGCTGCCTTCTTGGTGTAGTCCTTTACAAACCTCCGGTAATACCCAACCAGTCCCAGGAACTGACGTACCTCCTTGAGATTCTTCGGCTCCGGCCATTTCTGGATGGCAGTGACCTTCTCCGGGTCTGGTGCTACTCCTTCTGGACTGAGGATGTGCCCCAGGTACTGAACCTTCCGTTTGAGCAGGTGGCACTTGGAAGGCTTCAATTTCATCCCATACCGGTACAATGCTTCAAATACTTCCACCAAGTGCTTCAAATGGTCCTCATACGTCTTGGAGTACACTATCACGTCATCCAGGTATAGCAGCACGGTATCGAAGTTACGGTGTCCCAAACAGCACTCCATCAATCTCTGGAACGTTCCAGGGGCATTGCAGAGTCCGAACGGCATACTGTTCAACTCGCAGAGTCCCATCGGGGTAGTGAAGGCTGTCTTCTCCCGGTCCTCCTCAACAACTGCTACTTGGCAGTACCCACTAGTGAGGTCAAGGGTAGAGAAGTAATTTGCAGGCTTTAATGCAGCCAGGGATTCCTCTATACGGGGCAAAGGGTATGCATCTTTATGTGTAATGCGATTTACCTGTCTGTAATCTACACACATCCTCATGCTTCCATCCTTTTTCCTGACCAGGACCAGGGGAGCTGCACACGGGCTACAGCTATCTCTTATTACCCCTGCGTTCCTCATGTCATGCAACATTTCCTTCGCTTTCTGGTAGTGTGCTGGTGGGATTGGCCTGTAACGTTCTTTGATGGGTGGATGGTCATCTGTGGGTATATAGTGTTGTACCCCTTTAATCCTCCCGAAATCAAGTGGGTGTTTGCTGAATACCTGCTCGTATTCCTGGACCACCCTGTATACACCTTGTTTTTTATGGACTGGAGTGGCGTCAGTCCCAACATGGAGCTGTTGACACCAATCCTCCAACTGAGCTTCGGAGTCATTGTCCACCACTGTATCTGGTGGGGTCAAGGATTCCACTGTGTGTATGGCGTTGTTATCGTTGTTATCCACAGTATACAACCTGGCGACAGTGGTATATCTTGGTAATTTAACTTCATCCTCCCCATAATTTAGGAGTCGTACGGGTACCCTCCCATTGCGTACATCAACCACCCCTCTGGCAGTTAAGAGTGTAGGTCTGTGCTCCGAACTAATGGGCTCCACTACTGCCTGATAGTTCTGTCCTTTGAGACCTATTGCTGCTCTACACCAAATCAGCATTTCACTCATCGGGGGAATCATAATGGGTATCGTGTCTGTGAACCGTACATTACCAATTTCACCACCTGATAGCTTTACCTGTTGCTTGTACATAAGGGCTCGGATCTCTTTCTGGAGCACCCTCCTCTGCCCTGGTTTGGCGGTGTCAGCAATCTGTTGGAGCAAAAACAACACTTCTCCCAAACAGTTACCGACAATATTCGTACCAAGTATAATATACAAGTCTGTATCACCAGGATTAAACTCCACTACAATCAGCCCTTGGTCCTTTAGTTCCACTCTCCCCACCTTCACTGTCACATTCTTAACCCCTACTAGGTTAAGAGAAAGGCCGTTAGAGGCATACACGGAGAGGTTCGGGGCTGGCGGCTGGAGTTCGTCTAAGGACCAGAACCTTTTGTAGAGGACATCAGGCATGATGGTTTCCTGAGATCCAGTGTCCAGCAGGGCAGGTGTCGCGATGCCATCCAGCACAATGGACAGGAAAGGTCTTCCTCCCACGAACCGATGGTACCAGTTTGATGGGCCTGCTTGATTTACTCCTGGGTGTCGGCCCTTGGCCCAATGGTTTGCTTGTTTAAAGGACAGTTCCGCGCTGTGTGGCCTGCCTTCTGGCAGCGGTAGCAGATGAATTCTCCTGGAGGGCGACGTTGGTCGTTGGTCCTCCCATGGGGTGGCGTTGTCCTCCTCTGGGGTGGAGTTGTCCTCCTACGGGGTGGCATTGTCCTCCTTCTTCTTCTCATCCAGGGGACATCCTCAGGGCTGTCGGCGAGTAGTATCCGTCCTTCCGGCTCGGGCTCCTCCTGTAGCTACAGGGTGCTGAGGACAGTGGCCAGGGTTTCACTTAACTGGCGCACTTCATAGCGCAGGCTGTCCAGCTCGCTAGGTGGCACTGTTTGCATCTTTGTTTCCACCGTTAGTGAAGGAGCAGTGGGTGCTGCGGGCACTGGGGTGGCCCCACCCTGGGAACGCTGGATAGCAGTATCTGATGTTTCCAGGGGCTGCAGACCCTTTATAGCCTCGTCCTTAAGGGACGAACCTGTTTCAGGGCCTGCAGGGCTTCCTGTAAGCGCCAGGCATAGTCCCGGACACTGTCCTCAGGTTTCTGGACACAGTGGTAGAACCTCATCCGGAGGTCTGTCTCAGTGCCGTTTTCAAACACAGTTTGCAGTCTCTTAAAGATGATGAATACTGATTCCTAGTCTGTGGCTGGCTAGGTTTCAATTTCCCGCTCTGCGGCACGAGTCAATTGTCCCAGCACAACAGCAGCTCTCTGTTTACCGGTCATAGAATACATGTCTAGCACACCGCATATTTTCCTCTTGAATCCGGACAGGGTGTCCGGTTTTCCATTATACTGGGGAAGCCATTTCTGTTAGAACCCTTCTGTTTGTTTTTGTTTCTATCTTGTGTTTTGCAGTCACGTGACCATCTTCCTATATATTCCAGCTACGCCCTTCTGGCCTTGCTGGACTTCAGTGTTGTTTTGACTGTCTCTCTAGCCAGGTGCTTTTGTGCCTATCTATCTCTAGTTTGCTTGGTCCTCTGGACCTCTAGTACTTTTGTCAGTTTTTCTTTTGCTCTGCAATAACTTCTGTTAGGAGGTGTCCCATTTTTGTCCCAGTGCTTAGTTCTTTTAGGGACCCCTCCCTTTTTCTATAGGTCTCCATTCAGACTAGCCGAGGACGCAGGCGGGTCTGTTCACTAGGAACAGGTTGCCCTCTACAACTTAGGGACTCAGCTTAGTCTTACTGTAGGGACAGCTCTCCCCTTTTTTCCCTAGTTTATGTTGAAGATCATAACAGTAAGTCCAGCCCAAACAAAAAAAACTTTAAGGAAAGAAATCCGGGGATCAGTATGGTTTCTGTTCAAGATTTGGCTCAACGCCTGCAGGGATTGTCTCTGGAGGTGTCCGAGCTCCGGCAACACGTGAGTAGCTGCTCTGGAGCGCATTTTGTCAAACCCAAGGTAGGGTTCCCTGATATTTTTTATGGTAAACAACAAGATTTTTTTTCCATTAAAAATGCTTGTTTATTATATTTTCATTTGAGACCAAGGTCCTCTGGGAATGAATCACAGCGCATTGGGTTTATCATGTCACTTTTGCGCAAGGAACCACAGGGGTGGGCCTTTTCTCTCCAACCTAATGATCCTTGTTTTAGGTCAGTGGAGGATTTTTTTTCTGCTATAGGGCTATTGTATGACGATCCTGATCGAGTCTCATCTGCTGAGACAGAACTGAGGCGTTTGAATCAGGGGTCAGGTGATGTTGAAAATTATTGTACACACTTCAGAAGGTGGTACTCAGAAGTGAAATGGAATGATTCGGCGTTAAAATGTTTTTTTCTTGCTGGTCTAAGTGAAAGGATTAAGGATCTGCTGATTGCCTTTCCTGCACCTGAGACCTTGCAAGAAGCCATGCAATTAGCTATACGTGTGGACAGGAGACTGCGTGCCAGGGTTACTGATGAAAAAATTCCTGCAATGGCAGCTCCTAGTCCCCAGAGGGTCTGCTTGGATGGCGGAGAACCGATGGAGGTTGAGGCGATGTCACTCCGCTCTCAGGAAAGAGACAGCAGGTTTTCCAAGGGATTGTGTTTTTATTGTGGTAAACCTGACCATTTGATTAAGAACTGTGAGCTTCGTTTAAGTAAAGAAAAAAAAAGGTCAGTTACGCCCGTATTGCTTGTTTGAGCTCTAAGGGAGTATTTCTTTCAGGGAGTACCTCATTGTAGGAAGATTTGATTGAATTTCAGGTATTTGTGGATTGTGGTTCAACACTTAATGTGATTGATAAGGGGTTTTTGGAAAAACTTAAATTGGAATCCAAACCTTCGTCATCACCTATTTCTGTGATTGCAATTGATAACACTCCTTTGAAATGTATTACTCACAATGTTGCTGCATTTCCCTTCACTATTAATGGCATTCACCAAGAGAATTTGAATTTGGTGGTATTAAATAATTTACCCTCTCCAGTCGTTTTAGGTTTGCCTTGGTTAAAACTGCACAATCCTTTACTGGACTGGTCTACTAATGAGATTAAGTCTTGGAGTCCTAAGTGCTATGATAAATGTTGTAATGGTCGCATTGCGGCTGTGGAAAAAGGGGAATTACCTGTACCTATTCAGGATTTTTGGAAGGTTTTTTCAGAGGAGGAGTCGCAAGTTTTACCTCCTCATAGGGACTGTGATTGCACCATTGAGTTTGTTCCTGGAGCTACTCTTCCCAAGAGTCGCTTATTTAATCTGACTATTCCTGAAAGAAAGGCCTTGGAGGAATACATACAGACGAGCTTGGCTGCTGGTCACATTAGACCTTCTAAGTTGCCTGTGGCCGTTGGATTTTTCTTTGTTAAAAAAAAGGACGGCGGTTTACGTCCATGTCTGGACTTTCGTGAAATTAATAAGATTACCGTACGCAATTCCTACCCATTGCCGTTAATTCCTGACTTGTTTAACCAGTTAGTGGGGTCCAAGTGGTTCTCTAAAATTGATCTCCGGGGGACATACAATTTGTTACGAATGAAGGAGGGTGATGAATGGAAAATGGCTTTTAACACTCCGGTAGGTCATTTTGAGAATCTGGTGATGCCTTTTGGTCTTACCAATGCACCCGCGTTTTTTCAGAACCTTATTAATGACATCCTGAGACCTTTGATTGGTAAGAATGTGTTTGTACATTTGGATGACATTCTGATTTATTCACCAGATCTGGAGTCCCATTGGCAGAGCGTACGTGAGGTGTTGCAGTTATTGAGTGATAATTCACTTTTTGCTAAGCTGGAGAAATGTGAGTTCGCTGTGCAGAGAATTAGTTTTTTGGGCTACATTATCTCCAGCGAGGGCTTTCAGATGGACCCGGTGAAGGTTCAGGCTGTGCAGGAATGGCCTAGGCCTATTGGTTTGAAATCGATACAGAGATTTTTGGGTTTCGCCAATTATTACAGGAAATTCAGAATTTTTCTATAATTGTTAAGCCGCTGACCGATCTCACTAGGAAAGGTGCGAATACGGTCCAGTGGACTACGGAGGCCATTGAAGCTTTTGTATATCTCAAGGAGAGGTTCAGTTCTGCCTCAATCCTTATGCATCCTGATGAGACCAAGCCTTTTTTGGTCGAGGTTGATGCTTCTTCGGTGGGGGTCGGTGTAGTTTTGTCTCAGGAGAACAAGGATGGAGTACATCCCTGTGCTTTTTTTTCAAAAAAATTTTCAGAAACCGAACTTAATTACGATGTTGGTAATCGGGAATTGCTGGCTATTAAACTCGCGTTTGAACATTGGCATCATTTCTTTGAAGGTGCTAAATTTCCCATTCAGGTTTTCACAGATCATAAGAGTTTGATCTATCTGGATGCTGCCAAACGCTTGAATGCCCATAAAGCTAGGTGGGCACTTTTTTTTCCTCGGTTTAATTTTTCTGTTACCTATATCCCTGGTACTAAGAATGTTAAAGCCGATGCTTTATCTCACAGCTTTTCTCCCATGGTTGGTACCGAGGAGGAGGAGAGCATTTTACAGGAAGGAGTTGTGGTAGCAGCACTGGACTCTGTTTTGGAAGATGGGATTCTGAAAGCCCAAGAGAATGCCCCATCTAACACTCCTCATGGGAGGTTGTTTGTGCCTAGAACCTTTAGGAGAGATTTGTTTGTGGAGTATCATGAGTCTCGGTTGGCAGGTCATCCAGGAATTTCTGAGACTAAGAGACTTATCAGTCGCAGTTTTTGGTGGCCTGGGTGGCGAAGGAAGTCATCAAGTGGGTGTGTCAATGTACGGTGTGCGCTAAGTCTAAGGCTTCACATACCCCTGCTGCGGGGTTGCTTTACCCTCTGGAGGTTCCTAGTGCGCCTTGGACGCATCTGGCAATGGATTTTATTACTGACCTTCCTGTATCCGAGGGTTTCACTGTAATCTGGGTGGTCGTGGACCGTTTTAGCAAGATGTGTCATTTGGTTCCATTCATTAAGCTACCCTGCGCTAAGACACTCGCTAAGGCGTTTGTTAAGGAAATTGTCAGGCTCCATGGCGTTCCCACCGACATTGTTTCTGATAGGGGACCTCAGTTTGTGGCTCGCTTTTGGCGTGCATTTTGTGACAGGTTGGGAGTCCATTTGTCATTTTCGTCTGGTTATCATCCTGAGTCTAATGGACAGACTGAAAGAAAGAACCAGGATGCTGAACCGTTTTTGCGTTGTTTTGTGGCAGACAATCAAGAGGGGTGGTCTGAGTTTCTGCCACTCGCAGAATTTGCTCTTAACAACCATACATCCTCCTCTGCTGGGTGTTCTCCTTTTTTTTTGTACTGGGAGACATCCGTCTTTTGGTTCGTTCTCCAAATTGGGGTCGGCGGTGCCGGTGGAGGAGAATTTTTCCGGTGATTTGGAGAGAGTTTGGACTAATGTACGTTGTAACCTTCAAGCGGTTAACAAAAAGTCCAAGAAGTATTTTAACAGGAAACGCAAAGAGGTTTTGTTTACTGTGGGTGACAAGGTTTGGTTGTCCTCAAAGAATCTGCGGTTGAGGATTCCCTCTAAAAAATTGGGTCCGAAGTTTGTGGGGCCATTTAAGGTTAACCAGTCTTCTGTTAGGTTGGAGGTTCCCTCCTCCTGAAAGATTAATCCTGTGTTTCATGTTTCCTTGTTAAAAAAGGCTGATGTATCTGATAGGGAGGCCATTGTCACAGTTCCTCCGGTGGTGGAAGACGGCGAATATGAAATTTCTCGTATCCTGAATTCCAGAGAGCATAGAGGGAGATTGCAGTATCTCGTCGCTTGGAAAGGTTTCAGTCCCGAGGATAACTCCTGGGTAAAGGCAGATGATGTCTCTGCCCCTAGACTTGTCAGAGCTTTCCACAAGACATTTCCGGATAGGCCTGGGCCTGGAGGATTCGGAGGATCCTCCGAAAAGAGGGGGTACTGTTAGAACCCTCCTGTTTGTTTCTGTTTCTATCTTGTGTTTTGCGGTCACGTGACCATCTTCCTATATATTCCAGCTACGCCCTTCTGGCCTTGCTGGACTTCAGTGTTGTTTTGACTGTCTCTCTAGCCAGGTGCTTTTGCGCCTATCTATCTCTAGTTTGCTTGGTCCTCTGGACCTCTAGTACTTTTGTCAGTTTTACTTTTGCACTGCAACAACTTCTGTTAGGAGGTGTCCCATTTTTGTCACAGTCCTTAGTTCTTTTTGGTACCCCTCCCTTTTTCTATAGGTCTCCGTTCAGACTAGCTGAGGACGCAGGCGGGTCTGGTCACTAGGAACAGGTTGCCCGCTACAACATAGGGACTCAGCTTAGTCTTACTGTAGAGACAGCTCTCCCCTTCTTTCCCTAGTTTATGTTGCAGATCATAACAATTTCGCTCCAGGGATATACGGCAGGGCCATGGGTATTAACGTGGTCACGACCCATGCTGGTGGAGCGGCCGCTCCGGCCTGTGCAGCGCCGGGCGCAGGTTGGGCATCTGGAGCGTTAACCGGTGCTCCGGCGGCTTGCTGGTCGTCGGCCATGGTTGCGCTCCCCTAGTGAACCGGAGCCTACCTTCTTCACTTCTTATCAGGTAGGCCGCAGCTCCGCGGGCGACGGTCTTCTTCCAGGACCTTGCGTCGCTCACGTATGACGTCAGAGCGCCCTCTGGGTTCATTCCAGGACCTGACGCTTCCTGGTTCGACATCAGTGGCGGGGCGTGTCTTGGGCTTCGTGCGCTTCCAGCGGTTACACCCCTCCGATTACTGCGGTTACGCCCCTCTTCTTCCCGCGCGGCAACAGGAAGATGGCGGACAATGGCGAGAAATCTCGGGAATGGCGGGAAAACTTTGCCACAGTGAGTATTACAGTCTCTTAAGGCGCACAGTACCCGGTGGCAACGGGCATGGAATCCTGTTCGTGACGCCAAGGCTGATGCGTCCCCTGGGCCGTGGGGTACTCGGCAGCCGGGCCTCTGGTTGCTGGGGGATATCACGGTAGCTGGCCCGGTCCGTGACCCAGGGCGGTCAGTACTTTATAGGGGATTTAAGAAAGTGTTCGTGACGCCACCTGTGGATTGCGGCTAGAGGGAGCCGCCGCTGTGGAGCAGTCCTCTGGAGGTGGTGTTACGGCAGCAGGGATGGTGTGGCTCTCCACAGGTAGAGGTTGCTCCAGGGCAGCGTGGGGTGTAATGGTGGTGGACCAGGGGAGAGAGACGGCAGGATGGTCCTGGAGGAAAGAAGGACACTCACACGGGAGTAAGCTTCAGTACCTTTACTGGTGATGTTGCAGGCACGGTCCAGGGTACTCCAGGCGAAGGGAACACTTTTGTACTCTCCCCAGTCAGCGGGTATAGGGCCTCCTGATCCGTTGCTTTATTCTCTAAGCTTCTGACCTTCCTGGAGCTAGGTCTAGCTTGGTTACTGTCTCTCTTTGCACCTGCTGACCTGGTGGTAAGGCCTTCTCTTTGGAGATCACTCTCCCTGGATGCTGGGACCTCCGTGACTCCTAGCCCTGGTACTGTAATCAGCGTTTGGTGAACCTGGGACCTGTAGTCCTCCAGGGGTTCCGGTGGTTCCTATTGGGTATAAAGGGTCCCGGTAGACGCGGACCCGGTGTCCGATATATATATATCGGGGTGAGCCTGGTATGCTCCTCTGCCCCCTCACTACTTCTTCCTTCTCCTCTCGCCTTTGGCCACACTCAAGGCCCTCACACATGCTGTAGCCCTTGACTCGCCTAAGCACAGCAGCCAGCATGCTGCTCTCTGAGCGTCAGCACGCTCTCTGCTCAACTCTGAGCTGTGTTCCTCTCTGTGTCTGTGACTTGCCCAGGGGAATGGGGATGACTCGGTACCCGGGCCTTTAGCCTGGCCTTTAGGGATGTCGCGGTGGTCGGCTCCGGGGCCCGTACCCTGGGGTCGCTCCTTAAAAAGGGTGGATATTTGTTAATTTTAAGATAGAGTTCGTGATGCCACCTGTGGCTTCTGGTGAGGATCACCAGCGCTGCGCAGTCCACTGAGGCCGTTGATAAGGCAGCTCGATGGTATAGCTTACCACAGGTGGAGCTAGGCCTCAGGGCAGTGTATGACGGGGAATGCAGCACAGGCGAGACCGAGCCAGGTCAGAGCAAGAACAGGGACAGACATGATAGTCACTTCAGTACATTTTACTGAAGGAAATTCAGGCACATCCCGGAGCGCTGTAGGGTGAAGGGTGCATGTCAGGATCCTCCCCAATGAGCGGTTTTTGGGCCTCCTGCTTCTTGCCTCTGCGTAGTAAGTTTCTGACCTGCCTGGAGCTAGGCCTAACTTTGTCTCTGTCCTGCGCTGGCTGACCTTGTGGTAGGGCCTTTTCTAGGATTACACGCACCTTAGCTGCGGGCCTATGTGTCTCCTGGCTCTGTTACGTATCAGCACTTTAGCGATCCTGGGACTTGTAGTTCTCCAGGGATTCCGGTTTATCTTACTGGGTCGTGCAGATCCCGGTAAGCTTCGGACCCGGTGTCCGGTAACCGCTTCGGGGTGAGCCAATTAAGCTCCTCTGCCCCCTATGTGCTAACTTTATACTCGCCTTCGGCCTACTCGGGCCCTCACTAGGCTACTCACACTAACGGCAGCTTGCCGCGCTTCACCGATCTTATGGCGCCGGCACGCCTAAAGCTCACCACTCTGAGCTACAACTGAGTCTGGATCTGGATAAGCTCCACTGCAGGATAGCAATTGCAGGAGCTAGAACAGGCTTTTGTCCTCTGAGGTAACTCCTCTCAGGCTATAATGGACTCACTGCTAAACCAGAATAGACTAACTCTGACTGACTGCCGCCTGGCTCCACCTTCCCTATTTATCTATCCCTAACGGGCTCCCTCTGGTGGTCTGAGGTGGAAGGTGGAGATGTGTGAATGGTTATGGGGGCCTCTTGTGGAGGAATCCTTCAATACACCCTTCTAGGATCTGTGATACCAAGCACAGCTGGGCATCACATTTGAACACTAAACTGAGCTGCCTAGCTTCACCCTCCCTATACATATCCCTAATGGGCTCCCTCTGCTGGTCTGAGGTGGTAGGGTGGAGGTGTGTGAATGTGTGAGGGCCTCTTGTGGAGAAGTCCATCCATGCACCCTTCTGGGTTCTGTGGCAAGAATGCACAGCAGGGCGCCACATATGTCCTGGTACCTATTTTAACCCCATGAATATTGCTGTTTTTCCTTATTGCATTGACCAAGAGTTCCATCACTATCACGTACAGAAGGGGGGACAGAGGGCACCCTTGTCTAGTCCCGTTTCGTATCGCAAAAGGTAAGGACAAGGTTCCATTGACCCTAACTCTAGCAGTCGGGCCAGAGTACAGGGAAAAAATTAACTGTAAAAATTGTGGTCCAATGCCTATTTGACATAATGCCTCCTTCATAAACCCCCAATGAACCCTGTCAAAGGCCTTCTCTGCATCAACAGATAAAAGGCCCATAGATATGGAGCGACTTTTAGCTTTAGAGATTAGCAACATGCTCATAATAGTGTTGTCTCTTGCCTCTCGGCCCTGAATAAATCCAACTTGATCCTACTTGATCAGTATTTATAAGAGAGGGCAACAATGGGGTAAGTCTTTCTGTTAGTATTTTTGAGAGTAGTTTAATGTCCAAATTTATTAATGATATGGGTCTATAATTAGCTGTGATTGTAAGATCCTTACCTGGTTTAGGGAGAACGTTAATATGAGCTTCCAATGATTGGGGGACAAAACATGTCTTATCATTTAATGAATTAAAGGTTTTGTTCATAACAGGGGATAGCTGAGTTTTAAGGGACTTATAGAATGCTGGAGTAAATCCGTCTGGGCCAGGACTTTTACCAGATGGTGTAGATTGAATTGCAAGTTTGACCTCCTGCTCTGTAATGTCCTTTTCCAGTGCCTCAGAAACCTGACTATCTAAAGAGGTTAAAGAAGTATCTTGTATGTACTCCTTAATTCGGATAGATAGGTCAGAAGGGGAGAGATCAGAGTATTGCCCTTTAATATTGTACAACTTCTCATAGTTTAAGCGGAATATGTCAATGATTTCTGTAGGATTATGAGCATCCTCCCCATTTTGTTTTTTGATATTTGGAACGTATGCCGCCACAGAGCAAGGGTGAAGCAACCTTGAGAGTGCCCGTCCACATTTATCTGACGATTCATAAAAAAAGTTTTTAATTAGCTCCCTGTGTCTTAGATATTTTTGGTCTAGCAAGATCTTGAGATCATTCATTTTTTTGGATAATTCTGCAAGAGTGTTAGGCGACAATGTATGTTTATGCGAGACCTCAAGTGTGTGTATCAGTCTCAAAAGGTCATTTACCTTTAGAGTTCTCTCCTTTTTGAGTTTTGAACCATTCTTAATCAACACGCCTCTCATGACACATTTTAAAGTTTCCCATTGCAGAGGTATTGAGGTCTGATCTGCTTTATGAATCTGCAAAAAAGAATCAATAGAATCCTTTAATTCTGCCATACAGATTTTGTCTTTTAGAAAGTGATCATTCATTTTCCATGTCCATGAACGCTGGACCAGGGAGGGTACAGTGTCCATTTTAGGACATGATCAGATATCAAAATCAAGCATCGTAATGATGTCAGTTTGAGGCTAAATACCCTGTCTGACGAGTGATCTTGACAAGTGATTCTGACAAGTAATTTTGACAAGTGATTTTGACAGGTGATTCTGACGAGTGATTTTGACGAGTGATTTTGATGAGTGATTCTGACAAGTGATTCTGACAAGTGATTTTGACAAGTGATTTTGATGAGTGATTTTGACGAGTGATTCTGACGAGTGATTCTGACAAATGATTTTGAGAAGTCATTCTGACAAGTGATTCTGACAAGTGATTTTGACAAATCATTCTGAAAAGTGATCCTTACAAGTGATTTTGACAAGTGATTTTGACAAGTGATTTTGATGAGTGATTCTGACAAGTGATTTTGACAAGTGATTTTGACAAGTGATTCTGACAAGCGATTTTGACAAGTGATTTTGACGAGTGATTCTGACAAGTGATTCTGACGAGTGATTCTGACGAGTGATTTTGACAAGTGATTTTGACAAGTGATTTTGACGAGTGATTCTGACGAGTGATTTTGATGAGTGATTCTGACAAGTGATTCTGAGGAGTGATTTTGACTAGTGATTCTGACGAGTGATTTTGACAAGTGATTCTGACAAGTGATTTTGACAAATGATTCTGACAAGTGATCCTTACAAGTGATTTTGACAAGTGATTTTGACAAGTGATTTTGACGAGTGATTCTGACAAGTGATTTTGATGAGTGATTCTGACAAGTGATTTTGACAACTGATTTTGACAAGTGATTCTGACAAGTGATTTTGACAAGTGATTTTGACAAGTGATTCTGACAAGTGATTTTGACGAGTGATTTTGACGAGTGATTCTAACGAGTGATTTTGACAAGTGATTTTGACTAGTGATTCTGACAAGTGATTTTGATGAGTGATTCTGATGAGTGATTTTGATGAGTGATTTTGATGAGTGATTCTGACGAGTGATTTTGACAAGTCATTCTGACAAGTGACTTTGACAAGTGACTTTTACAACTATAATAATAATAAAAAAAAAATAACTTCGCTGATGGGACTTGAACCCAAAATTCTATATTCCAAATGCAGTGCACTAACCACTAAGCTAGAAACTCACTTATGAAAGCTTTGGATTTGTATTTGCTTAAATAATTTTCAGTGCAAACTGGTCTATAACTCATTGGGACTTATGCACAGACTTCAAGCAAGCCAAATTCAAATGATGTTTGATTTTGATGTGTGAGTCTGATGTGTTACTTTCTTCAAACATCAGAATCAAAATCATAATGACTTTTAGTCACCCTGAGTATTTTCATGGTTAATGTCATAAGACAAGAAAAGCTAGAGACTACTATTACTTGACTGGATAGCGCAATGGTAAAGCATCAGCCTCTGAAATTACGGTGTCAGAATTCAAATCCTGATAGAAATACAAATTTTTTTTTTCAATTAATTATGCCTATTTAGCACACAGACTACAGGGGTGTTTTACTTTTAATATCTGACACTCTGATTGTCATCCTGACGTGTTACGAGTTTCAGACACGCTGTCTATTTGCATGTTAAATTACATAGCCAAAGTAAATCACTTGGCAGAATCACTTGTCAAAATCACTTGTCAAAATCATTTGTCAAAATCACTTGTCAGAATCACTCATCAAAATCACACGTCAAAATCATTCATCAAAATCACTCGTCAGAATCACTCGTCAAAATCACTCGTCAAAATCACTCGTCAGAATCACTCGTCAAAATCACTTGTCAGAATCACTCGTCAAAATCACTCGTCAGAATCACATGTCAGAATCACTGGTCAGAATCACTCGTCAAAATCACTCGTCAAAATCACTCGTCAAAACCACTCGTCAAAATCACTTGTCAGAATCACTTGCCAGAATCACTTGCAGGAATCACTCATCAAAATCACTCATCAAAATCACTTGTCAAAATCACTCATCAGAATCACTCATCAAAATCACTCGTCAAAATCACTTGTCAGAATCACTTATCAAAATCAGTTCTCAGACAGGGTATTTAGCCTCAAACTGACATCATTCTGATGTTTGATTTTGATATCTGATCATGTGCTAAAATGGACACTGTAGAAGGGAACGGAAATAGATAGGAAGATTGGGGCATGGTCAGACCACAATATGTCACCTATTGTAGCAGATGGGTTCCAAGAGAGAGCGTGATGACTCAACAGGAAGAAATCAATTCATAAAGAAAAAATGACGTATACGAACATATGCAAAAAAAGCCAAAGTTTATTATAAATGCAAGATATAACAAGCATACACAATGAAGAGAATGGCATAAATACATTGGTAGTAAGCTAATAAGAGAGATACCACGAACTGAATAACCACATACTAGAAAGTTTAAGAATCAACAATTGAAGTAAGTAAGGGTATGGGTATGTCAAGCATATGCCATAACCCAGCTACAAAAGTGTAAAGTATCAAGAAACTTATACTTAGGGGTGACGATACCTGGACTGACATACTGACAAACACATGTGAGTAATAGTATATATTTATCCATCTTTGAGTGCTAAATGGATTTACCTTTTTACTACTTATTTATGCACTGTGCACTTTAGCATCTCAATGGAGTTTCTTGATACTTTACACTTTTGTAGCTGGGTTATGGCATATGCTTGACATACCCATACCCTTACTTACCTCAATTATTGATTCTTAAACTTTCTAGTATGTGGTTATTCAGTTTGTGGTATCTCTCTTATTAGCTTACTACCAATGTATTTATGCCATTCTCTTCACTGTGTATGTTTTTTATATCTTGCATTTATAATAAACTTTGTTTTTTTTTTTCATATGAATGTTCGTATACGTCATTTTTTCTTTATGAGTTGCTCTTGGAGACGTTGAACAGATTCTGATTGTTCTATCGTAGAGAATTAACTATATATGTGGTCTTGGTGGTCAACCTATTTGCCTCAGGAAGAAATCAATGCGACTATATGAGCCATGGGTAGGAGAAAAATATGTATAATCCTTACCCTGAGGATTTAAAATGCAGCAAACATCTGTCAACCTGAGGGCATGGATGACCCATTTCAATGAACGAAGCTGTCTCAGAGGGACGACACCCCTTCCTGAGGAGGAGTCTAACGCGGCATTCCATGTGAAGTTGAAGTCTCCACCTGCAATCAGAACTCCGTCTGCAAAATCAGAGAGGGACGTTAACACTAGAACTACTGATGGAGTCATTTTGACTCCTTTCGTTTTTTATTTCTCTTCTGTGACTACATTTTTCAGAATTCCGGCTTGAAACTCGGTGACTTTTCCTCAAATATGATGTGAATAAAGATTTTGTGAGAATAAATAATTTTGGTGAAAAATTTGCGCGTTTTTTTCAAAATTTACCAAGAACTACTGAAGGGATGAAGGGAGTCATTTTGACTCCCTACTATATTTTGAGGTCCTTTTGTCACTAAATGTTGCTATAAAGTTTTGTGCATAATTTTTTCACTCTGTCTTATTTACCCTGATGTTCATATAGATGTAGTTCAATTTACTTGTCAACTTTTCACATTTTCCTTGTGTTTTACCTGCTTGTATTACTGTGTAATGCTGAACAAACTCTATCTGATGAGGAGCTAGATGCATTCATTGCGATATTCTATGCTCGTGGAATATCTGGCACGAACCGTCACTCGATTAGCAGTATTTGGTGTAATGACTGGGGAATACCGTTTTGCAAAGCGACAATGTCTAGGGACCGCTTTGTTGAAATTATGAGGTTTCTCAGATTTGATGAGAAATCTACTCGATCGGAGAGACTGCAAACGGACAAGTTTGCTCTATTTTCTACTGTGTGGGACAGGTTTATTGAAAATTGTATTGCGTGTTACAAACCTGGCCCATACATAACGGTGGATGAGCAACTTTTCCCAAGCAAAACTAGGTGTCCATTCACGCAGTACATGCCTTCCAAACCAGATAAATATGGCCACAAATATTGGCTAGCTGTTGATAAGAGGAGCAAATATCTGGCAAATGGCTTCCCTTATCTAGGCAAAGATGACACACGCCGTGCTGAGGACCGTTTAGCTGACCATGTGGTAATGAAGTTATTGGACCCGTTTTTGAAAAAAGGTCGCAATGTTACAACCGATAATTATTTTACTTCAGTAAAATTAGCTAAACAGCTAAAAAGCAAAGGAACAACCATCGTGGGAACACTGAACAAGATAAGGCGAGAAGTGCCTAAAGAAATAAAATCCATGAAAGAGGAATTGTACAACACTAAAGTGTTTAGAAATGAAGACAATTTTACACTTACAGTATATCAAGGAAAGCCCAACAAAAATGTTGTCATTTTGAGTTCCGTCCATCCAGATGTTGTTTTTGCGTCTGATTCCGCTAAAAAAACTCCAGAAACGGTAAAGTTTTACAATGAAACAAAATATGGAGTAGATGTAGTGGATCAGATGGCACGAAAATATACCACACGAACATGCACAAGGAGATGGCCTGTTCATGCATTTGAAAATGCCTTAGACTTTGCGGGTATAAATGCATGGATAATATTCAAGGAGATTACCCACCAAAAAATGTCACGCAAGGCATTTTTGCAAACGCTTGTGAGAGAGTTGAGTGGTCCTTATGTCACAGATAGGGAAAAGGGTTCCACGTCCCAAGTTTCTACATGCTCAGAAGTGATGGTTCAAACAAAATTTTGCCAGATCAAAGAAAAGTGCAAGAAAAATAGATCTGTCGGAAATTGTAAGACTTGTGGTAAGTCTTTGTGTGGGCAATGTACTGCCATAAATCAAAGGCAATGCCTAAAATGCGAAACACCAAATGTTTAGAAGGTGAATTCTGCGCCATATTTTCATTTTTATGCTCCTCCACCTACATTTTCTCTGCTTTTTGTTCTTCAGTTGTTGTTTATATGTGTGCACTTGAATAAAAAAAAATGTTTGAAAAACGTCTATTATAATTATTGTTATTTTCTGTAGAAAAATAAGAAAAGCAGAAAAAAAACAATCAAAAGCATTACTTTTGGATCTCACAATAATAATACATTACAAAAAATATAATTATTAATAAATAACCACAAATGAAACTCTAAAAATAAACGAAAACAAGCAAGGAGTCAAAATGACTCCTTTCAGTAGTTCTAGGCGGGGTCACGAGTCCAGTAGTCCTAGTGTTAAAAAGAACCTACATGTGCAGATCTGATCTTTGTTAGGGAGGTACCAGTTTGCTATTCTATATCTTGATTCTGCTATTTTGAGTTTGAGGAACACATATCTGCCTTGATCATCAATGAGAGAGTCTATGAGAGTATAGGCCAACGACTTGTGTATGGCTATGGATACACCCTTAGAGCGTGAATCCGCATTAGTGCTGTGGAACCACCGAGAGTAATACCTATCTCCAAAAACAGGCATATGCCCAGTTTTAAAGTGCATTTCCTGTAACATAAGAACCTGGACTCTTTGTTTGTGCATAGAGTACAAAATTTGTGAACGTTTCTGTGGAACATTAAAGTCTCTTACATTCAGTGAGCCTACTTTAACAGAGGACATGATTACCAAGGGGAACGAAAGGAGTGGGGCAAGAAGGGAAACAGAAATACACAGAAAACTAAGAAGAAATTACGGGATATATAAAATAAAAACCAAAACAAAATTATATAACAAAATGAAAGCAAAACAATCTGATGAGGGGAAATAGGTATATTTTACACCTGCACAGCAGAGTGTAAACCCCCCTGGGAGGATGGGCTTTCTACTGGGGAGCTCCCCCCCAAACCAGACATCAGGCCACACCATTTTGTCTTAAAACCTATGATAGAAAAGCAGCCAAAAGCTGTCAAAGATTAGCATCTACTTATCATTATATTAAACGTTGAATCAGTATATCACATATCCTTATGGAATAATATCCATACTGTCCAAGAACGGAATATTATTGACATAATATAATCAAATCTTATTATTGAGAGCCAGTCATATAAATGAATTATTCGTAATATCAACTATACTCATTGCTGAAAACATTTTAGAGGAATATAACACTCTAATATCTTTCACAAGATTGACTAGCGCTGAAGGCTAGCGTATTGACCACAAGATCCATTTGTAATAGACGATTCAATCTGGGGAGTGAGGGATATGTTTTCCATTGTTCCCTCTCCTGACTTCTTCTCTGGATTTGTTTCTTGTCGCTCTTTATGGTCATGGATTGAGATCCGACTTGGGGCCTCCCGGGAGACTCGGCCAATCCTCTGTTGGTATAGATACGTGGGGAATCCCCAAACCTGTAACAAAAGCCGGAATGTCTCCAGGGCAACGTATCACATGTAAAGCCCCTGAATGGCGGACCTGTAGACAGAAAGGGAAACCCCAAGAGTATAGAATGTTCTGCTGTCTCAGAACCTCTAATAGAGTCTTTAATGCCTTCCTCTTCTGTAGTGTGCGGCGCGATAGATCAGACATGAGTTGTATAGGATATTCTTGATATAAAATAGAATCACATCATGAGGTTTTGTCGCATCAGAGGATCTGGGGCCCAAGGACCTATAAGCCCTATCTAGCTCCAACTCATTCTCTAAGGGCAGACCCAAGATAGAGTTAAACAAATGACGTAGTGTCTCATCCAGTTCATGGTGTTCAGTTGTCTCTGGAAGTCCTCTAATCCTAATATTGTTGCGCCTTCCACTGTTTTCAATATCATCTATCAAATCTGTTAGGTATTCCAGTTGTTATGAGTGAGAAGACAAAGTTTGTTCCTGAGAATTTACTTGTTGAGCGATGGATGCTGTATGTGATTCAGCAGCAGACACTTTTACTGTTAACTCTTGCATGTCCCCTCTAAGGGAGGCTGCTTCAGCCCTGTAAGAGGACTCCAGTCTAGACATATAATTCTCCATGTGCCTCTGGTTGGAATAGCTCGTATTCGATCTCTGAGGTCTCTCCACACTGCCTCACATTGCAATGAGTCATCCTGTTGGCTCTCCTCTGAGCAGCCAGGGGAAGAAGAATGTAATAATGCAGGGAAGGAGCCTCTCTCAGGGGAACTCCGGGCATCAGTGTGTGACTGGGGCCTCTGCAGGTCTGGACCCGCAGCAGAGATAAGTACTGCCAATCTGGTGTGGCCAGGGGCCGGGGCACCAAGTGATCCTCTACCACGCACCTGAGCTCCGAAGGCGCAAAGCTGGAATCTGCCATCTTGGACTGAGGGAGATACCCCGCAGCAGCAACAAGGCCTCCCGCGTCTCCCCAAGTCCGGGAAGCCAGGTCCGCGTCCTCCGCCGATGAAGGTATCGTCCGCTCTGCTAATGTTGATGTGGGGGAGCATTTACCCCAGGACCTTTGGACCTCCGAGGCAGGAGATGAGGAGCACTAGGCAGGGACAGCCGATGTCATCTTAGATCCCACTCTTGCAGGAGAGGCAGATGCTGCAATTTCTTAGGTAGCGGGTAATATTTGTTGGAGGGACCCGCTGAGTACTCACACTGGTCTGCATTATATTCTTCTTCTTTTTTGCCGGCATTGGAAGTGTTTTGACCTGATTTGAAGTGATAGGCATGCCCTGAAGCTGGTCTAGGGATGGGAGCAGACAACCATGCGACTTCACTCCTCCATAGCCAGGCCACGCCCCCCCATTCAAAGAAATTTCAACAAATTCTTGATGTAAACATTAAGATTTGAGAGTCCTCAGTGGCTGATACCTTTTAATGGTTAACTGAAAAGATGGTAACAAGTTGCAAGCTTTCGAGACTACTCAGGTCTCTTTAACAGGTATAGTATGACACAAAATCTGAAGAGTCACATATTTATACACAATAAGACACAGAAATAATGAAATAGATGAGACAGGTAATGTAAAGCAGAGCTATTACTGTGGGAGAAAGGTAAACAGTTCTGGCTGTAAATATTGGTTTAGTTCATAGATAAGGACTGTGAAAGTTTTATTGTCTAATGATTGAGATTTCGAGGGTTATGATGACCCCAAAGCTCTGTGAAGCTCATTCCTTAGTTGATGTAAGTAAAGAAAGCAAAGAAAGGAGCGCAAATAGCGCTGTTATCCAATAGACAGCAGTAAAGATAAAAGGGAAATTGCTCACCTCTGTGAGAATTCCAGCAGACCCTTAAACCGCAGGGGTTAAACGAAATCACAGAAGTTTTTCTTTGAGAATTCCAGCAGTCACTTTTTACACCTCCCCAGTTCTTTTTCAATACCCAACATATAGCCACCTCTCCCCAAACCCACACTCCTGTTATCACCGCCCACATTATAGCCTTCAAGTTACCTCTCACCACTCTTACAGCTCCTTTTTTCAGCTGACAATATAAATCAGGAGCCCTAGTGTAGCGGGCAATGTACCTAGAGTGACTACAAACAGCAGCTTAAGCAAGTATTTAAGTTCTAGCCCTCCATGGTTCATCATGATTAATATTAGACCCATATTTTATTATGTTTAAAAGAAAAGATTTTTTAATTAATCTCTAAATATTTTAAATTACTTTGTACTTCTTTTCTCCTCTTGAGCAAATGTTCATGTGCATTATGATTTTAGATGTGTTTCCAAGATTTCCTTCCCCTTTTTTCTCTCTCTCGCTCCTTGTTTTTTTCCCTCTTTTTGGCGCCAAGGGGTGCTTTGGTAGTTTTTTTCTTCACTCCATGTGCTAGCATGTGTGTATATATACCTTCCATGTTGTAACAAGTAGCAGCTATGTTCCTGAAGAAGTGGACGGGATGTCAACGAAGCACGTAGTCTTTTATAGCTTTTACAGTCTCCAATAAATGCTGGGAACATTATCCATCTCTGGCATATATATACATTTTTTCATGGAGGAGCGCGGTGATTAATGGCACCTTTATCATCTGTATACTAGACAACTCGAAGATCCCAAGGGACCTGTGCCTGCTGCAGCACCTCAGCATATACTTTCTCATGAGTTGTGCATTTCACAACCCACAAAGGTGAGCAATTTCCCTTTTATCTTTACTGTTGTCTATTGGATATCAGCGCTACTTGCGCTCCTTTCTTTACTTATTTGAGTTATTGGGAACTGAGCTGGGGACAGCAGCGCACTTTGGTTAATTTGGGAGCAGCATTAGCGAATCCATACCGTTAACATGGAATATTTTGACAGACGCATGTCAACCAGAGAACGGCTTATTAAACAAGCCATGGGAATCACTATCCCATACTCTGATGAATCTTTCACCTTAAATTCAATGGACTTCAATGAAGAGGACACCAACACTATGAAGAATTTATTTAATGAATTTGAGGAATCACTTAAAGATGAGCTACGTCTCGACCTGGACATTCGTTTTCTAAGGATTTATATGGAGGAGAAACTATGTCCTCGGGGTTTGAGAATAACAATTCCCTCACCATTCCCTGAGGACAAACCATTTAATAAGGAATGGACTACTATTTTGGACACGTGCATGCACAATCTGCTAAAAAGTATACATACAAAAAGGTCAGAAATATGTCTAACAATTACTAATAGAATATTTGATATCGCTAAAAACCTATTACCATTTGAAACCCATCCTGTGTTTGGAAAGATTGATAGCAATATTGCAACAAGTATTTTACAGAATGTGCATGAAATTATCATCAAAAAGGCAAAAAACTACAGAGAGATAGGGATGATTACAAAGGACTAACTAGTACTACCTCACGTACTAAAACGTCGGTCATATCCAGTGATCAGTCATCTGATCCTTTGAGAACAGTGGGTTCCTATCCTCCTCCCCACAAAGGAAGGATGTTCTCTAATAGTTATTACCATAAGAATAAGAACAATAACAATAAGACTTACAACCGCACACCTGCATTCACACATAGCAAAAAACAACTCAGGTTGTCAAATGCTAACGATAGAACGAAAGACGGACAGAAGGTTGTAATTAATATGCGCATATCTACTACTGTTAACTCTCCACAGAGCACTAGCAGTAATAAGAGTCTGGTCTCTATCATGTCTCCCACCTGCAATACTATGGGTAGTGCAGTTCCTAAAAGGCTGGTAATGCATCAGGAGGAGATGAATAATGATAGTATAGCAGTCAATCCTTATGACACAACATTACACACTAAATTAAGAAAAAAATCCAACTTCTATTCTGTGGAGAGTAAAAGCCATCAGATAGATACTTTTTGCGACATCACTCTCCAAGATTTCAAGGAGGTTATGAGGACTCCAATCTCATACAGAGATAATAATATAAACCGACAAGAGAAGTTAGCACTTAATAATATTTGAAATAATAGGGATATAGTCCTCAGATCAGCGGACAATGGGGGTGGTATAGTTATCCAGGATTATGATGTGTATACAAAAGAAGCACTCCAGATATTGAGTGATGACAACTAATACAGAGATATTGAGTATAATCCCATTTTGAAAATGATCCCTATATATAAGAAACTGATATCTAAAGCAGTAGATGAGAATATATTAAATGACAACAAAAGAAAGTTCTTGGCTGTCCAAAGTCCTTGTATGCCCTTCTTTTATCATCTTCCCAAAATTCATAAGGATGAAAACAAACCTCCAGGGAGACCGATTATATCGGGGATAGGCTCCCTTACATCAAATCTGGCTGAATACTTTGATATACTACTACAACCACCTGTCAAAAATTTAAAGAGTTACCTGCAAGACTCCAGCCATCTTCTTAGATTAACCTATGACATCAAATGGAAAAAAATCATACACTTTCCTTAGCCTAGATGTTAACTCTTTATATACCAATATTGATGTTGGTCTATTATGCATAGAGTATGTAATTTCCAGAGACATACGGCTGTCTTCCAGCCAGAGATCTTTTAATATAGCAGGTTTATCTTTCATCCTAAAAAACATTTTTTTTACCTTTCTAGATAAGACCTACCATCAAATTAAGGGAGTAGCAATGGGCTCTAAAGTAGCACCTACCTTTGCCAATTTATTCATGGGATTATTTGAGCAAGTTTTTATTTACCAGGGAGACTTCCATAAGGGGGTTGTATTTTATAGAAGATACATAGACGATCTGATCTTCATCATTAACAGGAACATCACTGATCCCACCATTTTTTTAAATTTCCTCAATACAAATAATTGGGGCATCTCTTTCAATCAGGACAGTAATGAACTCACAATTAATTTTTTTAGATCTAGTTTTATATGGAGAGGAAGACAGGATACTTAGCAAAACTTTCTTCAAATCAGTGGACACTAATAGCTATATTCATTTCACTATTGGTCACTACAGAAAATGGCTCACCAATATTCCCCGCTATCAGTTTCAAAGACTTCGTAGGAGCTGCTCAACAGAAATCGAATATGACTAACAGTCAGAGATTCTCAAAAAAAGGTTCCAACAGAAATATTCTGAGACATTGGTTGTAGAATCTTGCAAACAGGTCAAAGAAAGATATGACCAGGGCTCATTACTTATGGCTTCAACACACAAAAAAGATGTAAGTTTTGAACATGAACAGAAATTCATTACTACATACAATCAACAACACAAGAAAATTAGAGAAATTATTCAAAAAAACTGGCATATTCTATTAAATGACCAGACATTAAAACAGGAATTACCAAAAAAACCCTCTCTAATCTTTAGAAGGGCAACGACACTTAGGAATATCTTGGGCCCCAGTAGATTGAACATTGATTAATAAGAATTAATAAGAATAATGAAAAAGTCAGGGACAATATGGTCACCAAGTGTGGTAAAAGAGGTTGCAAGTGCTGTGAATCTATTTTGCATTCCATAGACAATTTCACTTCTGTAGCTGTGGCACCCCAGGGGTCTGTTTTCCACAATAATAGCAATGTTATGTCTGAGAGCAGGTGGGAGGTCTCTTGGTCAGGAATCCTATGCATGCCACACCTCCTGCCCAGTCCTGGGAGGGGAAGGACTTCCCCTATATAAACCTGGGGCTGAGGCAGGGTTAGGGAGTAGAGAAGAAGTAGAGAAAGAGAAGCAGCATAGGAATAAACAACAGGAGCTCTGTGGGAGCAGTGTTACAAGGAGTCAGGGGCTGGCAGCTGCAGAGCTCGCCCTGACTGAGAAGTTATCACCGGACCCGGAGTCCGAGGCTGTGGGGACTAACTTATATCCAGCAGCAGAAACCGACCAGCAGGGGATTGCAGGTCCTCTGGCCCAGAAACCCGAAGGCACGGTCACACACGTGGGACCAGCGCCGCCGTCGTGGAGCGGAAGCTACTAGAAGGCCCCGAGTCACCGGCCATACGGGTGAGCACCACACGGTACACTCAGGGACGTGGGCTACTTATACCCGCCTCTAGCAAGGTAGCCAGAAGAGTATCGTTAGTTTGGGAGGCCTACAACTCCGCCTGGCCAGGGGAGATCCCATCTGCTCAAGGACTGACCAGGCCCCAATCGCTAGCCAGTACTCCGGGAGGGTCTATCTTTGTCACCAGTAAAGACCCTGAACTACACAGTACCGTCTCCGAGTGGTTCCTGCTACCCCCATCATCCACGTCGGCTGCCCTGAGGCCATACCCCTCCCGTTGGGGGTTATACTATCACGCTGCACAATCCTACCACCGGCCTCAGCGGTCTGCCCTGCAGCAGCAGCTCCCTGGCTGCACTCAACGGGTGGCGTAGTCGTCCAACATCTACCGCTAAAACAGCGCCACTTAGTCTGACTCCCTGGGCACGGACCGGATCACCGCCACGAGACTACAACCCTCAACAGATCCGGCTCCGGGTAAGCTCCCGCGTGCGCAACGCAGCGCGACACAGGCCCAGGGGCGCGTCAACTTTTGGCGTAGTCGGCAGGATCTCGTGCCCGCAACCACCGGGTACTGCGTGCCTGAAAAAGACTGTGAAAACTTACCCGTGGTGAAGATTCCCGCCATCCGGCGCCATCTTCCGCTTTCTTCCCGCCATCGGTGGAGTTTTCCCGCCATCCGGCGCCATCTTCGGCCTTCTTCCCGCCATCCGTGGAGTTTTCCCGCCATTGGACGCCATCTTGAGGACGCCGCGCGCGAAGAAGAGGGGCGTGGACTCCGAAAACGCGCGAGAACTGAAGCCCCGCCTCACGTCCGGACGTTGCGTAAGGTCCTGGAAGGAGCCCAGCAGACGCCGACGTCACAGGAGCGCGACGGAAGGTCCTCAACCCTGACGATCCACTGCGGAGCCGCGGCCTACGGAAGAGGATCATCGCAAGGTAGGCCACGGTCCACTAGGGGGGAGAAGGATGTCGGATACGGAGGAGAGCTTCACCGCTCCAACCCCCGCCAGCGCCACCGCTGTTGCGGTCATGCCTTTCACCATGCCCTATATCCCGGGGGCAGCCTGGCTACCCCAGTACTCAGGGGAGTCACATACCCTGCAGGACTTTAGAGAAAAACTGGATAGCCTCTTCCAGGTGTACCCCCTCACAGAAGAGCAAAAAGTAAGCATCCTGGTGGCCCAATTAACCGGGGCAGCCCAAAGGGAGGTAAAGTCCTGGCCACCTGGGGGGAGGACTGTCGCAGGGATACTTAACCGGCTGAGGGACACCTTTGATACCCGCACCTCAGCCGAGATCAAGCTTAGATTCTACGGGTGCAAACAGCGGGCACATGAGAGTATAAGGGACCATGCCCTGAACCTACAAGAGGCCCTGAGAGCCATTAAGCAGACCGACCCTGACGGCGTGGGAGATGAGGACAGGCTGTTAACTGAACAATTTATAGAGGGTTTATATTGCAATGCCCACCGAACCCAGTTGCGGGCAATGGCCTTACAGGACCCTCATCTGGGATTTGCACAGTTCAAGGACAGAGCCATCCGGGTGCTCCGAGAACCGGCACCAGGTGGCGTTGTGACCCACAGACGCCCCACTACCACCTACCACCAGGAGGCGGCGCCCTTGTCGGCAGGGCCTGTGGGAGCTGATGCGCAGGCTTTGAACAATGACTCGGCTCCAGACCTGCACCATCAGGTCCAAGAGCTAGCTAAAAGGTACTGAAGGAGATCGTAGAAGAAATTTTAGAACCACTCTCCATAATCTTTGAAAATTCTTGGAGAACAGGAGAAGTCCCAGAAGACTGGAGAAGAGCAAATGTTGTTCCTATCTTCAAAAAGGGGAAGAAGGTGGACCCAGGGAACTATAGGCCGGTGAGTCTGACTTCTATACCAGGAAAGATCTTTGAACAAATTATTAAACAACATGTATGTAAGTACATGGATAAGAATGAAGTGATTAACCAGAGTCAGCATGGGTTTGTAACTAACAAGTCATGTCAGACTAACTTAATTTCCTTCTATGACAGAATCACTGACTGGGTGGATCAGGGAAATGCTGTAGATATAGTATATCTTGACTTCAGCAAAGCATTTGACAAAGTATCTCACACCATCCTTATTGAAAAAATGACCAAGTATGCAATGGACCAGGCAACTGTTAGGTGGATTCATAACTGGCTTAGTGATCGGACTCAAAGGGTGGTTGTAAATGGCTTCACATCCAGCTGGATGAATGTCTCAAGTGGGGTACCACAGGGCTCCGTCCTGGGACCTGTATTGTTCAACATCTTTATCAATGATTTAGGTGAAGGAATTGAGGGTAAACTGATTAAATTTGCTGATGACACAAAGCTAGGAGGGATAGCTAATACTAGAGAAGAGAGAGAGAGGATTCAAAAAGACCTAAATAAACTGGAGCAGTGGGCAGCAACCAACAGAATGGTTTTTAACAGGGAAAAATGCAAAGTACTACATCTGGGCAATAAAAATGAAAAAAGCAGATACAGAATGGGAGGAATAGAGCTAAGCAACAGTACATGTGAAAAAGACTTAGGTATACTAATAGATCATAGACTGAACATGAGTCAACAATGTGATGCAGCAGCAAAAAAGGCAAATACAATTCTGGGATGTATTAACAGAAGCATACAGTCTAGATCACGTGAAGTCATTATCGGTCTTTACTCCTCTTTGGTCAGACCTCATCTGGAATACTGTGTACAGTTTTGGGCACCACATTTTAAAAAAGACATAGACAAACTGGAGCAAGTTCAGAGAAGAGCGACCAGAATGGTGACTGGTCTGCAAACCATGTCCTATGAGGAACGGTTGCAGGATTTGGGAATGTTTAGCTTGCAAAAAAGAAGACTGAGAGGAGACTTAATAGCTGTCTACAAATATGTCAAGGGCTGTCACATTGTAGAAGGATCATCTTTATTCTCATTTGTACAAGGAAAGACTAGAAGCAATTGGATGAAACTAAATGGGAGGAGACACAGATTAGATATTAGAAAAAACTTTTTGACAGGGTGATTAATGAGTGGAACAGGCTGCCACGAGAGGTGGTGAGTTCCCCTTCAATGGACGTCTTCAAACAGAGGCTGGACAGACATCTGTCTGAGATGATCTAGTGAATCCTGCTTTGAGCAGGGGGTTGGACCAGATGACCCAGGAGGTCCCTTCCAACTCTACCATTCTATGATTCTATGATTCTATGATTCTATGATTAAAAGCGTTGCTGCGCTAACCCGAACTGTGCAGTCTTTACAGGTTTCCACTCCAGGGAAGATCCAGCTGGCATCCGGACCGGAGGACATCCCGTGGCGTCGACCAAGGAGGACCCCACCGGCCAGAGGAAGACCCAGCGACCGATACAACGAGGACGGACAACCCATCTGCCGCCGCTGCAATCAACCCGGACATATGGCAAGGTACTGTCCTTTAAACTGGCACAACCTAGGGTAGAGGGCCAACCCCTAGGAAAAAGATCATCAGGCCCATCGAACTGGCGCGACAAATATGTGGGAGGACGTCCAGTCTTGCCTGTGGTACTGGATGGCATTCCTATGAGTGCCCTACTGGATACCGGGTCACAGGTCACCACCATCCCGTACGTGCTCTTCAAGCAGTACTGGAATGACTCGGATATTACCCGCTACCCTGACGACGACTTGAGTATCATCGCTAGCAATGGTCAGCCCGTGCCACAGATCGGATTTAAAGAGGTGACCATTAAAATTGGTAGAGTTGAACTGGCAGCACAGGGACTGATCATTGTAGACATTGACAAACATGAGAGTCACCCAAAGATAACTCTAGGAACTAATGTAATTGAAAATTGTCTTGCAGAGGTGATTTTCCTTTTACAGCAGGTTGCCAAGAACGCCAGCTCCGGCCAGCAGCGAGTGCTCCAGAAAGAGATCCGGGCACTGATGCGACGGCAACAGCTAGAACTCTCCGGTGGTGAGATTGGTAGCGTAAGAATGTGTGACCCTTTCCCTATTGCCATGCCCCCAAAAAGTGAAATGATGATTTGGTGCCGGGCAGCTATTGGTCTGAGAGGTAGAGATTACCAGGCAATGGTAGAACCAGTTTACTCAGACAGTAGGCCCACCATTTTGACAGCACGGGGGGTGGTCAATGTACGCCATGGGAGGTTGCCCGTTCGCATAATAAATATCGGGAAGAGGGAAGTATACCTGCCCCGGTATGCCACGCTAGCCAAATTGTATACCATCAATCAAGATTCCATACAGTCCGTAGAACCCTTGCCTCCATCTTCCCCGGGGGAAGGTAACGGCTCTAAGACAACAATGGAGGACTGGTGTCAGCAACTACATTTGGGTACTGACTCCACTCCTTCACACCAGAAACAGGGAGTCTATCGGGTGGTTCAAGAGTACGAGAGAGTGTTTAGTAAACACCCGTTAGACTTCGGGCGAGTCAAGGGGGTAGAACACCACATCCCCACGGGAGACCATCCTCCCATAAAAGAGAGGTATCGACCCGTACCCCCTGCACACTACCAACACGCCAAGGGGATGCTTAGAGACATGAAGGAGGCTGGGGTGATCAGGGATAGCTGTAGCCCCTGGGCAGCTCCACTAGTCTTAGTCAAAAAGAAAGACAACACCATGAGGATGTGTGTAGATTACCGGAAAATCAACCGTATCACACACAAGGATGCGTACCCCTTACCAAGGATAGAGGAGTCTTTGGCTGCTTTAAGATCTGCTAACTTCTTCTCTACCTTGGATCTCACTAGCGGGTACTGGCAGGTTCCTGTAGCAGAGGCGGACCGGGAGAAGACCGCATTCACCACTCCGATGGGACTTAGCGAGTTTACCTGCATGCCGTTCGGACTCTGCAACGCACCAGGAACCTTCCAACGACTAATGGAGTGTTGTCTGGGCCACAGAAACTTCGAGACGGTCCTGTTGTACCTGGACGATGTCATTGTATATTCCAAGACGTATGAGGACCACCTGAAACACCTGGCGGAAGTGTTCGAAGCTCTGGCAAGCTACGGCCTAAAGGTGAAACCCTCCAAGTGTCACCTCCTGAAACCAAAGGTGCAGTACCTGGGACACGTGGTGAGCGCTGACGGAGTGGCTCCCGACCCTGATAAGATCACCGCAATTAAGGAATGGCCAAGTCCCTCCAGTGTAAAGGAAGTGCGGCAGTTCCTCGGGTTGGTAGGCTATTACCGCAGATTCATCCCCGGTTTCACCAAAGAGGCAGCTCCTATGCAGGACCTCCTGATAGGCCAGTCCCGGAAGGCCAAGAACCAGAAGCCGCCCCTCAGATGGGAGAAGTTAGAAGAGGAGTCCTTCCGTCAGCTGAAAATGGCCCTCACGGGGGATGAAATCCTTGCGTACCCTGATTACAGCCAGCCCTTTATCCTCTACACCGACGCAAGTAACATCGGGCTAGGAGCCGTGCTGTCCCAGATCCAGCAGGGGAAAGAACGAGTAATCGCTTACGCTAGCCGAAAACTGCGACCCACCGAAAGAAACCCTGAGAATTACAGCTCATTTAAGCTAGAGTTCCTGGCAGTGGTGTGGGCAGTCACCGAACGCTTTAAGCACTACCTCGCTTCTTCCCGGTTCACCGTGTACACGGATAACAACCCGTTGACACACCTGGACACAGCAAGACTCGGTGCCCTAGAGCAGAGATGGATGGCCCGTCTGTCCAACTACGAGTTCACAATCAAATACCGGGCAGGACGCTCCAATACCAACGCGGACGCCCTGTCCAGGATGCCAAACCTATCGGACGTAGGAGAAGATCCAGAGGGACTGGAAGAAGTCGAACTCCCCGCGTTCCACCGGCATGGGACTATCCAGTATTCCCACCGGGTAAGGAGTAAGCAAGCCGCTACGTTTAACCCCTTGCCTCACTACAACTGGGAGGAAACGCAAGACAGTGACCCTGCCGTCCGACTGGTGAAGGAGATGCTGACTCGGCCAGAGGCTCGCCTTGACCCAGACGCTCCGGAGGAAGCCAAGCAACTGTGGGCTGAGAAGAGTCGACTGTTCCTTTACAAGGGGAAGTTGTGCCGCAGAATGGTTAACTCCCGGACGCATGAACTAATCTGGCAAGTAGTGGTGCCACGAAGAGACGCAGCCATGGTGATGGAGGCATACCACGACGGGGCTGGACACTTCGGATGGAAGAAGCTGGAGTTCCTGCTGCGCGAGCGGTTCCACTGGGTAGGCATGAGGGGAACCATCGAGAGGTGGTGCAGAGACTGTGGCCCGTGCAACCTAAGAAGGAAGGACCGTGCCAGCCAGAAGACTCCCCTGCAGTCCATCGTCACCCGGCAGCCGTTGGAACTGGTAGCCTTGGATCATGTAAAACTGACCCCAAGCAGAAGTGGCTACGTCTACGCACTAACCATCGTGGATCACTACTCCCGGTTCTTGGTTGTCGTCCCCGTCAAGGACTTAACAGCTCGAACAGCAGCTAGAGCCTTCCAGCAGCATTTCTGCCGTCCACACGGGTACCCGGACCAAGTGTTGACAGACCAGGGACCTGCCTTTGAAGCGGAGGTCTTCCAAGAATTCTGCACTCTGTATGGCTGCCGGAAGATAAGGACGACACCCTATCATCCGCAAACTAATGGACTTTGTGAGAAAATGAACCAGGTGGTAATGGATCTTCTGAAAACGTTGCCCCTGGAAGAACGCAGTCTGTGGCCTGAGAAGCTGCCCGATCTGGTGGACCTATACAACCACATCCCGGTAGGTTCCACCAACTGTACCCCGGCTTACCTAATGAGGGCAAGACCTGGTAAGTTACCTGTTGACCTGGAAATGGGAGTCCTGACACCCGAGGACACTTCACCAGAAGCAGACTGGGACACAGAGAGGCAGCAGCAGTACCGGAGAGTACAGGAGAGCGTGGAGCGAAGTCTCTGTCAGGCTAGGGAAAGACAAGAGAAAACTTACAACCAGTATGCTCCCGCTGTTCCCCTGGTACCCGGAGAGCAGGTCTTGAAGAGAAAAAGACGGCTCCACAAGTTGGACGACCAGTGGGAGAAGGACCCGTACACCGTACTGCCCTCAAGCCACGACAACCCAAAGGTCTGTACCATCAGTAAAGACGGGGGGGAAACCACAACCATTGTATCCCGGGATCACCTGAAGAAGTGTCCCGAACAGCTACGGAACCCTGAAGAGGAACAAGAAGACCCTCGACCCGTAGAGGAAAGGGAAGACATGGTTAGTACTGTGCTCGGAGACTTCCCTCGGTCTTGGACTCAAGTCAATGGCGCAGTTGTGGTACCCGTTCTCACCTTCCTCCAACCAGCATCCCAAGTACCTACGGAGCAACAGGTAGAGCTGGAAGAACAGCCGGTCCAGGAGGCAGAAGACTCCACACAAGCAGAACAGGAGGATCAACCCTCTGCTTATAGTGAGCCTGCCGTACCCCTAGTGAGCCAAAGAGCCGGTAGACAGCTGCCCAGTTTACCCTTGACAGCTCCTACACCCTGTAGTTCAGGGCTAGGCAGTCAGCTCCGTAGGTCCACTAGGGCCACTAGGGGCCAGTTACCCGCACGTTGGAGGATTTGAAGTGTATAAATTGTTTTATTTGTGGTTACCTGTTTATTGTTGCTTGTGTATAATTATGTGTTTCTAGTTATTTTTAGGAGTCCTTGGTGGATTTACCGGGAATCCTTTGTACATAGTTGGAGCGTAACCCAGGACGGACTAAAGACTGTTAAGGACTCGGGGCAGGACAGACCCCTACCTGGTTACGTCTCCCTGTTTTGGTGAAATGGACACCTTGCTTTCTTCAAAGACTGCACCCGGTTACGGACATGCCGTGACCACCTTTATGTGTTTCTTTATTGTATTGTTATTGTTATATCTTGTTATGTTTTTCTAAAATATGTTTAGTCCCGGAGTACTAAATTTCACTAGGGGGGAATGTGGCACCCCAGGGGTCTGGTTTCCACAATAACAGCAATGTTATGTCTGAGAGCAGGTGGGAGGTCTCTTGGTCAGGAATCCTATGCATGCCACACCTCCTGCCCAGTCCTGGGAGGGGAAGGACTTCCCCTATATAAACCTGGGGCTGAGGCAGGGTTAGGGAGTAGAGAAGAAGTAGAGAAAGAGAAGCAGCATAGGAAGAAACAACAGGAGCTCTGTGGGAGCAGTGTTACAAGGAGTCAGGGGCTGGCAGCTGCAGAGCTCGCCCTGACTGAGAAGTTATCACCGGACCCGGAGTCCGAGGCTGTGGGGACTAACTCCTATCCAGCAGCAGAAACCGACCAGCAGGGCATTGCAGGTCCTCTGGCCCAGAAACCCGAAGGCACGGTCACACGCGTGGGACCAGCACCGCCGTCGTGGAGCGGAAGCTACTAGAAGGCCCCGAGTCACCGGCCATACGGGTGAGCACCACACGGTACACTCAGGGACGTGGGCTACTTATACCCGCCTCTAGCAAGGTAGCCAGAAGAGTATCGTTAGTTTGGGAGGCCTACAACTCTGCCTGGCCAGGGGAGATCCCATCTGCTCAAGGACTGACCAGGCCCCAATCGCTAGCCAGTACTCCGGGAGGGTCTATCTTTGTCACCAGTAAAGACCCTGAACTACACAGTACCGTCTCCGAGTGGTTCCTGCTACCCCCATCATCCACGTCGGCTGCCCTGAGGCCATACCCCTCCCGTTGGGGGTTATACTATCACGCTGCACAATCCTACCACCGGCCTCAGCGGTCTGCCCTGCAGCAGCAGCTCCCTGGCTGCACTCAACGGGTGGCGTAGTCGTCCAACATCTACCGCTAAAACAGCGCCACTTAGTCTGACTCCCTGGGCACGGACCGGATCACCGCCACGAGACTACAACCCTCAACAGATCCGGCTCCGGGTAAGCTCCCGCGTGCGCAACGCAGCGCGACACAGGCCCAGGGGCGTGTCATAGCCACTAGTGAGAATTTCAATATCTCTCATCCCATGTCATGTGGAACTTATTATGTGATATATGTCATCGAGTACAGTTGCCCCAAACAGTATGTGGGCAGAACCACCCAGGCACTACATAATAGGTTGAATTCACATAGACATAATATCACCACAGGATTTATTAAACATGGGCTGTCCCGACATATGGTCCTTCATCACAAACAGGACCTTAGGGAATTAAGGGTATTACTTATTGAACACATTTCTATTGACACTCCAAATAGGGTGCAATGTTTAAAATAAATCTACTGGATTTATAAACTAAAGACGCTTAAACCGCAGGGGTTAAACAAAATCACAGAAGTTTTTCTTTGAGAATTCCAGCAGTCACTTTTTACACCTCCCCAGTTCTTTTTCAATACCCAACATATAGCCACCTCTCCCCAAACCCACACTCCTGTTATCACCACCCACATTATAGCCTTCCAGTTACCTCTCACCACTCTTACAGATCTGTTTTTCAGCTGACAAAACAAATCAGGAGCCCTAGTGTAGTGGGCTATGTGCCTAGAGTGACTGCACACAGCAACTTGAGCAAGTATTTAAGTTCTAGCCCTCCATGGTTCATCATGATTAATATGAAAATTATTGGTATTAAAAGGTCATTTCAAATCTCAGGGAGACAGAAAAATTTGGGAATATAAACTAATGGTGACCTTTGACACCTTCAGAGCAGGAATGAATGTGTTGCATGGATTTATGTCATTCTACATCAACTAAGGAATATGCTCCTCAGAGCTTTGGGGTCATCATAAACCTGGACCAGACCTCAATCACTGGACAATAAAACTTTCACAGTCCTTATCTATGAACTAATCTAATATTTACAGCCAGAACTGTTTACCTTTCTCCCACAGTAATAGCTCTGCTTTACGTTACCTGTCTCATCTATTGCATTATTTCTGTGTCCTATTGTGTATAAATATGTGACTCTTCAGATTTTGTGTCATACTATGCCTGATGAAGAGACCTGAGTAGTCTCGAAAGCTTGCAACTTGATAACCATTAAAAGGTATCAGCCACTGAGGACTCTCAAATCTTAATATTTTTCTAATAATTTTTCCATGGCTAACACAGTACAAAAATATATATTTTCCCTGATGTAAACATAACACCATCTGTAATAAGCTAAAGTTGAAAAGAGGATGGCTTCTACAAATGGATAATGATCCTAAACACGTCAAAATCAAGATCTTCACTGGTAAAGCCCCCCACTCATAACACATTAGGTAGCTGTCAGCCAAAAGATTGTTCAACTGACAGCCATCTCTTCTGAGCCCCTTATATACAAGAATGCTCAGCTTGGCTCCTGTGTTCTCTATGAGAGCGACTAATAGATTCCACTGGCAGCGGCTTATCTGCTGGAAAACAGAATGAGCTACCATTGGAAATACAACATGCAGGCTCCTTCTCTCCTCCAACATCATCTGTAGGGTACGTTCATATGACTGTATTGTCGTTCCCAGTGTTTTCCGTGAAAAAACTGACAGAACTAGACACAGACAGATCTAGGTCCATTGGGCTGTTTAGATAAGTGTTTGAAAAAAAGCAAGTGAAAAAAATCATAGCACGCATAGGTTCTTCCTTACAATGGATGAGAGTAAACCATTCAAGTCCAAAGGTGCACAAAAAAACAGATCCCATACAGATCATCCATATAGCTTCCATTTTTTTATGGATACATTTCCATTATTAACCTAGAAAACTGTATTTGGTCTTGTGAATGATAATAACTGTTGATGGAAAAGAAGGATAGTGTACAGACCACAACTGACTACCAAACTGATGAAAATCATCCATTTTTCCGGATGAAAAGATAAATGTCCCTTTCTTGTCTGATGTCAGATTCTCGCTGCTCCACAGTCTGGGAATTCTGCTGGATTTTTTATTTTATAATGCATCAAATGTTTTCTCCTGGTGAAAGGTCTGGACTGCAGGCGGCCGGTTCTTCATCTGAACTCTTCCTCTTCGATGCCATGCTGCTGTGATGGATGTAGTATGTGGTTTAGCATTGTCTTGCCAAAATATGCAAAAAAAGATCCAACAAATACACAGAAAAAAAGTATGCAAAAAGAGGGATAACCTAAAAATATAAAAATAGTCAATGCTTATTAACATGCAAGACATATTAAAAATATTTAAAAAGCACAAATGGCTGTAAGCCTGTAACATAAATTTTCCAGACCACAGCACTATAGTGCTAGGATCTACCCTGTCTGTCAATAAGGTAATTTAGGAACCTAAAAGTTAATACCACCTTAATACAGATATGTTACTGTATAATGTACCAATAATATGAAAATTGTTACATCAATGACCCAGGCCCTAAAATAAGGGCAAGTATTAAAGTGTATAGTGGGTTAATGATATACACGCCCAATAAATAATGCACAAAAGCACAAAATAAAAGATGATAAAGAGGAGTGTATACAACAATTGTATGATAGAGTCAGAAAAGTTGCAGAAAAATCCTACTGCCGGCACAATAGCAAATAGCCACACAGAGTGAAGGTAAATGTGAAGTTTGTGCCACCTGGGCCATAGATATAACAATTTTCATATTATTGGTATAGCTGTGATTTGGGGTATATTATAATATACCTTTATTAAGGTGGTATCAACTTTTGGTTTCCTAAATTACCTTATTGACAGACAGGGTAGATCCTAGCATTATAGAGCTGCGGTCTGGAAAATTTGTCATTTGTGCTTTTTAAATATTTTTAATATGTCTTGTTTGGCTTGTATGTTAATATACATTGACTATTTTTAGGTGATCCCTCTTTTTGCAACACCTCTGTATAAGGCTCATCATTGATCACTCCTTTCATGTGTAAGCTGCCCGTGTCAGAGGCACTAATGCAGCCCCAGACCATCAGAGATGCAGGAACTAAGCGCTGATAACAAGCTGGATGGTCCCTCTGCTCTGCAGTCTGCAGGACAAGGCGTCCACAGTTTCCATAAATAATTTCATATTTTTATTCATCCGACCTCAGAACAGTTAATATCTTCTGATCTGATTTCTATGTTCTGCAGTGAATATAATATGGCTAAAAGAGATTTCCAAATCATTACATTCCTGTTCTCTTTATACATTTACACAGCGTCACAAGTTTTTTGGAATTGGGGTTGTAAATATATCTATAAATATTTCTATCTACATGTGTACATCCATCAGAATAACTGATCTTAGCGATGTCACAATATCAGAGTTCTAGAATGTTGATGTCACACAAGTCATGAAGTCACAATATGAAGAACTGATAAAACTTCTGCTCACGGCCTCCTCCACTGAGGGTTATAGAATTTGTGGAGTGAGGATATTTTTGCAATTCTGATTGAGTGAGCAAAATGTCTGAGTATAAGCGCAAACGTCGCTTTATTATTGAGTCTATTACAGAGAGCAGCGGTATTGATGACCAGGTGAGTGGCGGATTCTGGAGTATGTTGTCTATTTGAAATTCTGGAAATTTGAAGACTTTTTTTTACTTTTTATTATTTCTTTTTCCCAGTTACTGGTCAATAAAAAATGCCGCAGAGTTTTTGCGTCCGACACAGAGGACAGCAGCGGTGATGAGAATCTCCATCAGGTGAGCGCTCACTTCTCTCCAGCACTGTCTGCGGCTCTGGGGGTCTACTGGAGATCAGGGGACGCCCCATTCTGTGATTATGCCACTGTATCGCTGCTAATCCTTCATTCTCAAGGTCTTTATATTTCTTTATTTCAGTCTCATCCACTTATTTCAAGGTCTCCAAGGAGCCTTGAAGATGAAGATGGTGGCTCTGGTCCCCACCTGCTATACATAGAGTCAGGCATGTAATAAAGCGTCTGGAAGGATCATAAATTCCTTCCTGTAAAATAAGAAAATTAGATTTCTATTGATTAGGAAAACTGAACGACACAGAAGTAAATGACGATGTTTCTTCTTTTCTCCAGAGCCCAATTCTCCCCGATTCAGCTTTGTGCAGGAGGAGACAGCAAGGTAATGTATTCCTATATATCCGTTTCATCTGGGTCATGTTCATGATATCTGGTCGCTAGATGGCGCTATTATTAGCATATTTTCAGATAAGGTGTCAGCTGTGTGTCTGCAGGTCGTGTACGGTCTTAGTATATATCCAGTAGAGATGTGTGATCCTCTTTGATGCTTTGCTACCAGGAGACAGGAGCGTCCCATCAATTACTGTTTCCTGAGAAATCTGTCTTCACCCACGTCCAAATATGTCACCGACTTCCGTAAGAAAAAACAGGAGCTGGTACGACGTCTGTACAAGTTTTATAACAGGACCGTCTTTGAGAACCAGGTATTCAGTTATAACACACAGCTTGGAATAGGGTTATAGGGGATGAAGGTTTAGAGCTAGGGATAGTGTATCCAGTGTATATAGTATATACCTCTATATTCTGTATGTATATGGTGATATGAGGCAAAGGGTTAGAGCTAGGGATAGTGTATCCAGTGTATATAGCATATACCTCTATATTCTGTATGTATAGGGTGATACGAGGCAAAGGGTTAGAGCTAGGTATAGTGTATCCAGTGTATATAGCATATACCTCTACATTCTGTATGTATATGGTGATATGAGTCGAAGGGTTAGAGCTAGGGATAGTGTATCCAGTGTATATAGTATATACCTCTATATTCTGTACGTATATTGTGATAGGAGGATAAAGGGTTACAGCTAGGGATGGTGTATCCAGTGTAAATAGCATATACCTCTATATTCTGTAGGTATGGGGTAATATGAGGGATAATGAATGGAGGGTTAGAGCTAGGATTAATGTATCCAGTATATATAGTATATACCTCTATATTCTGTAGGTATGGGGTGATATTGAAGATAGTGAATGGAGGGTTAGAGCAAGGGTTAGTGTATCCAGTGTATATAGTATATACCTCTGTATTCTGTAGGTATGGGGTGATATTGAAGATAGTGAATGGAGGGTTAGAGCAAGGTTAGTGTATCCAGTGTATATTGTATATACCTCTATATTCTGTAGGTATGGGGTGATGTGGGGGATAGTGAATAGAGGGTTAGAGCTAGGGTTAGTGTATCCACTATATACAGTATATACCTCTATATTCTGTATTTCTACTTCTTCTGTAGCTTCCTGCATATATGGACATCAGCTGGAATAAAAGGCTGCGTAAAACAGCTGGTCGCACTGGATTCCGGGAGAACAACGGGGACCGCTACGCCATCATCCAGTTATCGGATAAAGTCTGCGATTCAGCAGGTAGTCGTCACATCTGGCACAATTTATAGATTAGCTGTGGTGAAATCTTCCCCACATCTTTACTCCTGATTGTTATTATATGCTGCTTTGTCCTTAGAACGACTCCGAGACACATTGATCCATGAGATGTGTCATGCTGCCTGCTGGGTCATCGATGGCAATGGAGAACTTGCCCATCACCAACTATGGGAGCAGTATTGTGAGAAGGTCGCACAGATCCACCCTGACCTTCCACCCATTACTGTATTCCACAGTTGGGAGTACCACTACCCGGTGGTGTACCAATGCTCAGGGTGCCAGTACAGGTAAGATACGACTCAAATAAACTATGGACAGACGGGCGTCTGATACTGGCCGTGGGTGTATGTGCTACTACCACTGCTTTCTTCATGACTTCTGCAATCAATATGAAGGGGCTCTGTCATTGATATTGAATGTGTGTGTACCTTTAGGATCAGTCTTTAATATCTTTAATAAGCTTTATCTCCCACTCCAGAGTCGGACGTTGGACGGATTCTCTCGACACCGAGAAGTTTGGGTGCGGCTACTGTGAGAACAAGTTGGTTCTAGTAACCACAACCTGAGAAGATCTATCAGCGACCATCCAGCTCCATCAATAGTCCGATCATCGGCTCGGCCAAGATAGCAGCACACAGATGAAGTCATCCAGAAGACTAGTGGAAAGTCACATCTCAGTCTTCCACCATTTTTCGGGCGTCACGGTGACTCAGTGGTTAGCACTGGTGTCTGCAGCACTCAGGTGGTGGAAACAAATACGACCACGGACATCTGCATAGAGTTTGTATGTCCTCCCCGTGTCTGCGTGGGTTTCCTCCGGGTTCTCCGGTTTCCTCCCACACTCCAAAAATATACTGATAGGTTAATTGGCTTATTCCAAATTGTCCCTAACATGAATTATGGTTCTCCCTGTACAGCGCTACAGACTATGTCATCGCTATATTATCGAGGGGAATTAAATTCATCATTAAATACAAATGCTTTAAACAAACTTATTATTGTAATGTTGCCTTGTGTCAGTAATTTCATACACAGATTATTTACATAAAAGTTATGTCCTAAAGTGGGACGTCTGGAGGTGAGATTCCGCCATACCGATGGCCAGGGACAGGCATGCGGGTGCTAACACCTACATGGACTGGCAGGACAGGCTTAGACTGGTAATATACAGCGTATACACCCACAACGACTCACACACATCAAACCAAGCAAAGTCATCAAGTTTCAGAGCTCCCATAGAAATTAATGGTGATAGCCGCACATGCGCAGCCACCTTTCCATTTCTGACAGTGTGTAATGGGGTCGTTCTTGAGTTACATGTGGGTCCCTGATCTCAGCAATGGGACCTGCATCTATCAAACATTTATGACGTATGCTTTCGATAGAGGATGAAATAATGTCTTCAATGCGCTTCGTCACGTGTCCACGGGCATGCTCGCGATTTCTAATGCTGACCCTATGCTGCTCTCTGATTCAGTTATGTCACCAGCAACATAGTGCATTAAGCATTAATGCTTTAAAGGGCACAGCTCAACTTTCCATCCTAATGTGGCACCTCAAACGTCACAAATTTTTCCAGGGCATTCATAAGGGGTATCTCTGCATTATCGTCCCGAACGGGGAAACAGCTGATCAGCGGATGTGCACGGTGCTGGACCCTCACTGATCTGATATTGATGACCTATTCTAAAGATATTCCACCAATTATCAAACACCTGAATAACTTCTTTAATTAGTTTAGGGGAGTGATTGAACCATTTTTAAGCCAAACACAATCCTTAATATTTATTCTTCACCGGAAGGTACAATGTGTTAAAAAACAGCTGATTATGGGGCCCATGGGCATTACCAGTATAGGAGACCCGCTCCTTTCTAATGGGAACATTTTTTTATGAGACCCTCCTCCACGTCTCTTCCAAGGGACATTGGAGTGACTCCCAATTTTTAGCAGCCCTTGCATTCACTGCATAGCAAACACAATGGGAGACCCACTTTCTAATAATGGGAACATTGTTTTCAGGAGGCCCTCTGACCTCCACGTCTTTTCCAAGGGGCATTGGAGTGCCTCCAAATTTTTGACAATCCTTGCATTCACTGCATAGGCAAACACAATGGGAGACCTACTTCCTAATAATAGGAAATTTGTTTTCAGGAGTCCCTCCTCTAAGTCTCTTCAAAGGGGTATTGGGGTGAGTCCAAATTTTCAAAGTGGTATTGGGGTGCGTCCAAATTTTGGGCAGCCCTGCCACTCACTGCATACGCAATAACAGTATAGGAGACCTACTCTTTAGTAATGGGAACAATAAAACATAGTCGGCTGATGGCTCTCTAAGAATAGTGAGGGCCGATTGCTGGCCCTTTAAGAATAGTAAAGGCCGCCTGATGAACATTGTTGACAGAAGTGACCTGGGAGTCAGAAATGCTTCCAGGGGTCTTTCCCATACTGTCCCCATGTCATTTTAGCACTGTTCCCATCGATTTGGGCAATTTGCAATCTTCAGACCGCCGGGGGGAGGCGCTTGAAAAATGCCCGAGTTTCCCATATACTTACATTGGGCTCGTTGCTCGGGTCGAGCACCCGAGTATTCCAATGTGCTCGGCCCGAGCATCGAGCACCCGAGCATTTTAGTGCTGGCCCATCACTACTCATAAGAGCACATTTATCTTTACAAACAACAGAACAGTGATAGCTGTCACATCTGTGTTCTGATACCTTAGCTCCCCAATAAGACATGGGAGTAAATCAATACTTTACAAGCTGCTCTGTGGCTGGGGGCACTGGTAAAATAGTGTCTTATTGTCATGCAAGGTGAGGGAAGGAACAGTGTACAAGGACAGGAATAGGGGGAAGGGGAAGGGAGCCCAAAATCTAGAGAAAGGGGGAGTGGAGACCCCTAGGCAGATCTAATATCACCCTGACTACTCTATCATACTTATATAGGTTCATCTCCAATCGCAGAGCAGGAAACTTAATCCCTGAATGTCCCTAGAGCTAGGCCCTAGGTAGGGAGGGACACTATATGAGGGGCAGCTTATGATAAGTGTTACTTCTCTTTTCTTTACATGATACCAGATTGATGGTGCTATTGTGGGCTGATGTTCTTCATAGACTTGTGTGAACAGCCCCTATTATATTCTTGCTCGGATGATTCAGAAGTTTGCTGTATATATGAGACCTCTCTGTGGAGAATCAGCTTTAGGGATTCTCTTAACAATGTAAGAAAAAGAAAGATTAACCACTGCATGTGATAGGGGTTATATACTGGGCTCGGGTAATGATTGATAGAACTTATTCAGGAATTTATAAGCCCTACTAGCCCAGTTATTTGTAGTTATGTATTGTCTCTAAATTTCCCTAGAGCTGTCATTTTGCTTTATTGAACAGTTGTCGTCTACTAATGTTTATTGAAATGGTCAGTCTCTGAATCTATACGTTCACTTCTTCCTATCTTTTTTCACGACTGTAGTTTTGTATTTATTAGGATAAATGTATTTATTAGTATAGAAGAATTTTTAGGGACATAAGGGACACCGTCGTTAAGCAGGGGCGCCACTTAACACAAATTATGGTGCCAACCTCCTCTGCCAGGAAGGTAGAGACATTAGGGATAAAGTAGGGACAGGTTTAGCCTGCACTCTCTCCTGATCAGTGTGTAACCTAATATGGATATTCCCTAATACTTTATTTTGTATTTTTGTTGTTTTGTCTATTGTGGATTGTTATAGTCCTTTTCAGATAATTTATTAAAAGTTACATTTTAGGTGTCTAATCTTCTATAGGTTTTTCATGCTAAATTAGGCCCTGTTTACATATTTTTTGCTAAGGTGTTTAACTGAACACTAGTCAGGCCCCACTGTAACTAAAGAAAACAAGGTAAACAAACAAAGGGGATACATTTAGCTTGAGAAGACACCAGAGAGGTAGGGCCAACTGTCCTCCAAGGCAAGTCCAAGAATGAACTAGCTGGCTACTAGTACTCCAGGCATAGACAGCAGAACATAGAACTATCACCAGTGACTCTCTGGAGACACAGAGTTTTTAACTACCAAGCAAGGGTGTGTCAACCAGCAGCAGAAGTTGGAGGTCACCGCTGGGTACTAAAGGAAGAAGGATATCACTACACTACAGAGATGAGAGGATCAAGAAGGTGTCTGTAATGCCAAGCGCAGTGACCTTCTACAGCCGGATCCAGAGTGACTGTCTCTCACACTTGATACACCAGTGATATCTGATAAACAAAAAAAAATAAAATGTTGTAGGTACGTTCTCCTGAAATGGTTGCAACAGTCACAACTCCTATAAAAGCATGTAAAGGCTGCTGCAGGATGTCACGCACGGTGTGGGAAAGACTAAGTGCAACACGAAGGGAAGAATGGGAGGAAGCAAAAACACTAGGGTAAGTGGGATTGGAGACCCCTAGGCAGATCTAATATCACCCTGCTTACCCTACCATCCCTATATAGGTTCCACATTTATCTCCGAACAGGACCCTAAACCCTGGATGACACTAGAGCTAGACACTAGATAGGGAGGGGGAAGGGTGAGCACTGGTCAGGACCTACTACAAACTATAGACAACAAGGTAGACAAACAAAGGGGATTAACTTAGCTTAAGAAGACACCAGAGGAGTAATGCCAACTGTCCTCCAAGGGCACCAGAGAAGACGCTAGCCGATTGCTAATGCTCCAAGCCTGTACATAGAAGTATTACCGGCAATTCCCTGGAGAAAACGTAGTGTTTTTAACTGCCAGGCAAGGGTGTGTCAATCAGCAGCAGGAGGGAGATTGCCACTGGGTCATAAAGGCAGAAGGATTAAGAAGGCATCTGTAATGCCAAGCGCAGTGACCTTCTACAGCCAGGTCTATTACACCTGTCACACCCTTGACACAGGACCACCAATAAATTCACATGAAGAAAATGAGAGGAATACGGTGGTTCAGAGTCCGCACTGCCCAGAGTTCAAAAGGTGTAGTCGCACACAAGGATTAAGCATGAATGTGGTTTATTGTGTCAATGCGTTTCAAGGTCTCCAAACCTCTTCATCAGGACCAAACCACAATGATTTTTATATATATACAGTACAGACCAAAAGTTTGGACACACCTCATTTAAAGATTTTTCTGCATTTTCATGACTATGAAAATTGTATATTCACACTGAAGGCATCAAAACTATGAATTAACACATGTGGAATTATATACTTAACAAAAAAGTGTGAAACAACTGAAAATATGTCTTATATTCTAGGTTCTTCAAAGTAGCTACCTTTTGCTTTGATGACTGCTTTGCACATTCTTGGCATTCTCTTGATGAGCTTCAAGAGGTAGTCACCGGAAATGGTCTTCCAACAATCTTGAAGGAGTTCCCAGAGATGCTTAGCACTCGTTGGCCCTTTCTGCCAGCTCACCCCAAACCATCTCGATTGGGTTCAGGTCTGGTGACTGTGGAAGCCAGGTCATTTGGCAAGGCACCGCATCACTCTCCTTCTTGGTCAAATAGCCCTTACACAGCCTGGAGGTGTGTTTGGGGTCATTGTCCTGTTGAAAAATAAATGATGGTCCAACTAAATGCAAATCGGATGGAATAGCATGCCGCTGCAAGATGCATACTGTACCATGCTGGTACAGTATGCCTTAAATTTTAAATAAATCCACAGTGTCACCAGCAAAGCACCCCCACACCATGACACCACCTCCTCCATGCTTCACGGTGGGAACCAGGCATGTAGAGTCCATCCATTCACCTTTTCTGCGTCGCACAAAGACACGGTGGTTGGAACCAAAGATCTCAAATTTGGACTCATCATACCAAAGCACAGATTTCCACTGGTCTAATGTCGATTCCTTGTGTTCTTTAGCCCAAACAAGTCTCTTTTGCTTGTTGCCTGTCCTTAGCAGTGGTTTCCTAGCAGCTATTTTACCATGAAGGCCTGCTGCACAAAGTCTCCTCTTAACAGTTGTTGAAGAGATGTGTCTGCTGCTAGAACTCTGTGTGGCATTAACCTGGTCTCTAATCTGAGCTGCTGTTAACCTGCGATTTCTGAGGCTGGTGACTCGGATAAACTTATCCTCAGAAGCAGAGGTGACTCTTGGTCTTCCTTTCCTGGGGCGGTCCTCATGTGAGCCAGTTTCTTTGTAGCGCTTGATGGTTTTTGCAACTGCACTTGAGGACACTTTCAAAGATTTCCCAATTTTTCGGACTGACTGACCTTCATTTCTAAAAGTAACAATGGCCACTCGTTTTTCTTTACTTAGCTGCTTTTTTCTTGCCATAATACAAATTCTAACAGTCTATTCAGTAGGACTATCAGCTGTGTATGCACCTGACTTCTGCACAACACAACTGATGGTCCCAACCCCATTTATAAGCCAAGAAATCCCACTTATTAAACCTGACAGGGCACACCAGTGAAGTGAAAACCATTTCCGATGACTACCTCTTGAAGCTCATCAAGAGAATGCCAAGAGTGTGCAAAGCAGTCATCAAAGCAAAAGGTGGCTACTTTGAAGAACCTAGAATGTAAGACATATTTTCAGTTGTTTCACACTTTTTTGTTAAGTATATAATTCCACATGTGTTAATTCATAGTTTTGATGCCTTCAGTGTGAATGTACAATTTTTATAGTCATGAAAATACAGAAAAATCTGTAGGAGGTGTGTCCAAACTTTTGGTCTGTACTGTATATATATATATATATATATATATATATATATATATATATATATATATATACATACATATATACACTGCTCAAAAAAATAAAGGGAACACTCAAATAAGACATCCTAGATCTGAATGAATGAAATATTCTCATTGGAAACTTTGTTCTGTACAAAGTTGAATGTGCTAACAACAAAATCACACAAAAATCATCAATGGAAATCAAATTTATTAGCCTCGATTTGGAGTAACCCCCAAAATCAAAGTGGAAAAACACACTACAGGCTGATCCAACTTAGATGTAATGTCCTCAAAACAAGTCAAAATGAGGCTCAGTATTGTGTGTAGCCTATACGTGCATGTATGACCTCCCTACAACGCCTGGGCATGCTCCTGATGAGGCTGCGGATGGTCTCCTGTGGGATCTCCTCCCAAACCTGGACTAAAGCATCCGCCAACTCCTGGACAGTCTGTGGTGCAACGTGACGTTGGTGGATGGAGCGAGACATGATGTCTCAGATGTGCTCAATCAGATTCAGGTCTGGGGAACGAGGTGGGCCAGTCCATAGCTTCAATGCCCTCATGTTGCAGAACTGCTGACAAACTCCAGCTACATGAGGTCTGGCATTGTCCTGCATTAGGAGGAACCCAGGGCCAACCGCACCAGCATATGGTCTCACAAGGGGTCTGAGGATCTCATCTCGGTACCTAATGGCAGTTAGGCTACCTCTGGCGAGCACATGGAGGACTGTGCGGCCCTCCAAAGAAATGCCACCCCACACCATTACTGACCCACTGCCAAACCGGTCATGCTGAAGGATGCTGCAGGCAGCAGATTGCTCTCCACGGCGTCTCCAAACTCTGTCACGTCTGTCACATGTGCTCAATGTGAACCAGCTTTCATCTGTGAAGAGCACAGGGCGCCAGTGGTGACTTTGCCAGTACTGGTTGTAACATCCCTGGTGGCGTGCTGGCATGGCTTACCACCTCCCACCATTCAAGACCGCCATCTTACCTATCAATCCAGGCTGCACACTTTGCTCCAGTACCTGCTGTGTCTCTTGTCTGATTGCTTAGGGCGGCGGCGCGGCTGCTGCCTGATTCTTATATTTGCTGTGTGTGCACTCCTAGCCTATTGCTGTGAGTCACTGGATACTTAAACCCCCTCCATCCAGTAGGGGGTGCCTGAGCAACACTTTCATTCAGTGTGCTCTGTGCAACTGAGTTGCCAGGTCCTGTCCTGTATCTTGTTTGTTTCCGCCCCTGGGGGCTGTATACCCAGGCCTGTTACCTGTATCTGTGACTTCTAGTCTGTCTCTGCCACCCTGGGGGCTGAGTTCCCAGGCTCGCTCCTGTATCTTATTCCTGGTTCAGTTCCTGTCTGAACTGTGTCCTAGCCCGTTACCTGTTTCTCTCTATGTCCGAACCTTCCCTTTTCCTGCAGTGTCTGAACCTGCAGCTAACTCCAACTCGTTGTCTCTGAACTTCTGTTTGTGAGTTTTGTGTACACTCGCTACTTCATTGTAAGTACCTTGTGTGTATCTGGTTCTGCTTGTTCACCGCACCTGCGGTTTTGCTCTGCCCTGCTTGTTCACTGCACCTGTGGTTTCGCTCTGCTCAGCTTGTTCACCGAACCTGCAGGTTTTGCTCTGCTCTGCTTGTTTACCGCACCTGCGAGTTTTGCTCTGCTCTGCTTGTCTACCGAACCTGCGGGTTTTGCTCTGCTCTGCTTGTCTACCGCATCTGCGGGTTTTGCTCTGCTCTGCTTGTCTACCGCATCCGTGGGTTTTGCTCTGCTCTGCTTGTCTACCGCATCTGCGGGTTTTGCTCTGCTCTGCTTGTCTACTGCACCTGCTGGTTTTGCTCTGTTCTGCTTGTCTACTGCACCTGCGGGTTTTGCTCTGCTTGTCTACCACATCTGTGGGTTTTGCTCTGCTCTGCTTGTCTACCGCACCTGCTGGTTTTGCTCTGCTCTGCTTGTCTACCGCACCTGCGGGTTTTGCTCTGCTCTGCTTGTCTACCGCACCTGCTGGTCTTGCTCTGCTTGTCTACCGCATCTGTGGGTTTTGCTCTGCTCTGCTTGTCTACCGCATCTGCGGATTTTGCTCTGCTCTGCTTATCTACCGCACCTGCGGCTCCGTTACTAAGTCCCAGTCTGTACAGGTCCATATCCTGCCTGTGTTCCTACCTGCCAGTACCCACCTGTCTGCATGCCAGCCGTGCCTGCCAGTGCCCACCTGTCTGCATGCCAGCCGTGCCTGCCAGTGCCCACCTGTCTGCATACCAGCCGTGCCTGCCAATACCCACCTGTCTGCATACCAGCCGTGCCGGCCGGTACCCACCTGTCTGTATGCCAGCCTAACCTGCCTGTTCCTTCATTCCCCGGTGTGGGTCAACAGCTGTGACCAGGGTCCGACCTGGAGTAGCACCTGGTACCTCTCCTCGGTTCCTCCCTGGTTCACGGAGTCGACTGAGCCACCGTGTGACCTTGGTTGGACCGAGTTGATACTTAGTTACACCCCTCCAAGCACTCCTCGGTTCATGGTCCAGTGGGATCACTAATCATGCTCACGCCAGTCAGTCTGGACGTGTGCGTAACACTGGTGTTCTGTGGCAAATGCCAAGCGTCCAGCACGGTGTTGGGCTGTGAGCACAACCCCCATCTGTGGACGTCGGGCCCTCATACCACCCTCATGGAGTCGGTTTCTAACCGTTTGTGCAGATACATGCACATTTGTGGCCTGCTGGAGGTCATTTTGCAGGGCTCTGGCAGTGCTCCTCCTGTTCCTCCTTGCACAATGGCGGAGGTAGCAGTCCTGCTGCTGGGTTGTTGCCCTCCTACTGCCCCCTCCACCTTTCCTGGTGTACTGGCCTGTCTCCTGGTAGCCTCCAGCCTCTGGACACTACGCTGACAGACACAGCAAACCTTCTTGCCACAGCTCGCATTGATGTGCCATCCTGGATGAGCTGCACTACCTGAGCAACTTCTGTGGGTTGTAGAGTCCGTCTCATGCTACCACGAGTGTGAAAGCACAACCAACATTCAAAAGTGACCAAAACATCAGCCAGAAAGCATTGGTACTGAGATGTGGTCTGTGGTCCCCACCTGCAGAACCACTCCTTTATTGAGGGTGTCTTGATAATTGCCAATAATTTCCATCTATTGTCTATTCCATTTGCACACCAGCATGTGAAATTGATTGTCAATCAGTGTTGCTTCCTAAGTGAACAGTTTGATTTCACAGAAGTTTGATTCACTTGAAGTTATATTCTGTTGTTTAAGTGTTCCCTTTATTTTTTTGAGCAGTGTAAATATATATATATATAAATATATATGTGTGTATATACTGTATGTAATTGGTAAACTTATCGGCACCTTCAACCAGTATGTACAGCAAGTGTGAACAGGTGCAAGCTGCTATGACTGCATAATATGCAAACAAAATTAGATACAGTGGGTATGGAAAGTATTCAGACCCCTTTAAATTTTTCACTCTTTGTTTCATTGCAGCCATTTGGTAAATTCTAAAAGGTTCTTCATTTTTTTCTCATTAATGTACACTCTACACCCCATCTTGACTGAAAAAAACAGAAATGTAGAAATTTTTGCAAATTTATCAAAAAAGAAAAACTGAAATATCACGTGGTAACAAGTATTCCGACCCTTTGCTCAGACAGTCATATTTAAGTCACATGCTGTCCATTTCCTTGTGATCCTCCTTGAGATGGTTCTACTCCTTCATTGGAGTCCAGCTGTGTTTAATTAAACTGATAGGACTTTATTTGGAAAGGCACACACCTGTCTATATAAGACCTCATAGCTCACAGTGCATGTCAGACCAAATAAGAATCATGAACTCAAAGGAACTGCCCAAGGAGCTCAGAGACAGAGTTGTGGCAAGGCACAGATCTAGCCAACGTTACAAAAGAATTTCTGCA